>NW_017259291.1:4305616-4327237 GCF_001594045.1 Atta colombica | reverse complement strand
ACTAATTATTATTTTTATAATTTAATATCTTAAATAAGATAACATTTAAAATAATATGTATCTTATATTTTAATATATAAATTTATTGCAATTTAATATTCATTATTTATTTTATTCATTAATTTACTCCATTTTGATCTTAAAGTAAAAAATGTAATTTAGGTTGGTTTAGCTTTTAAAATATACAACAATGTTGCTTGGCGAAATTCAACCTTGAGACAAATACACTCGTTTTATGAGGAGTGATTATTCCGGTTAGTAGATCGTGTAATTAGTGCTCGAAAAATAAAGAAAAAAAATTCGTCGAGCTCATACAAAACTATATTGACATACTTACATACAATGACTATTATTTAATTTGACAATTAGTTTTATTGTAGAATTAAAAGCAAAGAAGTTTATTACTAATCTTCCTGCTGATATCATAATAAATATAAGTGAGCATTATATTTTTACAGTTCATTAACATAATATTTCGGTAGTATCTTTTTGTAAAAAATATTTATTTACTCTATGTACAAATTGCGTTTCACAAATTTCGAGATTCTCGAGCTTTAAACATACCTATGTGATCAACTCTGACATCAAGGAAAACTTTTTTTTATTAGGAATATCAATCGTGCGTATAATACCTCTCCCCAGAATGTAAAAGTCTTCGATCATCGTCGAAATGTTTAAGACGAGTTTACCATCAGCATCGAGTTTTCTACAATTGGCATCCGACACTTTAAAATCTTTATGCTCGAGGACAGTGGGTTTCAACAGAACCCCGATCATCGCTCCACCATAAGTATCATGGAAAAACAATGCGTAATCCCCATAACCATCCTAAAAATGAAAAAGAAACGAACATATAGAATACAGCGCTTCAAACTATTTAGATATTTAATATTTAAATCATATGACATTAATTTCTTTTTTTTTTAAGTATACGTATGCATCAAAATAATTCAATAAAATTTAGTCATTTTTAATTGTTGACAGCTTATATAATTTATTCTTACTCTTAAATCTTTTAAGAAACATTGTATAGGATCGAAGTCCACGACTGGAATTTTTTGAAGAGAATGAATCTTATATGGATGTAAATCTACGAGTTTTGCTTTATTGGGTACATCAACTGCCTGCAGTCTTCTAGGAATCATACGTGACTTTAAATGCAGCAAACAATCGTATTCCAAGAGCGGAGGACGGAATATAGGTTTTAAATCCAGAACTATATTGTTGAACAATAAATCGTCGAATAATTTCAGCGATTCCTTCGCGAGTACACTCATACGGTTTAAAACCAAATGCGATGGAGCTTTTCTAGTCCACAAGGTTTTCTGCTGATCGTAAGGAGTAGATACGAATAAGGGTGGTAGAGAACTACGAGCCGTATTAAATAATGTTTCCACGGCAGCAATTTCTTCATCTGTAAAATATCATATATTGATACATTCTTTCATATAATAAAATAAGGTCAAAAGCGATAATATAATCTAAAATAAATATTTTCCGCTCGTCTTTTTCATATATCCTTACAGAAATCTAATTTAATGAAAAATAGTGATTTATTATGAATATTAAAAATACTGATAAGTGCTTTTAATATTTAAAATAAATAATTATTCATTACTTTCTAATTAAATTTCTGTAACGATATTTGGATAAAATCAATTTTGATTTTAATATCAATTGATTATTTCAATAAAATGATTATTTCTAAAATGATTATTTATAATCATTATTTGATTGATAAAATGATTATTTCTATAAATGATCATTTATAAAATGATTATTATAATAATACATTGCAATAATTCGGTCATTAAAAAATAAGAAAATTAAATTATTGATTTACTGGTCATCTCGTCGTTGAAATTAACAATTACGGGATCAGTATTCCAATGAGCTCTCGCAACAATTTCTAAAAATCGTAGAAATGCTACTTGTGGTGTCTGAGCCGGCTTATATGGCTCTGGTGCTAAGTACAATGATGCCATGAGCAATTCAACTACAATTCCAGGTATATGAGTATCATCTAACAGTTGCGCTGATAACCAACGTTTCGCCAAACAGCAAGCGGGACCGAATGATGGTTGCTGAGAATGCAATCTGAAAGAACGAGAATTGAGATTGTAATATATACTATTCATTTTTTTTATTTATTACACATTTATCTCATACGAATTATGTTATGGAGGCATATCTCTTATTTAATTTTCAATATTCTAAATTTTGTATGATATATATAAAATCTCAGATTTATAAAGGAATGATTTTTATATTAATCATCTTTAGAGGCAATCATTAATTATAGTAATATTTCTTATATCATGCAGTCTAAAAAAAAATCTGCTGACACTCAAATCCGAAATAAAAATTCTAATTTAGGAAAGTGTTACTTTCAAAATAAAAGATATGTTCTTAATAATCTATGAATTAACAAGGATTATATTCATCAATTTTTACCCATGCAAGGCACTACTTAATTTTGGTAAATGAAACAATTTGTTTTCTAATTCAATAGATTCTTCATTATCCCTGTATTTAATCACTCCGTCTTCCTTGACTTGTTTCATTAAAGCAATTTCTTTCTGATGTGCCACTCTCAATCGAAAAACGAACCCATTCTAATAAAAAGATAATTGTATACTTTCTATTAAGAAGAATGTATAATTTAAATGCAATATTATAGAATATTTACAATACAATTACTATTAGAAATATTATAGTAGTAAAATAATCCATTAACCTGGTAAACATCTATATAAGAAGGATTCGCCTGTACTGTCAGTGCATGCTGCGTCCTGAGACATTCCGCGATTTGTATGTAAAATGCCGCTTTCGTCTTCCTAATGGCTTCCAATTCCTCAGGCCATTTCCCACTAATCGATAACTGTAATATCGCATCGAGCGCGTGAACATATGTAGGGCATTTTGTGATGTTTTTTGAAAGACTCAGGCAATTTTTGTTTTCCTCGGTGATACCATTAATCTGTCGATGAACGGTAGCAAGCGGTGGAAAGACTTCGGCATATCGGAAAACCGGACTCGAGCCTTGCACACCATTTATTGTCAAAGGCATATCGTTCAAAGACATCAAATTTTTTTCTAAGGTATTGAAAGCTTGCAGAACCTTCAGCGTAGCTTCTTCACCAGTCCCGTATACGAAATGTGTTATTTTATACTAAATAAAAGGACATATTCATAAAGTATAAAATTTAAAGAAAATAATTAATAACTAAAAATAAAGCATCTTAAATGAATATGTTAGTAATCATAAAGTCACCTTGTGTAATTTTAACAAATCTTCCATTTGATTCGCGACGTATAAATATTGGTTTTTGAAGATACTGAACTTTGTTTCTAATAGAAATATTATTATCTTCCTACATATTATTCTCTTGTCTGTGAGAGTTTTGCCTTTTGACCAAATCACAGCCTCACGAATGGCTCCATCTTTAAATCTACGTAATTCGGACTTGCCGCCCCAAAAATTTCTGAAGTCAACTGCCTACAAAATAGAATACAAAGTTTTATATTTTATAGCACATTGTAAATATTAATTTTTAAAATATTATCGTATATCGTTATTTTAAATAATAATTGTTGCATTCTTTATTTTATCATCGTTTTAAGACGTTATTTTAATGACTTGCTTACTTCTGGTAAATTCGCTTCAGGTCCTTTATCCACGATATTGAAACATGTTTCAGGATTCAATTCTAGTCCAATAACAAGCTTTCCAATACTATCTGGCATCTTCTCGGTGCATTCCCATTCCTTACATACATTGGGTAGTACGCACAATCGATTAATTCTATCTCCTAAACCTCTCTTCAGAACATCGAAAAGCAGTTTAATCGCCTGACTACGTTTATCAGGTCCATAATTTAGTTTATTATCCACGGTGGATTTGGCATTCACTGTTATCTCTAAAAAGGATTTGTCCCGAAAACTAAACATATAGAAATGACGAAAGTTATTAAAATAGATCTGACCTTTATAATACAAAAATTTATATCAATTTGTGAATTACCATAAAATGTGATCAAATGCTCTATGAAATGGCACATTTCGCATGAAAAGTGCATGAAAGCTATCGACGTGTATATTATCTACGTGTTTCAAGCATAGCGCCGCTTCTCTTTGTACCCACGAAAAAGTATCTTTCGATAGATTCGCAGCGAAATTACAATATCCACTTGTATCAAGAAAGACACAATCGTAGTACTTGTGATAATGGGATACTTGATTTTGATTATCCTTATCTTCACACATAGTAATTCCACTCTCGCACCAATTTCCCTGTGCTATTTCAAATAAATGTAATTACTATCTCAGATAATGCAAAAAAAAACAGCATAATAACTTTTAATAACTTTTCAAGATACCTAAGCAAATCCAGATATTCCGTACAATTTGATAGCTACTCATGAAAGTATTCAGTTTTTTCTCGCGTAGTAAATAGATTACAAACATAGTAATGATGTGGCTAGTGAAGCCATCGTATCCCTTATTCAATTCACGTTGGCGCAACCATATTTTCAGCAAGATTATACCATCTCTCAAATTTGGATACTCTTTTATTGCTTGCGCAACTTCGGAATTTGTCCTTAACATTATCAAATCATGCAATACTAGAGAGTTATAGTATGGAGTGGGCGGTAAAGACGCTGTAGACAAAATAGCACACAATAAAAAATATATTACAATTTTATGGTATAAAATTCTACAATAATTTTTCTCCATTTAAAATATAAATATATAAATCATCAAACTTACTGTCTTCCAAAGAACTGCTTTGCTTGTTGTTGAAATACCATCCTGGCCTAACACTATTTTTCTCCGGCAAAAATCTATTCAACTTAAAACTACTTTCTTGTGCAGATATGTGTATCACTATGTCCACCTTTTTGTTCAACTTTCCACTGGGCCGAAGCTTCAAGGAAGGTCTTAGATTGTCACCGATAAATTTCTTGGTTTCAGCGATATCACTTCCTATATTTGACGCTATGAACGCCAAATATGTTGCTTTCTTTCTAAAATACACATAATTCTGATAATCCTGTTTCCGGAATAAACTGGTTGGCATTTCCACCATTACATCTACGGTAACAGTAGATCCAAGAATACATCCTGAATTATAAGATCCAATCACACTAATGTTGGATGGCTTCAAGAATTTAAAAACACTTTTAGTTTCTTTTGGTATGTTCGGCACAGGAATGCAAATACCTAATTTATCATTCAAATTATTATCTACAAGCTGAAATATATCAATAGATTAGACATAATTTATTGCCTCTTGTATCTTACAGTTTAGTTTAGATGTGTTACTTGCCGAAACTTCTTCAATCTCTTCGATATATTCAATTGCTGTTTTCAACTTCCCAAACCAAATCTCAAACAACGCTTTATATTTATTTTTGAGTCTTACTTCGTTGAGAATCTCTTCAATTTGAAGTCGAAATAAATTTGAATGAAATAAATTCTCAGTTTCCCTAAGCTGACTGAGTTCTTCGATCGTTGGTTGCTTGTAAAGATTTTTTTCTAATTTTTTCTTTTTCTTAGGTGCTGTCTCGGTTAACTCGTCTGTGACTTTTTTCCTCTTTTTTTCTTGATTTTCTGTAAGATGTTCAATCTCTTGACTGTCCAATTCTATTTCTTCCTCTTCATCATCTTGTATAGAATCTGTATTGTCAAATTTAAGATCTTCGTCATCGTTCTCGTCTTCTATCAGATCTGCATTATCAGAGTCCACTGAATCCTCTTCATCAATTTCTGAATTTATTGAACTTTCATTGTCAGATTCAGAATTCATTGAGTCTTCATTTTCAACAGTATTCTCAGCCTTGTGTTTCATTTTGCTCGACTGGAATTATTTATCAAACATCTTTTTTTTTTAATTATTTCTATAGAAGTGTTATTATACATCAAGTAAAGGATATTTCTAAATTTAAATACATGCATGTAAATACACTAATACTTACATTAATATATCAATTTAAAATAATATATAAAATAATAAATCACTTTAACACATTAAATTCTAAGAATTATACATCAAGGAATAATATATCTGAGTTAAAATATAAATACATTAAATAAATTTGCAGTCTAACGCTCCTTCAATTTTCCTGTAATTTCATAAATTTGTGTATTTTCATGCACAAAATATATTCCATATATATTCAACAATAATACATATAATTATCAAGTGATTTTCCTTCTCGGAATAAATTCTACGTCTGAAAATAACAAACATAAAAAATTACATAAAAATTAGAGATGGGAATATTATAGTGCATATTTACATACAATAATATAAAAACTTAGATATGATAGAAAAGTAATTTTTAATATTACTGCACAGAAACGTAAAATTTTCTTGAGAGAAGGTTAAGAATTAGAAACTCAACTCGATGCTTCATTAAATAAATAAAATACAGTAATAAAATACATTAATAAAATTTGATATACCATCGAAGGTCCCTTCATTTTCCTTTTACTGTTGTGTGATTCAAAAGCAATTTTTAATTTTTATTTGAGCTTTATGTTGTAAAACACATCGGCTAGAAAAACCACATGCTTGACAATATTTCCCAGAACATTCCGTTTGACCACGTGACCAAAATTACTCGCTGCAACGACATCTGTTCTCCATTTTTTCTCTTAAAACTCACATTTCTTCGTCGGTATACCATTGTTGGATGAATAAGTTTTTATCAATTAACATCTGGAAAAATAATATCGCGTATCGCGTATAATTAATCCTAGAGATGGAAACATATGTAAAATATTCGTGAAAGAAGCATAATCAACGTGAAATCTGACGAAATCCTCGTTCCAATTAAAAACGCGCTGTTCCGCGAAATAATTGCAATGCAGATTCACAATGCGTTCCATGCTGCTTTTCCGGTAAAAGTCGTTGCATAACGGTCAATCGATTCATCGCGTAGCTCTCACTTTCATTTCATCATTTTAATGCCTCGTTTTTCACTCAGAAGTAAGAAAACGGATTTTCGAAGATTTTCTAGTGCGACATGAGTTATCGACGGATGGCGATCTGCTGTACCCTGCGCGTCGTGTCGACATCGGTGTCAATGACAGCTGGGCGCGATGACGACAGTCAATGGCGTACGCGCAAGGTAGGTACACCTGTGTCGATGTGTCAAAGGCCGAGTCTCGACGTTAAATCGCCGTGACGCCGAGTGCTCGAGTGCCATCGTGCGATCCTACGGATGTGCTGTCAATCCTAGGAGTGGCCTGTGAAGCGAATCGTGCTGAATCCAGGGAATCGCGGCACCGGAGAACCGTATGTGCTGTCTAACGTGGATGTTTATGGCTGGCATGTTAAATGGCAATGAACATGGAAGTGGCGGAGGCGTCCGGGCTGGCGTCCGACGCCCGTCTCTCGATGTCGGCGGACTTGCCCGACGACGCTAGCTCGGAGACCCACGGCGGATCCACGACGCTTGCGGGCGAGTTGTTGCCGCGCGCCGGTGAAGACGCGACGAGTGAGGATTCTGTCGATGCGCGACCAACGACGAGCGATGGCGTCACGACAGGAGTAAGGTGCGAAGAGACTCTGAAGAGCTCGTTGACGGACAACGGTCCGCGTGTACTGCAGACTCCGTTGGCTTTTACCATCGATTTCGGCAATAAGGAAGTGGACACTGCGAAGTATCAGAACTTGTTCGAAAGGTACAATGCTAGACACAGGCGGAACCTCTCCACGTCCAAGGTATTAAAGATTCCATCATTTTTAATATATATTTTATTCAAAGAGTTTTTTATATTGTAAAATTATGAATTGGTACACAGTATAATAATAATTGAAGCGAAACAAATATTGTGCTCTTCAGCAAACGATACATTGCAATGCAGTGATCATGTCATCTTTAGATGCTTTTTTTTTAGTGATAAAAAAGTTGACAAGAGCATTATTCTGTTTTTCTTACTATTTAGAGAATAACAAAGATAGAACAAAACTTGTGTTAACTTGTGTCATTAAATGAAAAGTACCCTTTGTTTCACACTGGTAAACAACAAGACAAACAATAAGAATGTAATGATTTACTTTGTTGTACTATGTTATCTATATCTCTTGCTGGAAAGCATCTGTTTATATTTGTTTCACTCCAATTTATTGCACTAACAAATTTAAGATCTGTTTGCATTGTTTGAAACCCCCGAAATCTTTGCATTTAAAATGAGATAAATATGTATTTAGGCATTGAAAAGAGAGAAATAGAAGATTTTAAATGTAAAAAATGCAAGTAATGCAAACAGATCTATTGTGTGCAAAACAAATATAGTTTGTTTCGCTTTAATTTATTGCACCAGAGAATCCTTTGATAAAGAATAGACCTTATATTTCGCATAAATACATAAATAAAAGTTTTTTAAATTTAATCATGCAATATTGTATGTTAGTAGTTTGTTAACAGTTTCAAGCATTACAGTAGATTGATAACTGTCCATATCTCATATTTCATCAACAAAACTTGCTAAAAATCTGATAGCAGATTGTTAACAGAAACCAAACAGAATTGTCTTATAATTATTTAAATGGACTATAAATTCAAATTGTTATGAAATGGCAGATTCAGCTTCAGATTTCCATAATTAATTTATCATCATATTTTACTAGTAGATTCTGTTATATTTTTATTGGCATTTTATTGACAAAAAATTAATTTAGTAGTAAACACTTAATCTTTAATGGATTTAGCTACCTGAATAATAAACTTGAATTTTACAAGTGCTTTTTTATAATAAAATATAATTAATTTTTACACTAATTTTATATAAAAAATATATTGTATATTATATCATGTTGTATATTTATTTTTAGGTAGAAGTAAAATCAAAGAAGCCGAGCACTATATTGTCTCCAAACTTGGTGCAAAAGCAAAAAGTTCCTAGCACTCATTCAGAGGGTTATTTCAGCAGTGAAGATGATACAAAACGCAAAACTGACCAATTATCAGCAAGACTTAAACAATTAGGTAAATATATTACGCTTTTGTTCTTTTTTCTTTATTTTTAAAGAATGATTTTATTTGATAATTACAATTAATATAATTTAAATTTTTTAAAATTAGTAATATCATAGATATAATTTATCATAGATATTATCACAGATATTATTATTTAATTTATTTAATTTTTATAAATAAAAGAAACTTATATAAAAAATATATTTAAAAAAAACTTACATAAAAATGAAAGTTATAATATTAATAGTTACTTATAAAATTGATTACTAAAATCTTATACTAATAAAGTATGGATCCTTTAATATATATGAATGTATTGGAACTGAATACCTGTGATGTATGAGTCATGGTGAAGTCATGTTCTTCAAGCTTTTTAATATTCCTTACAAGTACCTTCTACTCATTCTGAATGATATAGCCTGCTGACATATTAATGGCTTTGATGTCATAACCGTTTCCATGTTAGGAACTATATGATTTTCCTCCAGAAATTATGAATAATGTTGATGATTCTATTATCACTTTTGTCATGATTTTACTATTTTTAAATTGATGTTTCAGAAGATGCATACATTGTCTCTGAATTAGAAATATGAAATACTAGAAACTGAATTATAAGTTGCATACATTGTATTGTATTTGTTAATTTATGTTTATATTTTTATTTATTTTTATTTAATTTAATTTACATTTATTTTTATAAATAATACATTTTTTATTATTACTTTTCTACATCTTATTAATTAAAAGATTTGAATTGTGTATATTCTTTAGGTGCCAAGAATTCTTCGAGAGCACATTCTAGCACAAAAAAATCCACGAATGAACAAGTAGATCCTTCTCATCAGAATAAGCAGTATTTAATGACAAGGTCTTGTGACGATGAATTACATCACAACAAACTGTCATCTCAAGGCCTCTCTTTAGAACTTGAAACCAACGAAAATATATATTGGACATCCCAAAGATCTGCAACGATAAATGATTTAAGTCGCATTCAGATTAACAATTACGACGACGACGAAAATGAGAAGCGATACACAAAAAACATTGAATATATCGACGTTAATCATGAGTGTAAGGAAGTAAATAATGTAGCTGACAACAAAGTATCTAATATGAATTATCTTCACGATGATTTCAATATAAAGAATACAAACGAGAGAGAGAATAATTTGTTGAGTGATCAGAGAGAGCAATTTGTTAGTTACGCGATGGATTTAAACGCAGACAATATCACAGATACCAATCTAGATGTATTTAACGTTAGCAACGTCGATGCTAATTCCGATGGTGCAGTGAGCGAAGCTGGAACATACACGATTCACAAGGACTATACCGACGAGGAGAAAGCAAGAATGGATATCGACAAAGTTTTCAGCGTCGGTGTTCTAACTGAAGACGAAAGCAACGAAGCATACGTACATAATTTTAAGGTAGATAACATCTAATCAAGTGTTTGCATTCGTAATGTGCACGAGATGTTCACGATATATTTTACAGATGAGTATTTCACGCGATAATAACGCATGGATATCAGAATGGGCTACTCAAGTAGCAGAGCATAACTCTCTACCTCCGATAATAGGCGGCTCGACGGGTCGTACGCCGCCTTTGAGTCCCACCAAAATACCATCTCCAATTCATGCTAGATCTCAACGAATGTCACGCAATCGCTATGTACGTATAAATATTTCATATAAAAATAATAAAATATCTATAAAACACAAAAAAACTGCCAATACGAGCAATACTGAATGGATGTGTGTGCATACAATTTGTTGTTTAATTGATTTGATTATGCATCTCATTATATTTGACAATTGTCTACTAATATAATTTTAGTTAACTTGTCACATGATAATAATTACTGATTAAAGTTGTAAAAGGACCCAAAGCAAAGGATTAAAATGTTTACATTTTCTTTTAAATTTAAATATTTTCATTTAAATAATTTCATTTAAATATTTATATATTTATATAAATTTTCAATAAATATTTCAATAAATTTTACTTATACACACATCCATTCAGACTCGTATTGGCATTTTCGATTTAATAATTTGTTAGAGCCTAAACATTTTAATTTAATCTATAGAATAACTATATAAAAATTGATTAAAAATTATATATTAGGTGTAGTAAAAAGAAATCCATTATTTTTTCATTCAATTTCATGCAAAAATAATGGATTTTTTTTTACTACACCTAATATATAACATTAATTTTTTTATATTATACATATTTCTTTTGATAATTATAAAAATTCAAAAACATCCTTATCATTTTAATATATTTTTAAATTTTCTTATGACTTTTTCATCTTTAAGTATTTTAATCCTTCACACAGGAACAGTCACCTGACAGCAATCTGGACACTGACTCGTATGTACGAATAAAAGAAAGGCTCGGTTTAGTTTCAAATCAGCATCAAATCATAGATTCCGGTGGAGAATCCGATGATGACACTAGCAACAGTTACAATACGCCGCCTAACAGCTCACAGCGTACACCTGTACATAATACCGTAATTAGACGTGGCAGCTTGTCCGAATCGTTGTTTCGGCGAGCGAACAGCAATGAAAATAGGCGAAGCGTCCGAAAATATTTAAGCTCGGCCAAATCGAAGACTGCTGATATTAATGTAGAATTATTGAAGAGCCCGTCCCAAGTGTTGTCGCCTCTCCATTTGGAGAGAAGAAGTAGCTCTCTAGATAGGTGAATGATCTGTTTCACACGCACATTACATTCTGATGAATTAATTTGTTAATAACAATAATAGCATACATTTATCACACATTTATCACATTGTATATAATAGTTTTGCTATTAGAAAATGTAGAATTTTGTCGACTAACAAAACTCAATAGATTATTATTGAGCTCTTAAGAAAATCTCTTATTTTTCTTTAACATAGGAAAGAATATGCTTCTGATACAACGGAATCTAATACGTCCAAGAAAAACAATGTGAAATATAAAGAAGACCTTAAACATATGAACAGTCCCATTTTAAGCCGTCTCAGACCACCTACGCCAAAATTGACTACTAGCCCAATTGTTAGCCGTAAAGCTGTTGTAACGAAAATTCTCAATTCTCCCATGCTAGACAGACCTAAACATTTGGCAAAATCGTCACAAGCGAAAAATATAGGATATTTTACATGCGTTGAAAATAGGTATATTTTTGTCTTCGTTTCAATTTATATACAACGATATATAATTTCAAAACAATTCAATAATAATTTCAATAATTAATTTTAAAGCAATTAATGTATCTCATACATATGTTAATTCTTTTATAGTCCATATATGTTGAGAAAATCTAACAGCACTACGAATTATCACGAAGGAACCAGTTATTTTGATAAGGACATGCCTATTAAAGCGCCTAGTATGCTACGAAACAGTCCAGAACTTCAACGACATCTTAATATACAGAGATCATCGAGTAATGCAAGCATTAGGAACATGAAATCGCAAAATCTCGTATCACGTCGCAGCAGTTTCAACAGTAGCGATATTGACAGAATATCATCAAGAGGAAAATATAGTTCTGTTGTTGTCTCCGATAGTAGTAGCGAAGCTGGTGAACAACAAAGAAAATCTTCCCTGACAATCTCATCTGGAATTAAGTTGAATAGGACTTTTAGTATAAGAAGAGCAAGGTATCTTAAAAATTCTGCAAAAATTAAATGAAATGCTAACGACAATATAAAAATTCCAGATATCCTATTTTTTTATTTCTACAGAAAATTAAGACTTTCTACAGAAAATTAATTATTGAATATATTATTTATAGATTAAATTGTGAGTCTGATACAACGCCGAATACAACTCCCGAAGAAAGACGTCGAAGAGCGCAGTCTGAAGTTAAGACTATAGCACCTATGAATAAGCAGCAAAGTTATCATCGTATTCGCACAAACAGTGTCGGAGCACACAATAAGGAATCATCAAAGAAATCGGAGACAACGAAATTCAGAGCACCATCCATATCTAGAACCGATACCGGAAGATTTAGTATGAGAGCTCCAAAGACGATTCATGTAAGCATCGCATTTGTATAAGAGATTATTTTGTTTGTAGGACATGTTTTAAATATAAATTTTTTGTTTTTTTTTTTTTTCTTAAGCATCCTCCTCTTAGTCAAAAAACGAATCAGAAACCGAGTAAAGATCACAAAAAGTCAGGTAGAAGTAATTCCACTCTTACGTCCAAGGAGGTGGAGTTTCAGAATTGGAAGCGGCGGAAAAGTTACGATCCGATGAAAGCAGCGGCCGAAGGGAGAAAGAAATTAATAGACAGTACAAAGAAACATCACAGTACCGAGGATGGTTCCGGCAAGTGAGTATATAGAAATATACGAATCGTTTGCGCGAGTAATAAGTATTTCAGTTTTCAAAAAGAACGATTTATATTGCAGTCATGACAATTCCGTACTGAGATCTGCTAGTTTTCATGGTACAGGGGCTGCTCTCTCGTTAGCCAACGATTGGTCAGATAATGAATTAAATTACTGTTATGAAGACAATCAAGTACCTCCGCCTAGTAGCCCACAGTTGGTATGTTTTATATATATGTGTATAGATTATCACATTAAAGCTTTATGAAATCTATTGACAATTTTTGTTGATAAATTTGGTTACTAATCTTATTAAGTTATAACAAATAATAATATATCAAATGCTTTATAAAATCTGTAATTAATTAGGAGAGCGACAGTGATTTAGAAACTTCATCTTATTTGCAAACAACTCAGAATGTTGTGTCCGCAATGTCTGCTCGCATGACAGGATATCGTCCTCCACTCGTTTCTGATAATGAGAGTGACGAAGACACGAGTCACAGCCTACATCAGAATATATCGAAAGGATTACGGCATCCCAGCGATACGGAGAGCAGCGATGAACAGCATCCTATGTCACAATCTCCTATTTCCAGCACTAAATACAACAAAGAATTTAGGTATGTGCTTATGGTTTTCTTGAATTTTAATATCTTTGTTATCTAATTATTTCTTCTCTCTAGCTTGCGTAAAGCAAAATTGGATCTGCAACGAACAAAACCTGTGTCTTCCAGTGTGAACAAAGCTAAGAATTTATCACACGATGCACATGGCAAGTCTGAATCGCTTTCCAGTATCAATAGAACAGATTCTGGACGACCTAATGCGCGAATTAACAGAGGTCTGAACATGGTAAGAGAGTATAATTTTCAATAAATAATAATAAAATTTAATATGTAATAAATACATTTAAATGTATGTAGGGGCCTAAGAGTAAATCAAAGGAACCAAAAAAGCCCTCAGCGTCAAATGTACGGGAAGTCGAAATGCAAAATTGGAAACGTCGCAAAAGCTACGATCCCATGAAAGCTGCTATGGAAGGACGAAGAAAAGCCGGCTTGGCAAAGAAAAATGCAGCTCTGTCACCGAGGTTAGTTGCAAGTTGATGCAACTTTTCATAAAAAAGTGATCGAGGAATTTTTCAGGCAAAGCAAAAGTCCAGAAGTTATTATGCCTCTTGATCTTTTGCATTGTCTAGGATATATTGTTACTAATTAAGAAGATAATTATTTTACTTTATTTGTTATATTTTGTTGTTAGGACCGATAGTGATCGATAATCTAAAAATAATGTGGCAAAACAAGCAAGCGGTATGGTACAAACTCGTTTGAACATTTTACATATAGATTCCCTTATTTTATAGATTCAAGAGGTACTGTTAATAAATGTTTGTCACTTTTTAAAGATATAAAACACTTACCAACACGAGAATGCTTATTTTTTTTATGTTTTGCACTAACTCAGAGTTCCAAGTAAGGGACTATAGAAGATATATATTGTACTTATGTTTTACATTAATTTATCTATTTTAGTAATATATTGCTTTTGCATTTAGTGTTTCTATTATCCATCTAATTGTTTATTGTGCTCTAGCAAACGCATTCAAAGAACCGAACCTATTTCTACGGAAAAAATATTGCTTTTTAATAGAAATCTTATTTGTTCAATATTGACAATGCGTTTGATTTGATCAGTCAGCTTTAGCAATAATGTGCGATGTAAATATGCGTTAACAAAGCTTTTCTTTTTTGATAAAAAAAAAGAGTATAAAGAAATGGGAGAGATTCGTTTCTTCACTTGCTCATAATTTCATTGTAGTTTACTTCTATTTGATTTTAGCCACGTAGCGAGATCGCAGAGTTTTCATGGATCAGTAGGATTAGCAGTCAGCGATTGGAGCGATGAGGAACCAGTCATATCCGCAGACGAAAGCCCACTTTACTAGAATTGTAATTCAGAGTTAATGGATAATATAAAACTAAACGCATGCGTAAAAATAAGATAAAGCCAAATTACAAAAATTCTTATAAAAATTGCAAGAATAAGTGAATTTTACAGGATGTTATAGGAATTAAGCACTCCTATGTTTAGATATAAATCTATTGAAAAAAATTATAATGAGCCAAATAACTAGAAAAAGTCTTTTCTATATTATAAATTTGTGAGTTATTGACTGTTCATTGCTAAATCCTGAGTTACAAAAATGTGCTTTCTAAAGGTGATACTTAAAAATTATACAAAAATTAATGATATTAGTATTGAAATTAGTATTGAACGTCCAATTATTTGTGATTAATTTGTATGAAATGTCTTTTTCTCTTAAATTATTTCGTATTTTTTATTACACATTAAATGAATAATATTGCCTAAATATAAAAAATATTTCATGTATACAATAATATTAAAAAGAGAAAAAAGATTGATAAAAAAGACTTGAGATGTTTTAATTATGAAGCGAGAATATATTCGATTTATAATAAAGAGTGCTAAATATATAAAGAAATATATGTGTGTCATTGGTTTAATTATGATTGGACCAATCGTGTAGCGTTTATGTACAAATATTTTTATCTATATAAACGCATTTTGTTTCACATTGGTGCAGATGGTTTGTTTAATTATGAAATATTTACTTTAATAATAATTTGTAAAGTGTAAAATTTTTTCATTAAAAGCGCAAAGAACGAACACGCAAAAGAATTTTACATATAGGTTTGCGTGTCTTTCTTTGTCATGTTGCGAGAATTATGTACATTATGTTGCTTGTAATAGTGAATACAAACTCGCATTGGTACTCACGATTTCTTCCTGCTTGTATAACTATTGATACAGAAGAAAGAATGATGTGCTACGCTCTCTTCCAAAGCGTGTAATAAATTGTAGTAAATATTTTTCCTCTACGATAATTTAATGTGATCATGAAGGGCTTTACAATGATCTTAATTGTTAAGATGTATATATCACTGTCGATCGATTTAATTGTACATTCTTTCTTTCGATTTTACATAAGAATTAACCGATACGTTTGTCAATTTGGTTCGAAAAAAAAAATGAATTGTCTCTGTAATATATTCGACCAGGTAATATTAAATAACACTGACATAAACATAAGATATTTTATACATAAGTACTTGTTCAAAGGATTGTATCACTTGTTCATCATATGCTTGTTGTTCCAATATAAATGCGATGAAAATTTTATCTGAATTCCCTAGAGAATTTCATAAAATTTATACAAGTTCGTTGTGCATATCGCAAGCATTATGATAAAGAGTTATATTAATGCTCCCTTTATTGCATAATTTTTGGAAGATCATCCAACTACAACTTAAAGCAATTTTCTACGTTTCCTTTACTCTATATTTATATCTCAACGTTAAAGAAATAAAAATTTTAATTGAGAAATTAAGAAATTTATATTTTCTTATCGACATAATTTATAATTAATTAAGTTATATTTCTTAATTCGGAATTATGCAATAAAGATTGCAGAAGAATGTGATATTATGACAGGATTAGAAAGTTTTGAGTTAAATATGATTTGTTAGAAATTAATAGATAAATATATAATAGTTTTCTTAATTAAGTTTCTATGATGTTCGATTCTAAAAATATTTAATTCTGTAGTATTGTATGAATTGAATCTGTAGAATTTGTTAATATGTTGCAAAAATAATTTAGAAAAAATGGTGTGCGTCAATCATTAAAATTAAAATTTGTTTTTAATTTTTTGATCAATTTATAAAAAATATTTTATTTAAAATAATATATTTTCAAAATGCATTACGAAGTTAGTATTGACATTTGATAAAAAACATTTATTACATTTTATGTGCAATGCCGCGTATTGGAAGTTATTTTTTTATAAATTTATGCGTATAATTAAAATCTTACGATCGCACAAATTTATAATGTTCTTAAATACATTGGTTTCGCGTTCTTGATTTTTCTTTAAAAAAAAAAATGGGCTTCCAATGTGACACAAATTACTATATTTCCAAGATAAATACATCAAAACAATGAAAATACATGGAATGATATATGTTATTTTAATTGTGCAACTGGAAATATGAGGATCATGAATACAAAAGAAATCTTAGTTCATCTTAATTATAATTTTTTTTATAAATTTTATTTATCTAATGCAACAAACAGAAAGCTCAATTATTTCTAGAGATGCTTGCCGCCTAGATCCTTGCATTTCTAGACCGGTTATTAGCAAGCAACGATATGTTATTTTGCCAATGAATCTTTTAAATGTAACTAATTATTAACGAGTTCTAATTTTCTTTTTATCATGATATATTAAAATGTTTTATTAATATGATCTGAATCGTTTGTTTCTAAGTTATGTATGTACACAATTGCTATTCGCATAATAGCGTATAAAATGTGTGTTTCACATCTTATTTTGTCACACAGAAAGAAGCATGTGCATATATGTAATAACAAGCGATATATTTTTGTATATTTAAAGCCTATAGAGCCGTTAAGCGCGTTAAGTTTCAATTTTACCATTAATTAATTTTTATTAAAAATATATTTACACAATTCTTTTGCAGAAAAATGTTTGTGTAACAATTGTTATATATGATAGTGAAATATAACATCTGTATCTTAAAAATAAGAGTGTGTCAATCGATCGTATGTATCGTAATAATATATAAGTGTAAATCACAAAGTCGTTTGTTTTTTTTATTTGGAGTTGCGTTTTTACGAATCTCGCACAACTTAGCCAAGTTTCAAATGGCACTGAAAATTTAAATTCGTAGTTTATTTCGATCTGTTTCATTTTCTATCATGTATATCCGTGCGTTTGAGTTGTACGTCATTTATAAAAACTGAAACCAAGTTGCTACAAAAACTTTAACTCTTCGATTTTTTCTTAGATCATACTGTTGCTTATCGTATAGACAAAACTTGCAATATAGAAAATAAATATCTTCTTCTGTTCTCCATATATTAATATTTATAAATGTTAAAATAAAAAAAATTTTCATATTCTGTCCAACAAATAGTGTATACACAAAATATTAATCAAATATGAAAATATAAAAATACATAACTATCGTCGTATTATTTAAAAAATAATGTGAGACATCCGCATAAAATATTAATTAATTATGGAACTAAAGATTAATTTTAGTGATATTTTAAATATTATCCATGTAATCTGTGATCGATCAGTTGTCGATGTCTTTTTAGTTAAACTTGCAATAATCATCATTGCATGATTATTGATCAATGTTGATCAGCTGAATCAGCATGGATCGGCATGGTGCCGTTAGAAACGTGGTCATTGAGATTATCGACAACGCCTTGTTTTAGTGAGTAATGTTTTAGTTACGTTTCATTTAAATTAACACATTTAAATTTTAAACGTGTGTGTATATATATATATATATATATAATATCATATATTAATGATGAATAATATGAAAGATTTTCCATGATATAATGAAAATCTATCTATCTAACATTATAGGTTATCTTTATTTTATAGTACGCACATATATTTTCTTTTATATGTATCTATAAATTATTTAAAACTGTGACAACGTATTTTTTCAACTCGCGTGTACCTTCGCAGGTTTTATTTTATTAATACATTATTGAAAACCATGGACGACATCGCCCAGACAATCGTAGCGCAGGCAACAGATCCGAAAGTGGCGTTTATAGCCGCTGCTCTCTTCGGTTATTGTCTATATAAACTCATGACCATGGTAAATAGAAAAAGTCTTCAGCAAAGTTCCTTTACGGAAGACTCCGACGAAACAGATGATGACGACGTGGTAAAGAAAACGATATTACTTGAATTTTTCTCCAAAACTTTTGTAATTCTCTAATCTATTAAACAATCAATTGCAATTATTCTCTTTTTTTACACAGGTATATATGGATAAATATGATAATTATAAGTTGATTCTAATAATTAGAACGGATTTGAAAATGGGAAAAGGAAAAGTAGCAGCTCAGTGTTCACACGCTGCTGTTGCAGCATACAAAGCTGTTAGGAAACATCCAAAAATTTTAAGAGCATGGGAAAAATCTGGCCAAGCTAAAATCACTCTTAAGGTATTTCGAATAATATTAAATACTGATAATAAGTTAATAAAGAAAATATTTTTAATGAATTGAAAATGTATAATGAATGTATTCATATTGATCCAACATATTAAATATTCCTTATGACACGAACCAGATCGTAAGGTTTTAATCGAAAGAAACTATCACTGATGTTTAATAAATATATTTAACTATAGTATATACAGTTAAAATAAATATCTTTTCACACACATACGCACACACACACGCATGTATAAAAAAAAATGATATGTTAATTTCCAGGTGGACAGCGAGGCTGCTCTTATAGAGATAGCAAAGCAAGCTAAAGCTGCAGGTCTCTTATCGAACGTTGTACAGGATGCAGGACATACACAAATACCAGCAGGAAGTAAAACAGTATGTGCAGTCGGACCGGGTCCAGCAAAATTGATAGATCAAGTAACTGGTCATTTAAAGTTATTTTAATTGTTTATGAAATAAAGACCAATCTTTTGATATTTCTTTGACTTTATATTTTTTATTTTTAATATCCCCAAATATCTTATTTTATTTAAATTCAATTCTTTATTTAAATCACTCTGTTGGCAAAATTTTTTCTACGCAGAGAAATCTTAACACAATGTTAATGCTTTGAATTTTTAAAGAATATTTACATGCTTATTAAGAAGGCTAATACTACATGATTTTTATTGTCTCTATATCTTTTCACAAAGTAGAATTTTGAAATTAACATTCAACTCGTAAAATATATGAGCATTTAAATTTCCTTCATGTTAAGTTTTATCCAACATATTTAACAGTTTTCTCTTATATAATACTACATTTGTGTGTGTGTGTGTATGTGTGTGTGTGTGTGTGTGGATGTGTTTTGCGAAATACAAACGTAGTATAGAATGTGAATCCAAATTTACTTTCTAGCATAATTTATCAGAAATATGATAGTTGAAGTTAAAGCTCGGATGTTGGTGCAGCTAATATTATTTATTCTAGATATCAATGATAAATGGGAGGAAATAATTGATTCTTTTAGCTTATTAAACATCCGAACTCTACAGTCATTTTTTGCTATGTTAATTAAGAACGTTAATAATTAAACGTTTGGACGGATTACAATTAAAATCATACTTGAGCATATTAGCGCTTATTAGCGAGATTATTTCATCCTTGTACGTATATAGAACTCGTTACATTCACGAGTTCCAATATAAAGGGACATGTATGCAAATATGTGCATTTAGTAAATATTAAGGTATTTATGGTTCCTAATATATTCTTTCAGGTGTTTCATCTTGAATACCAAGAAATATTGGCAAATGAATGTGCTCGCACGTTTTTCGCCAATCGTTTTCTGTCAGTCTTGCTGTGATTGCAAGGCACTGACCACCTGTTTCTCAATGTGTCTCCCATTCTTTGGTACCCAATACTATACTTCGCGAAATTACGCTTTAACTTATAAATATAAATAATCTATATCGGTGGCGCGGGTGCTTTCCGAGGTATTTTATTCGAACTGGCGGCGCTGCACTGTGACTCCGCAATAGATCTACCGTCAGCCTCATCCCTCCGGCAGAGTTCTGACTCGTTCTGTATCCAATTCTGTGTCTGACTGTGGCTCACTGTTTTCGATTGCGACTCCTCGTTTTCGGATACAGCGTTCACTTCCTCCAGCAATTTCGATAATGACGGTGCTAGACCCAATCCCAAATTGCGCTCGTGATATACCTCCGATATCGTGGGCGTAAGCTCCCGCGTTAAACTCGTCAGGGAAGTGGCCAGATTCCTCAAATTCTGCGGATGTGTTTCCGTGGATTGTGTCGCGTCGGTCTGTGCACTGCAGATGTCCTCGTTTGTCGCTGTGGCATGCCGTGGTTTCCTCGACGTGTTCGTGTCAATCTCAGTTCTCACGCTCAACCTTTCCAATACATTAGCCGGCAAAGGTGGTAACGGTTGCCGCCTCAATACAGTGGCATGACCATTGTCCCAATCTGTTACTGAACTGCTCGAGCTTGAGCCAGGTCTTACCGGATTTTGTTCGGGATAAAGATTCCGGATACGAGTCTGATGATTCAAGTTAAGCGCCACAGGAGGACTAGGTGTAAATGCCACGTCTGATTCACCTGGAGTGTTCGAATATAATTTAAATTCTGTGATATATCTTATGAAATTTTACAGGAATCAAATGTATCTTATAAAAATGTTACTTTTAATATTTGAA
>NW_017259291.1:4300936-4305516 GCF_001594045.1 Atta colombica | reverse complement strand
ATACCTCCACCGTTTTGACATGGCTGTCGTGAAGCTGGTATCAAAACGTTTGGTGGTTCCATGGTCTTTCCATCTGGTTCACCACGATGTCGCACGTAACTTGCAAATGCTCCTCCCAATCGCGGTCGTTCTACAAGATTTTTCTCAGTATGGGTCACAGAAGCTAAACTCTCCATGGAACTACCTGAATCTAAGCTAAGACTTTTTGGTGCTTCTTGTGTATCTGCAATTGATAATACACACATACAAATAATACAATTAATTTACATTTATTACGCTCATCTAATATAATATGTATATCAATATCAATTTTAATTTACCAAATAATGCAAGAAGAGCTTGAAGAGCAAATTGGACAGCTCTACGTGAGGCTTGTTTGCCTGTTCTCAATATCACTTCTGATTGTCCGACTTCCATCAAGTCGAAACCTAAACTAGCGAACAGTTCGTGTGATCCTGATGCTCTCCAAACATGTACAGGCAATATAACTTCTTGTCCTTCTGTGGCACAACTGGCTCTTCTCATAGCAGCGATGACGTCCTCTGCGGCTTCTGGCGCCTGAAATATTTTTTACATAATCGATTTTTACATAATCGAAAATGAGAACCTTATATGTATTTGATTAAACATTAATTAAAATAAGTCATACTTGTAAGAGTCTCGCCAAAGCATGCAATGACGATTGACCTAATCCTAGTAGAGCTTGCAAGCTAGCGCTGCATCTCGTCAGTCTTTCTTCAGGATCGCTTTGTGGAAAGAATACGGAGGACGGTATACCATTGCCGGCCGGCTCGAATCTGAATCCCACGGACATTAGAAGCTCTCGCCATCCGGTGGCCGCGCCCACCTTGTTCTCGATACTGCGCTGAGTCGTATACATAGCGTTCTTCTGACCGCGATGAATTCTTTGTAATGACTTTTCTACCAGATGAAGCGTCACTCGCAGCGCGTCCCTACTCTGCTCGGGACCACCACGCAATAATTCCGCTAGTGCTTGACCCATTAGCGCGACCTGTCGAAACAAGAGAAGAAAATAATGAAATATTATAATTAAAGCTGCAAAATTTAAATAAGATTAGATTTATTTAGGACGTATCTAAGCTTTAATCAATCGATTTGTTTTGCATTTTGTAATTACTCAAATAGCACATATAATTTCTATCAAATGTACCTTGTTGGATAATCTTGTGTCTCCACCGATAAGCAGCCAACCAGCCCAGTTAGCAGGATGAGCAAAATGTCTGGTATGCTGAACAGTTTGCATCGCCTCGGCTAATGCACGCGACGCCCTCGCGCCTTGCAACATTGCGCTGTAGAACGCTCGTAATAAGATACTACCGGCAGTTGGTGGTACTGCCCACATCCCTATGAGCACACATTGCGCGCCTGCGCTTAATAAAGTCTTGGCGATATTCTGTATACCATCCGATGTGGCATTCGTGCAATCTACGTTGCTCCAACTCTGACCACTGGATACGACCACCAGACGGGCGGACATCTTTAATCTGAGTAAATCTGTCTGATTTATCAGGTACTCCGGCCTTTCAGATGGCTCCTCGCATTGATCAGGCGAGAACGCAAGACTACCGGTATTCCAGAAGACCGGCACTGTCAGATGAACACACTCCGCATCTGGTAGAGATCGCAGAACCGCTGATCTGGTAGCTTCCAATCCTATTATGAATAAAGAGAGAAAATTTTAAGTAACAAACTTTCACAAATAACTTTCGAAGTTGTGATACAATTAGGAAAAGTTTTTTAGAACTGTAGCTGAACTAACCAGTCATTGCACGAGCCTCTAATAATTCAGCGACTATTTCTGACTCGGTCTCGGTAGAAGTGGTGCTTTCAGCCCATCCGTACTCCTCTCGAACGTCCTCTGGTAGAATAGGGTTTCCGGCGACCAGCGCAGCTACAGTAGCACCGCCTTCTAGCACAGGTGTTTTCGATCTCTTTCTAAGCGCCGCAAGGGATGGTACCACTAATAATGAGAATCTTTCACACAGATAATCCTCGCCTGGATTGGATTGCAAAGCCGGGAACGGTGCCAAGTAAAGAGATTTCTCTACCACCATAATCAGCTCCTTTCGTGGTGGCGGTAGTAGATCTTCAAACGGGGCAAGAAGAAGATCGTAGAGTACTTGTATCGGCATTGGTGCTTGCCACGTAGGTCCTTTCGCACCTCGTCCCCAACGAGCGCTTCCAGCACGAGAGCTCACAGAGCCGACACTGAAGAGACTACTCAAACTATAGGAACTAGCATTCAAGTGATGACCTCTTGACGGGATTTTAGTGGATTCTTCGATAAGCTCGTTGCTTTCATCCAGGAGCGCTTCGCGTGCTTGAAGAACTCTCTTTTCTAAACCTACCCCATCGTCCAATGTTGCGGAGTGGAATCGTAATAGTCCACGTCCTGGCGCTAAGCACCACGCATGCAATTCACATCCCACCTCGCTGAAATTATTTTGTTCAGTTATTTTAATTTTTTAAGAGTAAACATATAAATTATTATAGTAAATTAAATAAATTATATCTTATTTCAAACTATAATATTTGAAAAAAGATTATACCTATAATACAGGATAACTCCACGTTGTCGATCAATGATCTCAGAGTAATGAGCTGCATCATCCAAAGAATTACTTTTAGATCGTCTGGATCTTTCTGCCCAATTCAAAGCCTCCTCTGCTCGGTTTAGATTGATTAGTACCTTTTGCAACATTCTGTATGTTTCTGATAATAACTCTGCTCGATTAGGTTGACCGCAAGAAAGAGACACAGAAGTTCCATCTAACGATTCTAAGAGATTTGCGGCCTTCTCCAAGTGTTCCACAGAGATGATCGCTTCTCCGGTCTCCCAGTGAACAAGACCAAGTCTGTGTCTCAATCTGGCAGCTTCTTCTCTTCTGCCTAAGCCTTCAGACAAAGACAAACCAGATTGTAGATAACTTAGAGCACGTGGCAGGTCTCCACACAAATGATGAAGTCGACCCAAACTCGCGAAAGCTGCTGCTCGAGCGGGTTGATCGCCTGCTGCGGCCGCAAGGCTCAACGACTGTTCCTGCAACCTTATAGCTTCCTCGTATTGTCCCAATGTCTCCTGAGTCACTCCTAAATTGGCACAAGCACGAGCTTGTAAGCCAGCCGCGTCTAAACCTTCAGCGATCGACAGCTCCAATTGATGATGGCGTAACGCGGAATTCGGATCGTCCATTAGAAGATGTACTGCTCCCAAACCGCTGGCAGCTTCGGCCTCGGCCGCTTTGTCGCCGAGCCCACGAGCGAGGGCCAATTGGTGCGACAGACAACTAACAGCTTGCTCATGATTTCCTAACGCAGCATGTACTCTGCCTATAAATTAACAGCAATTACATATGTAATGTTAATATTAGGCGATCGAAAAAATTTGCTTTTTGGTTTTTGTAAAAATATATCTAAAAATTTATTATAATCTCTTTCCTCTTTAAGAATTTAATAAAATTAATCTAAATTTTATTACATCAGTTTACCTAGATCACCGTAAGCGGCACCTCTCGCCTCAGGACTGTCCACTTCATGAGCGGCTACTAATCTCTTCTCAAAACATACCAAGGCTTCCTGTAAGTTCCCGGTAGCCTCGCGAGCTCTTCCCAATCCTCTGTATGCCCTCTCCTGATCTCTGATGCTTTTCAACTTCGTAGCGGCTGTCAGTTGTTGTTCATGACATTTGATAGCTTCTTCCAGATCACCCAAAGCTTCATAACAGTCTCCCAAATTTCCGAGAGCTCGAGCTTTGTCAAGTAAAGCGGTGCCGGTAGTTAGCGGTTCTAAAGTTGCTAACTGTTGTTCGAAATAACCGATAGCATCCTCGTAATGCGTCATATTAAGCCTAGCTATGCCCAAATTTCCTAAAAAGTGAGTGTAAGAAGAAAAAAGATATTATTAACTTATTAATATTAAAAAAAAAATATTTTTATATTTTTTATACAAAGAATTATTTTCTTCTTAATTCTAGTCACATTCTATATATATATATATATATATTGTTGAATTTACCTTTCTCACTTAAGTGAAAAATTTTAAATACATGTCTCAAATATTTAATTTTAAATTATACACATTTAAATATTATAAATTTATATTACCTAATGCTTGGGCTTCAACTCCAGAATCCGCTAGTTCCTTCGCTCTCTCTAATTGTTCTTGATAACACTTGACCGCATGAGTGTACTGTCCCAATGCCATATGCACAGCACCTAGGTTTCCATGTGCCCTGCATTCACCGCGCAAGTCACCGGCTTCTTGTCTTAGAGTTAATTCTTGCGTGTGAAAACCGAGAGCCTTGTCCAAGTTCTTCGTAGCTCTATGAGCGATCCCCAATGCACCGTAGGCAGCCGCTTCCAGGCAACGATCGGCAGCTTGACGCGCCAAATTCAACTGGCGTTGATGCATCTTGATAGCTTCATCAACCTCTCCCATGCGCAACAAACAATCACCAATATTTCCCAGAGCGCGAAACTTACCAGCCAGATGCTTGGTCATATGCGCGATTGCTAAATTAAATTAACGATACAATGTATTTTTTATCATTATATATTTTA
>NW_017259291.1:4297021-4300836 GCF_001594045.1 Atta colombica | reverse complement strand
TAATATTAATATATAATTATAAAATGTTCACAATATATTTATGTATTTTAAAGCAAGAGAAAGTGTTACCCAAATAATATTTTTGACATTCCAAAGCAGTGTCCAGATTTTCCAGTGCCAAGTGAGCTAATCCCAAATTGCAGTAAGCTCTACCCATTCCAGATTTATCCTGCAGGTCCTTTGCTAGCGCTAAATCTTGATCATAATATCTAACTGCCTCCCTATGATTTCCCAGACAGTAGTGAGCATATCCTAGGAAATGGCATGCTTTAGCCTCTCCCTCAACATCGTGCAATTCTTGTGACAGCATTAGATAATGTTCATAATATGGTACCGCCTCTTCAAATCTGCCTCGCGAAGAAAGACAATTGGCGAGATTTAGCAGGGCACACGCCTCACCAGCCGTGTCTTTCAGTTCGCGCGCTATAGCTAAATGAGCTCTGTAGTGCCTCAACGCTGCTTCGTGACCTTGCACTGCCTGATACGCGACTGCCAAGTTTCCGTGTGTACTGGCTTCTGAACTACGATCGTTTACCTGAACAACAGATTTTTCGTTAACAAAGAATATCATAATAATAATATATTTATCTCGAGAAACTTACCTCTTTGCTTATCGTTAATTCCTGTTTGTGATATTTGATGGCTTGTTCATAATAACCCAAAGCATTATAAGCGTTTCCGATGTTTCCGTACGCTCTACCCATACCGGCCTTATCTCCTAACGATCTCGCAATTCCTAAGTGCGCTTGATGTAATTTTAAGGCGGCATCGTGCTCGCCGAGTAGTTGATAAACTATGCCTAGATTGCTGCAGGCTCGTCCCTCGGCTACCTTGTCCTTCGTGACCAACGCGACATCGAGCTGTCTTTGATGCCAGAGCTTGGCTTGTGCTAAATCACCTAGATATTAAATAATAAAATTATGTTAATATAAAGGAAAGAAATAGAAATATGTTAATATATTATATTTTTCAATAATAATAATAATCATTATTACCTGCACATCTGGCGGCATGACCTAATCCCGCATATGCTCTGGTCTCTATCGCTCTGTCTCCGAGTTCTTGAGCTATTCTCAAAACGTTTTCGTGATAGGCCATCGCCTGCCCGAAATTTCTACGATAGTGATGAGACGATCCCAAGTTACTGAAGGCCCTCGCCTCTTCTACGCGATCACCCAATCGTCTAGCTATCCTCAAATGTTGCGTATGGCAGTCGACAGCACTTTCAAATTCGCCCATTGCTAAATAGACTGCTCCGACATTACCGATCTCGCGAGCCTCTTGCAGTCGATCACCCATCTGTTTTACCAATTGCACGCACTGTTTATGGGAAGCCAGGGCGTTCGGCAAATCGCCGATCGCCGTGTAGACATGTCCCAGACTGGTCAAGGCCGAAGCTGCTGCCTGCGTATCTTTGCATTTCATAGCTAGAACAAGTTGGTACCTATGAGCCGTTAAAGCCTCCTTGAAGCTACCTTTGCTGAAATAAGCGGAGCCTAAATTTCCATGGGCTCTGCACTCGCCCTGCGTGTCCCCCAAGGAACGTGCCACTCCTGAAAGTTTTAATCAGTGCATAAGTTTGTTTTACGCTAAATTCACAAATTACAAATTGGAAAGAAATTAGCAAAACTTTTCGTTCCAAAAAGAATTTATCTGTTACTCACCTAAATCCTGTTGCATGTAGTTGATTGCTTTGTCCAGAGAGTTTAGTGCCCAGTATGCGCTGGACAGAGCAGAGAATACAGAGCCCCTCAATTTCAAGCTGCATGAACCGATGGTGAGCGCGGCCTCCAGCACGCCAGCGGCCGCCCTGTATTGTCCAGCTCCAAGCAGCTCTTGACCAACCACGGATATTACGACGAATGGAGACTCGTCGAGTTTCATAGCGCGTAATTGTTGGAACGTCGGCTCCAAAGTTGGTCGTAATGGAGACTTCAGAGATGCTTCTACCAAACCCGATAATAATTGATGATTGGATGCGTCGTGAGCTAATCCCGTGCTGAAGGCAACGAGTGCCTCTCCATGACGTCCTAAGCATTGCAGTGCTACTCCTTGACGGTAGTATGCCTGAAAATCGATTATTATAGATCTGAAATTAAAGATGTACGGAAGAATATGAATAAGAATGCATACCTTTGGCCACTGCGGACTCAGCTCGGTAGCTCTAACAGCATCCTGCAATGCAAGCGCGAATAATCCCATTTTTAGCCTGGCGGCTGATCTGTTTGAGTATAACACATGACTGAGAGGGTCCAAGGCAAGAGCTTCTGTGTATAATGTCGCGGCCAATGCGTAATCTCCATTCTGGCATGCCGTATTACTCCTGCGTACCGTTTCTAAGAATAGTGCCCTGGATCCAGCGGCCAAGGCCGACGTACCTTCGGGCTCCACCTTCATCAAATTGACACGATTTTATTTTTTGAGCAAATAATTTCCAGGTTTTATCAATAATTAAATTTATCAATAATTTATCACTAAGTTTATATTAAAATAAGGAATCGTATATTTCTAAAGATTCATATACAAAAATTATAAGCGATTAAACATATTTATTATTTTCACTCTTAATTGCGCGATAAAATCAATAATAATTTAAAAAATAACATCACAATTAGTATTACAATTAATAATAATAAGATTAATAATAAGATTATATTTAAAAAAATAAAATATAATTTTATAAGAGGAATTTTATAGAGGCCAAATAGAGTTAAAAATAAATAAATACTATCAGATATTTTTTATCTTAGTAATTATAAATAATTAATATGTATAAATTATTTTTTTTTGGAATGAGAGACAGAGAGATTAATATGAGAATTAATATCAAAATAAAATACTTTATTAAGAGAAGAAATTAATGAATACTTAGATAGTTAAAGGAGACCAATCAAAACAAGCAATAAGAGTAATGTGTAAGCGAGAGCCAGATCCTAATCCAGGAGAGAGATAGAACCCAAAGTAACAACAGGAATCTCATAATTACCTCAGAGATATCCCTATGAGACATTGTTTAAGACGAGCTAGTAGCATTCTCTGGCATGGGCATCATCTGCAGCGTGCTGGCATGAAGATCAGGCTTCGGATTGAACGTGCGATTCCTCTATCTCTCTTCGTCCCTCTCGCTCTCCCACGACGGGACTTACCTCGGCACGTTCCTTTGACGTTCACTTGTAAACTAAACTCTTTACATGTACGCGCGTTACATTGTTTCACCGCGCGCGAGCGGTAATAAGGGGATTTCTTTTCGCTAGAACGGGCAAATGGGACCGATTAATAAAAAAGGAGGGAGGCAGGCGTCTTAGGGGGGCACCCACTGCATTCCTCAGGCACAGCCATCTTGGAATGTGACCCCGGGTCCCCCCGTCGGGCCCAGAGCGGGGCCGGCACTGCTGCCTGCCGCCTGCCCGGTGCTGTTTGCTTCTTCTATGCGCTCTTCTCTTCCTTCTCCTCCAGTCCATCAAGCCCGCGATGAGGCCCCGGCCGTGTGTTGCCCCGCTCGTTTTGCAACACTATCATCAGCATACGAGCGTGTAAAATGTGCACGCATATATACATACATATAAATATACACATATACGTGTGGAAACATTCGCCACGCGCGCGAAAATACGGGGCCCGCGACGAGGATCCCAATGCACCGCTTTGTAACAGCAGCCGCTTTCGCGCTTCGAGTAAGGGGATCGTCTTCATCTCTCTTTGCAAATCCCATATAGATTTGTTAATTAATTGTCTTATAAATTGAGGAGAATCTCTTGGAGAATCGACGCTCTTTGAACTCTTTTGAGACTCGGCGTTAACTCAGAGATACCGTT
>NW_017259291.1:4295696-4296921 GCF_001594045.1 Atta colombica | reverse complement strand
ATATATATATATATATGTGCAAAAAAATGTAAATGACGGAAGATCTTTATTTATGCGGTGAGAGGGAAAGTAGTATTGATGTTGATTAAAAATTATGGCTTTTGATACATATATTATGAATAATGAGTTTACGAGTAAAAACTCAATTTTTTTTAAATAATTTGTGAAGATCTTAATGTTATCTTTGATCCTCCATGTGCCGAACACAATCGATATTTTTGCATTTTATAATTGTTTTTTAAACGTCGAATAAAAATAGAACGTCAAATGAGCATTTTAAAGAATCGTCCAAACTTCTAGATTATTTTTATAGCCCTAGAAACCAGTTAGATTAAAAAAATCTGCATTATTGAAAACGAGATAAAGATATTGCAACGCATGGAAAATCTATGAAACTAGATTGCTAAATAAAAATACGAGTAGGCTATTTTTATTTCGCTAGTAGAAGAGATTGCACATTAAAGAAGACTGAATACAAATTAGCTTAAATATTTTTTTTATTAACATACATCCTTCTTTACTCTGCAACATCAATGTAAATTTTTGTGTATACGAGAAATTACTTAAAATTAAAATCGTTGAAAAATTTTCCTTGTTTTATCAATTGCGTTTCTTTGTACAAAATTCATTGTACATAAATATATTCTGTATGTATAAATACATCTATCTACGTATTGGCATGTTATGGCTTACACATCTATTATACGGACTATTTCCTCACATTTTAACAGGTCATAAAAACAATATTCTTGTATTCGTATCTTGGACTGAGATTGCAGGAATGTAACGTCATTGCAGAATGTGATCCTATAACTCTCTAAACGAAGTTATTCACGACATGAATTCAATAAAATAGGTCTGTTTTTTTTAATTAAAGTTCTTGCACGGTTCATCTTTCTTTCTTTTCTCTTCCCATTCGAGAGAAAAAAAGAAAAGATGAACCGTGCAAAAAGTTCAGTTAAATAAAACAGGCTTATAATTTCCGCAGTTAATTGAAGATTTTTGTGCATTGCTCATCATATAAATGCAATTAGAACCAGAGGTAGTAATATCACAATCATACCATATAAAATAAAAGCTTATATAATAAAAGCTTCATAAATAAAATCAATTTGTGTAAAAGAGATATTCGCGACACATTTGCTTCATGATTTTCGATATGTGGCTGTTATGAACATTGCCATCAGATAATATTCTCACCGCATATATATATATATATATATAT
>NW_017259291.1:4282767-4295568 GCF_001594045.1 Atta colombica | reverse complement strand
ATATACATATATATATACATACAAAACTGTGACAGACCTAAAGCCATACTTTGTTGAAAAGTTCCATGAAGGAATCATAAATCATGAATGTTATGGCAACATCTAAACATACTCTTCCCAATCGTGGAATGGTTCCTTTGTAAAATGCCATTGGACCCTCTTTCTTCCACACCTGAACTACGCAATCCATACTGCTTTTATACTTTGAAGCTTCCAATCCCTAAAAGTAGAAAAAAGATTCAGAACAATGAAGTTTTATGACACATTATGATGAACATAAATTAATTAATAGACTAATACATTTTAATATATATTATTAATTTAATATATATTAATATAAATTATAAATATGTAAGATACATACCTGCATCCTAGTTTTTATGACATCAATAGGCGTGTTTCCAAAAACTGATGCTGCGCCAGCAACTGCACCAAATGCACCGACGACTACTTTAGGAACACTTTTAGTATTGTCACCTCCTTTGTACCAGTCTTTTAATGTTTCCATCACGAAGAAACGGATAGCTTGATTTGATCCTTGCTTCAAGATTGTTGGCACTACTCCTTGATACACTCCTCTGAATCCTACATTAAAAAAAAAGTATATATATATATATATATATTGTTAATATAAGTATAATATTTTTTATATTAATATTTAAAATAATTTTGGCATATAAAAATATGTAAAGACATAAAAGAGTATCTTCATACACATAAAGATTCAGATAGTGATGCGATAAAAAACGTCAACTTATTTACACAAAAGCATGAAATATGTGTGTGAATAGGTTGACACTTGTTTATCGCGTCATAAAGTCGCTCGTTTGTCTAAGCCGTAATTACTATTATTATCTACGTACAATGTTTTAAATTCTAATTTTCTATATAATTTAATGTAATTTTATATATTTTTAAAATTTTTTATATGCCACATCCTTATACGATCATCATTTAATATTCAAATGAATTCATGATTATGTCATAATGTACATACTGTAAAATCTATATGTTTAAACTTATGTTGCAATTTCTCAGTTAAACAAGTTTTGATTCTTAACTGGATTTCATGATTAAATTGTACTTATTTCTATTATTATATGTGATTCTATATTTTTCTTTTCTTTTCACGTTGCAATTCGATCATAATTCAAATGTATTCCATTTTTAATTTACAAAAAACATGAATTAATAAAATCAAAATTAATTTTAGACTCTTTAAACTTGAAGTTAGTTACAATAATGAAACGAGCATATAAGAATCAAATGCAATAGTTAGAGCGCAAAAATCTTGAAGAAAAAAAAATTAACCGAAACATGTATAAGAATTATTAATTAAATACGAGAGACAATTTAATAATATTGAAATTTATCACGCACATAGTACTAATTCCCAAGAGTCAAATTTATTATAATTATATTGTTTATATTAGAGAATGTTTATATTAGATTATCATTATCGTTTAATAAGAATATATAGTATTAAATCTTAAGAAATCGAAATTTTTTTTTATACTTAAATTTAAATTCCCTTACCGTGTTCCTTCACAATCATGCCAACTCCATGAAAAAATCCTCTGAATCTCGGATTCGCCGAACGTTGATCGTTGATGAATTTCACCTTAATCGTTTCCATCGGAGTAACCGCGAAAATAGCTTCGCACACACCAGCGCAAAGGCCGGCGAAGAGCCTCCTTTGCGGATTGAGCTTTCCATCTGCATCTACTAACTGCTTTTTCACCGACTCAAAAGCGCCAAATCGCACTGCCGATTTTGGTATAGAACCATAAAGCAGAACAGACAAGCCTCTGTATAAACCAAAGAATCCGCGAGTCTTGATGGTCTTGGTGACACAGTCAACTATTCCTGTATATTCTTTACCAGCACCAGCTTTTCCATCCAATTGCAACTGCGTTTTAACGTATTCGGTGGGATATGTGATACAAATTTCTATGCCTCCAGTAATACCACCTGGAAATTAATTGTTTATCTTCGAGTATTTATCAAGAAATAGAATTAGAAATAATATACTACATGGGCTGAAAAGTCCCGGGATTTTTCAATAGGTGGCACCACTAGAAAATGAACATGATTTCGAGAGGTTCATCTGTCACTAGTTTATGTATGAAGTTTCATGACATTTCGTTCATTCGTTTACAAGCTACAGTCGTTTAAGTGGCACTTTCGCCTTTGTAAAAAAAATGGAAAAACAGGAATATCGCATCTTGATCAAACATTGTTTTTTGATGGGAAAAACTTCTGAACAATCATTGAAATGGTTGCAGAAATGTTATCCCACATCTGCTCCTTCGAGAACAACAGTTTATCGGTGGTTTAGTGAATTTAAAATGGGTCGTACAAGCACCAAAGACGCACCTCGCTCTGGAAGGCCAAAAGAGGCTACGAATGCGGAAATCGTAAAGCAAGTGCATCGAATCGTTTTGAGTGATCGTAAAGTGAAGTTGCGCGAGTTAGCTGAGGCTGTGGGCATCTCAAAAGAACGGGCGGGATACATTTTACACGATGTTTTGGAGATGAAAAAGCTATCGGCGCGATGGGTGCCGCGTTTGCTGACCGTCGACCAAAAACAGCAGCGCGTTGATGATTCAACAGCCGGTTTGGCGTTGTTGCAGCGTAATCGAGCGGACTTTTTTCGACGTTTTGTGACGATGGATGAAACGTGGGTTCATTACCATATGCCTGAGTCCAATAGGCAGTCTGCAGAATGGCTGAAAAGCCACGAAAGCCGACCAAAGCGGCCAAAAGATCAACGCTCGGACGGGAAGATTATGGTCTCCATTTTTTGGGATGCGTATGGCATAATCTTCATCGATTACCTGCAGAAGGGAAGAACAGTTACGGAAGAGTATTATGCAGCGTTATTGGACAAACTGAACGACGAAATAAAGAAAAAACGGCCTCATATGGCGAAGAAAAAAGTTCTGTATCATCATGATAACGCACCGTCACACACGTCCTTGAAAGCGATGGCCAAATTGGACCAATTACGATTCGAATTGGTTACTCACCCACCGTATTCTCCAGACTTGGCCCCCAGCGACTATTATCTGTTCCCAAACCTCAAGCGATGGCTCCAGGGAAAGAGATTCACATCGAATGAGGAAGTCATCGCGGAAACCGAGGCGTATTTCGAAGGCTTGAACGTTTCGTACTACAGAAAGGGCATCGAAATGTTGGAAAATCGCTATACCAAGTGTATCGCCCTCGAAGGCAACTATGTTGAGGAATAAATATAACTTTGCCCAAAAAACGCTTGTTTTCATTAAAAATCCCGAGACTTTTCAGCCCATGCATGTATACATATATATATAAGTATATATATATAAAAAATATATATGTATATATGTATGTAGATATATATGTATATATGTATGTATGTATATATGTATATATATATATATTAACCCGGCATCATTGTGTGTGGTGCTAAAATGTTACACGGACGTTGAGGTAGATAATCATAATAATCCGAATTTGTTTTTGGTCTATTCTCGCAATATTCTGTCAATAAAGGTTTTAGAAAGTCTTAGTTCCAGCTAGGGCATTAGCTAAAATTTATGAAATAATGTAAGAAAATACAGATGTAAAAATGTCTCGGGTCATTATGACCCAGTCACAATGACGACGCGTTAAATAGCTCTGTTAATGAAGAGAAGGAAATTGACTTTAAATAGTCTACAAAATTAAAACGCAATTAAAAAGTAACATATTACATAATTTCAATGAAATAGAAATTAAACATAAAAAAAGATTGCTATTACAGCATAATTTGCAAAATCTTTATTTTCTAATTAAAAGGATTCTTATTTTCTTAATTAAATTCTGAACTTATACGTATAATCATTGATTTCTTAAATCATTATATATATAGAACTAAAATCATCGCGTAAAGTGACTGTAATTCGAAATCTCTATTACCATGGAAATTCAGATAAACATGATGACCTTGCAAGGAACATAGATATAGCCACATATGTATGCAATGTGTGAGCTCGCGATCGCGCGATCTTTCACATTATCGTACGATTTAGCAGAGTGCACTTATTAAAAAAGAAAGAGAGAGAGAGAGAGAGAAAGAAGGCTCTGATGGTGTACATTTCCGCATGACATAATGCACTCAGATAGGTGTCTAAGGTCGGCAGCGTGAGCCATGAGCGATCGCGCGAGTGAGAGCGAACACTTTCTCTCTCTCTCTCTCTCTCTCTCTCTCTCTTCTTTCCTAGAGGAAAGGGAGGAGGGCGGAAAGGAAAGGAGTAACATACCGGCTATGACCCCTTTGAGGCCCAAGTTGCCGGAGGCAGCGGTGGCGGCGGCGACGCCAGTCTCGCTCATCCATGGTCTACGTGGAAATGGCAACGGGCCACGGCACGCGCTCGCCAACGATCGCTGTTGCTGCCTCGTCAGATCCATGCTTGGCGCACCAAAGCTGTGAACGCTCCAAGCGCTGCCGCCGCTCATCCACCTACGCCGCTGGACACTGCCGAAGCTGGACTGCCGTCAATTGACACTCATGTGTGCGATGAACGCGTAATGCACTGGTTTCCCCCATATTTTTCCCCTTCCGCAAACGATAGACAACGTTGCCTCATTTAACGTTGCTGCACCTTGTCTTGCCTTGTCTTTGCTCATTACGCATAGATGTACTATGTGCACATACAGGACGACACATCGAAGACTGAAGGGCTTTGTTGAATTAACTGCGCTTGCCTGCACTCTCTCCTTTCTTTCTACTCCCTTCTCTTTTTTTCTCTCTGTACTTGAAATGAAATAAAATAGTTATGCTTTGAACAAGAAGCATGAAAAAAAATATAGAAAATATAAAGACAGACCTTAGATTATATATTTGCTAAATGTTAATATGTAATATTTTCCATAAGAATTTATAGAGATTAATCTGTAAATTATAATCAGAGATTAATCTATTTTTCTTATAATATTATGGATTATTATATGTTAATATTGTCTAGAATAGTTCATAGAATATTACATATTCTACATATACGTATTCTTTCGAAAGAATCAACATCTTCAAAAATTTGGATCCAAAGAATATTTCAGATAAAAATTACGAGGAATTGTGATCACATTCATTTTTTAAAATAAAAGTCAAATGTATGTGTATACATAGGATATTTGATAAATAACGATAAAACTCTCACATAGGGGTAAATAGACTAAACTGAATCGATAAGTCCTCTCTACCATTTTCGCAATAGTTAATAAGACATCAATTACTAAAAATCGAATATTAGTTTTCAATAATTTGGTACTCAAGTATTATCAACTTTACAGAAAACGATAAAAATTATTTATTTTATTCTCATAGAGCTTTAAGAATTTTTTCAGAATTTTTTATCAATTTTTTAGTACCGTATTTTCTCATTTTCTTATCTCAACTATTTTTACCAACATGAGAAAATGCGGTATTAAAACATTCTGAAAAAATTCTCAGAACTCTATAAGAAGAAAATAAACAATTTTTGTCACTTGCCGTTTTTTTGTAAAGTTGATAGTACTTGAATAAAAAATTATTGAAAACCAATATTCGGTGATTTTTAGTAATTAATATCTAAACTATTGTGAAAATTGTAAAATGGTAGAGGACTTTTCAGTTTAGTCCACTCTATTCCTATGCGAGAGTTTTATTATTACTTATCAAACACTCTGATATATAGATTGTCACAGGACCGTATGAGGACTTGAGGATATCGAAAAGGCACTCATCAATAGTTCACTGTCAATACAATAATCGACCTGCTTTAAAATAATTGTTAACGCTCCATTTAATCAAATATATATATCTATGTCTGTGAAAAAAGAATTATTAAATTATATTAAAAATTATTTAAAAATAAGAAAGTGAGTAAAAGGAATTGCTACAAAAAATATTTTTGATGAGGGCACCAATTAGACCTGTTGCGGTCCTATCATCGGCGAGTTCACAGTCCAGGGCTAAATACAGGATGCTTCGTCATGGAATCAATTACCTTTATCTAAATTTTTCAGAGAGTAGAGCATTGTATTACATTTTACATGTTACACAAGTAGAAAAAGAGATATAATGAAGTTAAAGTAAAGTAACTAATTTACATTCCAATATACATTCACCAAAGATCATAAATTTTGAAGCGTAACTGTCTTTTTCTTCAAGATTTCTTTTTACATTCAATCCAGTCAGGCAGTATAATGAGATGTTGATCCGTGAGTAACAAGATGCCAAAATTTTAAATAATTCTCGAGACATACGCTCTGCGATAACCATTTATCATGAATGAGTATAATCGTGTGATCTATTATCTCGTCGTACGATTGCTGACTAAAACAGATAATTGCAATAGATTTTGTAATATATATTCCGATAGATTTAAAATAAAATATTAAAGATATATAGTGTATAATTTTCTTAAAACAATTTTAGTTATATTTCTTACTGTTCAGGTTGCATCACAGTTAGTTGTCATTACACTTTGATTGAAGTGTTATATGATATGTACGTACATTTTCAATCACACTATATGCACGTACGATATAAAAATTTTCTTTCACACAATACACAAATTGACTGTTAATAAATTAAATTGGAAAAAAATATTTTTAAATTATATAAAAATGGAAAAAAGTAGATTCTAAATTGAAGAATGATTCGTTAGATCTGGAATACCCTGTATATAAGAATGTTCCATAAACAGTGATGTCTGATACAGTTACATTCTTTTTTAAATAAACGCAACATGTATAACCATTATTATTTTTACAAATAGTTACTTCCGCATATTTTATATTCTATGATGGCTTAATAAAAATTATATCGTTATTTATAAATCTTATATGAGGGGATACTAAAAATTAGGATGATAGATTGGTTGAAAAATGTAGATGTGGGTATGGAGTGTTCTTTTTCTAGATGTGTTTTTTCTACCAACCAGGTGTAGTGTTTGCTAAACGTCGCATACGTCTGGAAGAAAATAAGAAAATGAACAATCAAATATCTTCACGATAATGTTAATGTATATCTCTTAAAAATTCACGTCTTACCGAGTATTTCGATCTTGATCGCGTATCTTCTTTTCCATCTCTGCATCTGTTAAGGTTTCTAAAAATGGTGCCCATTGATCAGCCTCTGATGGAGGTCTAAAGGGAACTTCTACGGTTGGTAGAGGTGCTTCAGAAAATGCATACGTTCTTTGATGCCATGATAATTGTCCACGTACACTGTCAATAAATATCATCATCATATTATTAGAACAATAATTATACTACTAGAATAGCATATAATCATATTACTAGAATAATAATCAATATCAATTAAATATATAACACCAATTTATTTATAAATTAATATATATTAAATATATATTAATTTATAATAATTTTTTATTATCGAACTCATATTTTCAGTATCCAAAATAATTAATATTTCGATATTTAAATTATCAACTTTGTTTTTGTAATGAATTCTATTTTAATAATGTCGGTAACAAAAATGATATTATTTTGCATGAAGCAAGGGCACAATTATGCTATTGTAGAATAAGAAAAAAGTATTTTACCTGTATGCGATAGCGGTAACAAATTCGCCACCGAGACCAAGTTCCGCGCAAAGTTTCATCGCAAACTTCTCTGGATTATTCTCCTTCTCAGACATATCCCATTCTACTTGATCTACTAGAGAGGTATTACCCACATGTATATTTAATTTAATTATTACTCTCTGATCACATTGATCTTCTAAAATTGTCTCCTGAGGGAATGCTTCTATTTGCTGTCTTATTGCCTGTGCAATCGCAGGAACAAAGGTTAATGGATTTAAATCTAAATCGTCGCATAGTACTTCAGCAAATTGTTCGGGTGTTATAAGACTTTCTGTAAAAGATACAAGATGCATTAAATTGTTTTAATATATCGAGATTCTTGTTATTGGATACAAAAATATATACCATTTTTATTCCAAGTAAAAGTGTCTCTTAATTTTTGACCTTCAATTTCCATGTCTAAACGTATTGGAACCAACATTTCCTGTTGCGCGGCGTTCTCTAAATTTGCCGATGGATCTGTATCATCGAAACTAAATTGGAAGTAAAATATGAGTTATAATTTTATTACACAACAGAATTTTATGTAGAATTTCTGTGCTTTCTTGCTTACCATAATGGAAATGTTCTAACTTTTTTATTGTGCACTCTGTTTCGATTTATTGGTGTAGCTTGAGGAACTGCATCCAGATGTGAACTATTTGGTAAGCTAGGTACCCATGCCATCGACTTTTTGGATTTACCCTCTCTAGGTGCTGGTGGTTCAGTTGAATGCACGGATACAGCTTTATACTTATCATCATTGCCCTCGATAATATCTTCCACCTCACTAGCTCTCAACAATGAAACGCTAGATGCAAGAACGTGCTGACTCAATCCAAGTTCCACTAATTTCTTACGTTCATCATTGGTAATGGATCTTCTGAACATGCCAGGATATCTTTTATACAAAGACCCGCGAAAAAGACGCAGGTAATTGCCAACTTCTGACCCAATACAATAATACTCTCCATTTTCCTCTACTTGAAAACTTATAGGTTTATCTCCGTAGGTGCGTAATGCCATTTTGAAGGCTAATTTCACTGCAATTAGTAACCATAGATTGAATAGGTATTTACAAAAGTAAGATGATTAATGCATTGAGGATTATTATATTATAATTATGCAGAAACAAAAAAATGTACTTCATGAATAAGACCCAGTCTACAACAGATGTAGTAAGCTTTGAACTTTAACTCTAGGTTGTGACTATAATTTGCTCTAAGTTCTAAATATGACCTAAACTAAATATGACCTAAATTTGCTTAAAATTTAAAATTACGTTTTAAGACAACGATTTTTGTCGAAAAAAAATCAAAATTTAGAGCTTAGAGCCAAAAGCTTAAAACTTGTACACTGCTGTAAACAGGGTAATTAGTAATTCTATGAAACACTTGATGAAGTTTCCATTAGCATAATTCATTTACCAAGTTTATCTAGATTCTATTTTTCTCTTAATATTTTTAATGCTGAACTCATGAAAATTAACGCAGCGATAAAATATTCATTAGAGCCAATATAAAATGGACAATGTCGATAACGCTTCATGCATTATTGAAATAAACTTTTGGACAATCTTGGAAATTATGGACTCTCTCTGTCATACCTGGCAACAGAAATAATTCATTCACTCGGGTTTACAAGCTCTCATAAACCTTTTCTTCTTTCGCACGTTTGTTTACGTTTCCTTGAAAACACAGATCGGACACACGGCATCCACAGACGGATATCAAGTTTAATTTTTTTTCTTATGTTCTTAAATTAACGAATATGAAGAAAAGTGCAACACCATAGACATGATCGCACGTTGTGATTCGTCAAATTGGTAGACTTAAAGGCAAACTTGCAGTTTGCTGTGCCAATCAAATTTGAGTAACCAACCAGTCTGTCCTTTTTTTAAGATTTTTTTCATACTATTTTGCTTAAAATATTTCAATATTTTTAATCAAAAATTTAATTTTTGAAACAATGATAATTATATAATTATTTACAATTATAAAATTATAATACTTAATTATATTTGTTTTAAGATTAAAGATGGCCGGCCAAAGGTAGATTTTCATGTGTTCTGTCAAGTGGGGATAATTGAAGGACAATGACATTATCGATCGATATAGCCAAAACAATCAGTAATGTCATCATTTTTCAATTATCCCCGGACTTACTTGAGAAATGAAAATTTGTCCTTAGCCGCATTTATTCTATGCTTTAAGTAATTCTGCTGATAAATTAACCAGTAATTAATAATCGAAGTGGATTTTCCTATGTCCAGGCGCTGATTTGAGATAACGGACCTAACGCCGAACACACACGTATATTCCACGAGCGGGGACGGCCAATCAGAGTCAAGTCACTTATCGATAACTGGAGGTGGTGGCCTCCTCTCCCCCATATGTGCGCTGATGCACGTCAGGTCTGCGTGGCCACTGATAGCCGTGTGCTGCGAAGTGTCACGAAGGTGCCCCCGGTGTATCGCACTTAGCAGAAGCGCAAAGTTGCCCGGGGGGCAGACGGCGTCATCCGTCTGAGTTCGCATATAAAACGATTCGTTCTCGACTGTTCTCGCCCCTTCTCCCCGCTGCCGCCAGTCGCTGTTAAATAGACAGGTAATTAATGAGGCGACGACGCGAGAGCAGTTGCAACGACGGCCCAGATGCAACCGTTCGAGATTCTACGTAATGTTTCTTTTTATTCCGCTCTATTATGACGTGCGCGCGCGCCACGCCACTCGCTTATCGCCCCTCGGTGATAATCTATTTCTCCGAGGCATCCCCCGCGCCTCGATTTCCCAACCAGCGCTCCTTGTTAAATGACAGCTCGATTCGTTGGCGGGGGAGTTAGCACTACGGCACCATTCTGATTCTGGACATTGATCCAGTCCCGGGTTCGCTATATAGTGAAATCTTATTTAATTTCATTGCGTGTCTCGTTTCTCTTCTCTCTCCAGTATACAGAATTTTCGTTCTCTCATAAGTTTCTCGGCTGGCGAAAATTTGGATATTTCTGTACACATCAATCTCTCAACTTTGACATTATTATTGTTAGTATCAGTTATTATTAAATTAATTGGTAATAATTTGGTGTTATTAAATTAAATTATAATTACGTAAGGTAAATTGAGGTAAATTAACATTTAATTTTGTAACACGAGATTTGTATAATAATTACTGGTAAAATAATTATTTCTTTTATTATTATGTAAATAATATAAGGAGTTGTAAATTGATAGAAAATAGATGAAAGTTTTATCGATTTTGTGCATATTTATACAAGTGACATTACAGATTTTATATCCTCTGAGATTATAAATTTATATAATTATATTTGTTACAGACAAGATGACAGATTCAAAGTATTTTACCACTACAAAAAAGGGAGAGATATTTGAGCTCAAGTCGGAACTGAACAATGAGAAGAAAGAAAAGAAAAAGGAAGCTGTGAAGAAGGTAAATAAAAAAATTTGTTGTAATTGTTTTCACAAAAAATATTGTAATATTATGCAAATAGTAAGCATTTTCATGCAGAATACTTGTATAGAAGGTAATATATTTGGATAGTGAGGTAAGTTGCAAAATCTAAGGTGAAGAAACTCTAGTATTGATAATTCCAATGACTTCTTTCTACAAGAATATTTCTTGTATATATAATACTCTTCTTATCTTATAATTACTATATTTTATTTTATAACTATTTAATAATCCTCTGATACATTAGTAATATTATCCTGAATTTAATACATATTAAGAATATGTTTATTATCTGTGTGTTTGCATATGATGAAAAACATTTGTTGTATGTTAATTAAAAAAAATTCATTAGAAAAGGAATGCATCAGCATGTAGTCTAGCAAGTTGTACTTGTCTATGATTGCAACACTATATTTCTTACACTAGTGAAGTGTATAATTGGTATAGACAAATTATATGAACAATAAATAATATGTAATGTAGAAACATATAGTAACAGTTAAATGTCTTCTTTTAGAAATAATATCATAGAGAATGTGAAATTAATTGATTTTAATAGTAATGAAAATGTAATAGATCTGTATTTGTTGAGAATGTTACATTTGCAGTGTCACTTATGTTAACAATAATGTTGCACTGTTTATAACGCAAAGGTATCAATTGTTTGTCCAGGTCATTGCTTCCATGACAGTAGGAAAAGATGTGTCTGCACTGTTTCCCGATGTGGTGAATTGCATGCAAACCGACAATCTGGAACTGAAAAAGCTGGTATACCTGTACCTGATGAACTACGCCAAGAGCCAACCAGACATGGCTATCATGGCAGTCAACACGTTCGTCAAGGTAACGTAGCTTAGAAACTCATCATTCAATTCGTCATCACAATTTTACTATATAACGCACCTTTACTTTTTACATATTTCTTAATAACACTTGGATGATGTTCGGAATCTGTCTGTAACGAGAGGCAAATTAAAAAATTATTCATCATTATGTATTCCCTATAACAATATTAGATTGTAAATATAATCTCCTTTATCGGATATCATCCTGGCTGTGTTATATTTTACAGCGTGCCTCGCACTGAATACAGACTGTACTTTGCAAATAACAGTTTGCACAGAGCTGTCTGTGTTATAGGACGGAATGTAACTTTTTCCTTCATTGCGACTGAATTGTTTATTTTTCAAAGGGCACGGATTTAGATTTTGATTGTTCCAATATTCCATTTTTTAGTAGCAAAACAGGCTATTAAATTACTCGTTACTAATGTCGTTACAGAACCAAATTCCAGAATGTACTTTGTTAGGCAGATCATTAATCTAATATCTATAATACATGATTAAATTTACCGAAATTAAGAGTAGAATTTTAGAATAATTTAAAATCTCGTTATCCTCTTCACGCTAATGCACTGATACATATATCTTGTTTACTCAAAATTGAGCATGTAACTTTCTTTCGAAAAGTCACACAATTTTTCATCTACATACAAAACGCTTGAAGCAAATTGTTCATTCTTCATAGTGCCGTTTATTTACGATATAAATGTACTAAATTGATTCTTGTATTGCAGTTGTAGTAATATCGTTTCAAATCGATATGATAATTTGAACATTAATCTTAGTTAATCTTTTACTCGTGAATTTCTAATATGCAGCAGCATGAAAATTGTTCCTTAAATGTTCATTTTATACATATTTGTGTATCAGTGCTTCTATAAAGATGATATTTACTAATTG
>NW_017259291.1:4269034-4282667 GCF_001594045.1 Atta colombica | reverse complement strand
GTGTATCTGATGAATGTAATTCTCGTGTTACAAATAATACTTCATAATGCGATTAATATAAATATTTGTAAATATATTTTTCTATATATATATGTTGGACGATACATCGTTTATCTCTATTTGCATGGTGTTAATATTGGTGTAACACAATTCTTAATTCTTTATTCGCAAAATTATGCCACAACGATTGTTATTGAAAGAAAAAGAAAGAAAGAAAGACACTAACGAAGAATGATACATCGTGCTCTTTAAAAAATGATCAGTTCTCGATTACACATTATTTTAAATGGCTGATAAGTATAGTATTTAACACTTAATGAAAAATGGTGACGGTGACCAATTTGACCTTTTTCGTTCTGACACGCAAAAGGAGCTAGCGACATCTCCGATGACAAAGGTACCAATGCCACTTTCTATTTTGTTAAAGTTCATGGGTTGAGATAGATAGCCACTACTGTGACTAGACTTGAATCCCTGGCTTGCCCGATTTTTGCGCAGGACTGCGAGGATCCAAATCCGCTGATTCGCGCTCTGGCAGTTCGCACGATGGGCTGTATACGTGTTGACAAGATAACCGAGTATCTGTGCGAGCCGCTGCGCAAATGCCTGAAGGATGAGGACCCATATGTACGCAAGACTGCAGCCGTGTGCGTCGCCAAACTTTATGACATTAACGCGGCCTTAGTCGAGGACCAGGGATTCCTGGATCAGTTGAAGGATCTCCTGTCCGACAGCAATCCAATGGTATGTAAGCTTTCCCAATGTCAGAACTTAAATAATACAATAGATGTTTTAAAATGTTATTCTATTTATACACATATTTAATAAAATATTATTAGAAATGGTATAATAAAGCAAAAGGAATTTGTTAAGCAAAAAAGATTAAAATTCATTATTATCTGAAGAGAACAGTTTTATGGATAATATATGTTGATTAATTAATGTTGTTATTAGGTTGTCGCAAATGCAGTAGCTGCTTTATCTGAGATCAACGAGGCCAGCCCGAGCGGTCAACCGTTAGTAGAAATGAACGCGCAGACCATAAACAAACTTCTGACAGCGCTTAACGAATGTACAGAATGGGGCCAAGTTTTCATCCTGGATTCATTAGCGAATTACTCACCCAAGGATGATCGCGAAGCGCAAAGCATTTGCGAACGGATCACTCCGCGTTTGGCGCATGCTAACGCTGCAGTTGTGCTTTCTGCCGTCAAAGTAAATACAGATAAATAATAAATACAGGAGAAGACCTTGATTAACTCTATCTTATACAATTTATTAAAATTTTTCTATATTATCATCAACATCTAGCGCAAGATTCTCTCTAACAAGATTGGATTAATCATAATTTCTTCTCCTGAATCCTTTAAATTTATTTTTAAAACTTTTTTACTTAATTTTATATTAATCAAATTTATTTCGATATTTTAGGTATTAATGAAATTAATGGAAATGCTGCAGTCCGAATCGGATTTTGTCGGCACACTTACAAAGAAATTGGCGCCTCCTCTTGTTACGTTATTGAGCTCCGAACCAGAAGTTCAATATGTTGCATTGAGAAATATCAATCTCATCGTGCAAAAACGACCAGATATTCTAAAACACGAGATGAAAGTATTCTTCGTAAAGTACAACGATCCTATTTATGTAAAATTGGAGAAGCTAGATATTATGATTCGTCTAGCGTCACAGGCCAATATCGCGCAAGTTCTGTCGGAATTGAAGGAATATGCCACCGAGGTCGACGTGGACTTTGTAAGGAAAGCTGTGCGAGCCATCGGTCGCTGCGCCATAAAAGTCGAGCCGTCTGCAGAACGTTGCGTCTCCACGTTACTGGACCTGATACAAACAAAAGTAAGTAAAGATATTACAGACATCTTAAAATATCAAATTTTTAAATATATATCCTTAATATATTTTTATATTTTAAATATTTTAAATATGTAATATTGAAGTTTAATATTTCAAAATTAATTGATTATTGATTAATTGATATCTTTAATTTTTCTCAGGTGAATTATGTTGTTCAAGAAGCAATTGTAGTAATAAAAGACATCTTTCGCAAGTATCCTAACAAATACGAAAGCATAATTTCAACTCTATGCGAGAATTTGGACACATTAGATGAGCCTGAAGCACGTGCCTCCATGATATGGATTATCGGAGAGTATGCAGAACGCATCGACAATGCTGATGAATTGCTAGAAAGCTTCCTAGAAGGCTTTCATGACGAGAATACACAAGTACAGCTACAATTGCTCACTGCAATTGTCAAATTGTTCCTCAAGAGGCCTACGGATACGCAGGAGTTGGTTCAACAAGTGCTCAGCCTGGCTACGCAGGATTCTGACAATCCCGATCTGCGAGACCGCGGTTTCATCTACTGGCGATTACTGAGCACTGATCCGGCAGCGGCTAAGGAAGTAGTGCTTGCGGAAAAGCCTCTGATCTCAGAAGAGACGGATCTGCTGGAACCGACATTGTTAGATGAATTGATTTGCCACATCTCGAGCTTAGCATCCGTATATCATAAACCTCCTACTGCGTTTGTAGAAGGTAGAGCAGCTGGTGCCAGGAAGTCGCTGCCCGCTAGAAGCAACTCAAACGAGGAATCTAATCGGACAACTGCACAACCCCACGCACAGGTCATACCTGCTCAGGATTCCCTGATTGGTGACCTCCTCAGTATGGACATCGGTGAGCGAATCTAAATTTAAAATTAGAAAATTAAAATGTGTAATAATAATATTTAAAAAGTATGTATTGTGTAAATGCTTTTGCTTCGAAAAATTTCAAAGTATTTTTTATATAGTCGCAGATAAAAAATATGTCCATCCTACTTATTTATTTATTGATTTATTTTGTTGCAGGTGGACCGACAATGGTCACACCGGCACCTGCACCACAGTCTTCGGGACTAGGATTAGATCTTCTAGGCGGTGGCCTCGACGGAATCCTGAACGACAATACGAGTGCACCAGCCGTTTCTCAGAGCACAACGGGTCTACTCGGTGATATATTCGGCTTCAACCAAGGTCCCACGCCTTATATATCTCCCAAAGTTAATTGGCTACCAGCCGAAAAGGGCAAAGGTTTTGATATTTGGGGCACATTTTCGAGAAAGTAATTAATATATTAATGAATACAGAGAACATCTGATTATATATTTCCTTGATTCCAAATAATTATACTATGCAAAATATGTTGTAGAAATGGCCAAATTAGCATGGATATGACCTTCACAAACAAAGCAATGCAACCTATGGGAGGATTTGCGATACAGCTCAACAAAAATAGCTTTGGCTTAACGCCGGCAGCTCCGTTGCAAGTTCCAGCTCCTCTGAGTCCTGGATCGAGTATAGAAGCGAATGTTATACTGTCTACCGCGGGTGCGGTGCAACGTATGGAGCCTTTGAACAATTTGCAAGTTGCTATCAAGAATAATATCGATGTTTTCTACTTCGCGTGCATCGTACCTATGAATGCATACTTCGCGGAAGATGGACAGTTGGACAAGAGAGTGTTTCTTTCTACCTGGAAAGATATACCTGCACAGAATGAGGTATTATTCATCTATTTTTTTCTATGTTTGTCGAAAAATGCTTTCTGTAAGATTCATTAATAAAGAAAAGATTCTTTAAAAAACATATCTTGTTTGCAGGTACAATATACGCTAAACGGTGTAATGTTGACCGCAGATCAAGTGGTGCAAAAGATGCAACAGAATAATGTCTTCACAATTGCTAAGAGAAATGTAGAGGGACAGGATATGCTTTATCAGTCTCTCAAGCTGACGAATAATGTCTGGGTATTGAACGAGTTGAAAATTCAGCCGGGCAATCCCGATGTCACGGTATGCTTAATACAAGTATCATATTTAAATTTTATCAATATGATTATCATAAAAATTAGCAGTTAGTTTAAGAAAAGTTTTCTTATTCTTAGATCTTAGATTCATAGAAATATAATTTTATCTTGATTTAATGTACATTTTTTTAAATTAATGAAATTCTATAAAAAAAATTGTTACATGGGATATTTTATACATTTTTATGTTTACCTTAAATTTTATCAATCTTCTTTTCTTTTATTGTAGCTGTCCTTGAAATCTCGATCCGTAGAAGTCGCTCCTGGAGTATTTCAAGCGTACAATGCGATTTTACATTCTTAAGTTTTCTTTCTTTCATCAATTAGGATATTGCTGTAAGATGCAAATTATAAAAAAAATGAGAACATGCGCAGCAACTTATTTGTAGGAGCTATCTATGTACATCCGCATGAGACTCGAGAGTATCTTGAAATACAGTACTACAGGAATCTCTGTTACAGATTGAATTTATTATAAAAATGACCATGGACGTGTATGGAAATAAAGATTTATGATATCACGTCTGTGTCCTTATTTATGCGTTTTTTTGTATTTAGATATAAAAAATATAACATGTACATGTTTATAATCTTAAACAGCCTCTAGATGATCAATATTATTGCACAATACAATTTTGATTATTTGGAAGCTATATTACTTTCAAACTGTTTTGAATTGTTTAACGAGAACATTAATGTTTTATAAAATAATTGTACAATATTGAGTGTTTGGAGGACATTTTTTTACTTTCAACCATATATATATGCTATATGCAAGTAGGATCAAATATATTCGACAGACTATATGAAAATTAATTACAGTTTTCATTAAGTTTATGATCAATTTTTAATATTTTCAAATATATCTAATTATAAAATTTTTATTTTAATTATGCTATAAAGAGTTGGATACATTCCAAGATATCTAATTGAATTTACGTCTTAAAAGAAATCCAATTTAATCCAGGAATACATAGCTAAAAAAAACTATGACGATGTAATAATATCGACATAACTATATAGTTTATTAACACAACTTGTGGTAATAAAGAATTTTTAGTTCCTAAAAAAAATTCTACGAATCTTTTGCATTTACTACAGCATATCCTGTTATATAGATAGGTAATGTCTCGTAATGTGAAATAATACTATAATACATAATGTGATCGTGTTTATTTATCGAATATAAAGAGAGAAATCGAATACATATCGAATAAAATTAACACTGGACTTTTCTTCTAAAAGAGCATCCCTCAGTTAACCGTGCTTTTCCACCCGTTGGTGTACAAAGTATCGTACGGCATCCGTCACATTCTACTGGCCTCTGGGCATGTGAGAAAATTGTTTTGATAGCATAGCAGCCCGGGCATTTGACATCCATAAAATAACTGTTAGGCTTCTGTACGAGCCTCTTCAGTTTGTGTTTCCTTTTCTCCTCGATGGGGCTCGGATGGAGAAAATCTCTAGCCAACGGCATTCTGTAAAATAGATTCAGCCATCAAAAACTTGTATTTGAGGAATAGAATTATAAATCCTTCTGTCAAACAACATTTTTTCGCGTGTATTTAAATACAATTTGTTTTATTACAAGTAAAAATGTATACATACAATATTGTGCAATCTTGTGCGATGACAATGTCATGATATGACAATAACATTAGGATTGCTTAACGAAAAATTATAAATATAACACGAGCTCGATTTGTCGAATTCTTTTCCGATACAAATACGATCAGAAACGTTAATTAACATCTACCGGATAATTTGTGTAGTAATGGGCGATACCGCAACGGGCAAAAGCGCAGTAACATGCCGCTCACGAAATGAGCATGAAAAACTATTTCCCAGATTGACTGGGCCCACCACAACATAGATTAATGGAATTCACGCAACAGCGAATAAAATGATGCAAATACTTACACGATTCGCAGAGTATTTCGCCTTAAATTCGATAATTACAATCGCACCCACGTGTTTACAGGACAACGTTAAGCACTGGAAAGGAACGGTATAGGATTTGACGCGAAACATTTAAAACCCTAGATCCAGAAGAGTCCGCCAGTATTACCAACTTCTGTTTGCAAATGGGTAAATTTTGTTGATTGGGTGATTGGTCAATTGGACTAAATAAATCTGGACAAGTCAGTTTTCGCGCAAAGTAAAGACGAATGATATGACGCATCTTACATAAATTTAACCCTTGATGTTATCATCTACGGAATGCAAAGTGTATTGAAAAAAAAATTAAAAATTAAATTAAAAAAATTTTTTGACGAAACTGGCGATCTTTTGTAACAAATTTTATCAATAAATTTCTGCATTTTCTCAGTTTTTAATATTATTTAATTTTCTTGTGAAAGATTGAAGAAAAATATTTATAGAGACAAGGCCATTCAACAGAGAAGAATTGTGTACTTAAGAAAAAAACATAATTTTTAATTAAACAAAAGCATATTATGTCTTCTGTCGAGACAGAATCGAAGAAGAAGAAGAAAGTGCTTATGATTTGCTTGGGTATTATATAGAGATATCACATAACTCATAAAACATTTTATACTTTTTAATTTTGTAAATATATATATATATATATATTTTTTAATAAACATAATACAAAATATAAATAAGCTATATTTGTGTTATTAATTAATGATTTATTTTATATTACAGGCAATATTTGTCGTTCGCCTATAGCAGAGGCTGTATTTCAGAATGAAGTGAAGAAGAGAGGTTTGCAAGATCAGTGGAAAGTAGAAAGCGCTGCCATTATTGGATATCATACAGGTAAAAAACCAGATATTAGAGCCCGGGATACGCTAACAGAAAATGGAATCACTGATTATTCTCATACAGCACGCAAAGTAAGATTTTGTATTTTCAAGAATAAACATTAAAATTTTATTATTATGACATTTTATTATTATTGTAATAGCAATTATAGCTTGGGTTTTCTATGCTCTGAGTAGTTTTATTTATGATTAAATTTTTGTGAAAAAATAAATCATTATAATTAAATAAATTGTAATTAGATGAATTATTCAATATTTATTTTATTTAGAATCATTAAATCATGGAATTAATATATATTGTATTACTATATACCATTGTATATCTAAATATCTTTAATTACATACAGATCGAACTAGACGACTTCAACAAATATGATTGGATATTTGGTATGGATCAGGAAAACATTAAAGATTTACTTAGTAGAAAACCAATGACTTCCCAAGCAAAAGTGGAACTTCTAGGAAGTTATAGTCCAAGCGGAACAATTATAATACGAGATCCGTATTACGTACGTCATCTTTTGGCGTTTATAGAATTAGAAAACAAAAATTGAAGATACATTGAATTATTCTCAATCTCAAATTCTCTGATCTTTTTACAGGACAGCGATAGTGCAGGATTTCAGAAAGCCTATGATCAATGTGTGACATGCATAACAGTATTTTTGAACAAACATTCGAGTTAATGAGAAGACTATTCTAAAGAATCAATGTACCTATATATTTTTAAAAGAATATGTTCTGAACCAATAGGTACAAAATTTTTAAATATTGAATTTATTACAAAATAGAATGTTTTTAAAGAATATTTTCATATTTAATATAGAGAAATGAATATCGATTTAGACATTATTCATAAGATCATTGTAAACCTATTGATATGTTCTAAGATAATCATATAAGAAAAGGATGTGAGAAATGTGTAAATATTAAAAAACTATATAAAGATAATATATATTCTTTTCTCATTCCATTTTAATTTATATTTTCACAGCATAATTATGTTAAAAAATTACATATATATAAAGATTAATAAGAATTTAAAAAATTAAAAAAAATTTTTTTTTAGACTAGAATTATTTATTTTTTATTTTCAGTAAATATTTCAGCAACAAAGCTGAATGAATTTCTGAAAGTGTCATTTAAGTTTCTAAAATCTGAAGTTTCTAAAATGAAGGCTTAAATTTTTTTATTTAATCACACACTTGAAAAATAATTTGCTAATAAAATTTCACAACGCAGAGTTTATCATCTTAAAGAGTTTATCATCTTATTTTATCAAGCTATTGTAGTGACATATAATATTAGGTATAGTAAAAAGAAATCCATTATTTTTCCATTTTATGCAAAAATAATGGATTTCTTTTTACTACACCTAATATATTGTTAGTGTCCTTTGACAGGATACTCCAAAGATATAATTTTCCTAATTTTCAACTCACTCTTAAGTGATGCAATTTCCCGCCCACATGTAGCCTTGTAGCACATACACTTGCCAGATTGACTCCTCTATAATTTGTTGTTGTGTTATAAGCGCAAAATTTCTATTAAGATCTATTTTTAGTAGAGACCACTAAAAAAATCATTTCTTTCCTCGCGCCACCCGGTCTGATTAGATTTGACAATGGGCGCGTTCAACTTGATAAAGCGGCTAGCCTACTCGCCGAGCAAATAAATATAATTGGTTGTTACTTATAGATCCAACCAATCATATTCAATCACTTGGTAAGCACGATTAGCTACTTTGCCGTCTTGAACTCGCCCAATCACTCGATAAACTTAGACGGCTTTGCCGTCTTGAACTCGTCTACTGTCAAATCTAATCAGACCGGGTGGCGCGAGGAAGACAGTGATCTTTTTAGTCTCCAGAAATATCCTAAAAATAGATATTAAAGAAATTTTCAGTGTACTTTTTCTTATCTACTATAACAAGAAATATGATGCGAAAGAAGAAAGTTCTCATGGTTTGTTTAGGTATTGTAACTTACTATTTTTAATTATAAATTAAATTTGTCAAATTGTCATACTGTTTTAAAATATAGAATAAGGAAATTAAGAATGTGTTCGGAGAGACGCCTGATATTATTCTAATATTATATTAATATTTTGCGTCATCTTTGCTTTATATCTATGATGATGGATTGACACAATTAGCGCTAATAGTATCTCCCCAAACACACCCTAAGTAATTATTGTTATCCCAACAGTTTTTTTTTGTAAAAAAAAATATCTAAAATATATTAACTATCGTTTTTCACTGCAAGTACTGAAAATCAATAATATACGAAATTTTCAGTACTCGCACTGAATAATGAACAGACCCACTTTAACACATACATGTGATGAAATAATTTCTTTAAGGAGAGGTTCCGAGATATTTCACGTAAGGTTACAGTTTTCTATTTTTAAGAGTTATATAATTAATATAATGCATGCAATGTACATATAACTCGCAAACTGAAGTATAGCTGAAAGCGGTCTTGGCTTTTCTTATAATGAAATCTATGCATTCCATCTAATATAATGATGATATATGCTATCTAATATGCATTTCAAAGTATTTCAACAATGTTTTAAACTAGAATTTCAATATTTTATTTTGAATCAACATCTTAATTTTTTCATGCAGGGAATAGTTGTCGCTCTCCTATGGCGGAAGCGGTGTTTCAGGATCAAATCCGAAAAATGGATTTGATAGATTTCTGGGAAGTCGAAAGCGCCGCTCTTCTAAGTTATCATGTAGGCAATGATCCTGAACCTAGAGCAACAGCCACACTTCAAAAAGCAGGAATTACGGATTACTCTCATATTGCAAGAAAAGTAAATGTTAAACTTAATAAACAATTGAAAGCAGAGATAATAAAAACAGACATTAAAGGTCGCATGCTCTAACATGCTCTAAAATGCTCCTACCATAGCATTTACTCACTCTAACGCGCTCGTTGAAATGAATAGGAGCTGTAACAGGAGCACATTGGAGCAAGCTGAAGCATGCGATGCGAACAAATTTAATAGATTTCAAGATAAATTGAAATTTGTTATTCCCTGTTTCTATTGCCAATACTTTTTTAGTATCTCAAATTTTACAATTCAATTTGATTCTTTCTTCTGTTTGTCTATCAGTTTTACATAATTGTTGGATAAAAATATTTTCCACAGCAATAGATATACAGAGATTTGAGATAGAATTATATCAGGAGTAATTTACAGATCACGACTAACGATTTTTACAAATTTGACTGGATATTCGGAATGGACGAATATATTATCGAATTATTGTATGAAAAGCAACCGGAAGATAGTCAAGCAAAGATAGAACTACTTGGGAAATACGATCCATCTGGAATAATTATCATAAAAGATCCTATCTTTGTACGTATTATTCGAGAGTTTTGGCTGCGTTTGATTTCGATAAACTTTATTCTATCTTTATCACTCATTACTTGTAGAAGGAAGATAGAATATAGTTTACAAGCTCGTGAACGAAACAAAAAAAAACGTACCCTCTATAAAAGTAATTTAACAAGATAGTATATTGTTCTATTGTAGAATTGAGTATATGTAGTATATGAGTATAATAGCAAAGTTTGTTTGTCGACAGGATGTTGGTAATGTCGGATTTGAGAGAGCATTTGAACAAGCTTTAAGAAGCGTACGCGCATTCTTGGAAATTCACAAAGTATTTTTCATTTCAAATATTTTATATTTCTCATTTCATCTTTCTAATATTCAAATATATTTTAAAAGAGATTGCCCAATTTTACGAATCTCTCCAGAATTAATGAGTTGTTAAAAAAAAATTTTGACATCTTATTCCAAACATTCTAAACTTTTATAATTAACTCAAGTTTTCTTTACAGGATAATATGCTCGACAAATCATAATAAAGATGTTAAAAATTTTTATTTTTTAGAAGTACTAAAAATGAGAAAAGAAATGAGAAATTAAGTTTTACCTAATTTGTTCAGCTTGTATAGGGTGTTCTATAATTCATCCGACAGAACTTGTGGACAGGTAGAGCGGACTAAACTGAGACGGAAAGTCCTCCACCTTTATAATTTCCGCAAAAGTTAACGAAATATTAATCTCTAAAGATCACCGAATCTGTATATTGTAGAGTATTTACAAAATAAATAATAAATTATAATAGATTGATATGTTTATTATTTACAAAATATATTTACAAAATAAAGTATATTTACAAAATAAAGAGACATTAATTTTTCTGAAATTCAATTTCTCTTAACGCAATAATCTGTAGACGCGTTCTTTCACAATTGAAAGTAAAATGCTTTCTCTAAACCGCGAACAAAAACCTAAATAAACGGATCATAATGATTGTTCCGACATAAAAAATTTATAAATATTTTTTACATTATAAATTGAGATCAATACTATTTTATCGATTAAGATTCGAATGTATATAAATGTAAAACGATCATTTTTTTATTTTTTTACATTTTTTAATTTGTAATTTCATTTGTAAATTAAAATATGTATATTCATTCTAAAAGAGTAATTTGAACTTTTGAGAAACAAAAAAACTATCAAAATAGAAAACAGGTTAAATATAATTAAATAACAAAGGAGTATTATGAGCCAATTAATTATTTTAATGAAATGAATTTCAAATACTTAAAGATAAACATTTCAACCTATCTACTAGATTAATATCATGTAATAGTTATATTCATGCAAAAATGACGTACATCAATAGACCAAAAAAAATATAACATATGTGACGTAATATTTAACAATTCCCCTGAATTAAAAAATATATATAATTGGGAGTACAAAGGGAGTTAGTTCGGTCTGTTTTTTTGTGTTCAAAAATGCATTTATTTCAAAATAAAATGAATGAACAGATCAATTAAAGTATTGTCCATCGCTGCCTACTACTTTTTTCTATCTCTCAGGCAATTTTCGAATTTCATCTCGAAAAAATGACTCGTCTTTGGAGATCCAATTTTGGAGCCAATTTTCGATTTCTGCGAAAGAAGCGAACCGGTGATTTGCCAAATCGTGCTGCATCCTTCGGATCAGTAATTAGACACAATCAGTAATTAGAAGGAGCAATGTCCGGAGAATACGGTGGGTGCGGTAAAACATCCCATTTGAGCGTTTTCAAATATTTTTTTACGATTTTAGCGACATGAGGCCGAGCGTTGTCATGAAGAAGGATAATTGTATCATGTCTCTGTTCGTTTTCTCGCAATGTACGGCTCAAACGAATCAATTGTAGCCGATACCGATCGCCCGTAATGGAATCGCCAGGTTTCAGCAGCTCATAGTAAACAAGACCCTTTTGGTCTCACCAGATACAGAGCATGATCTTCAAACCATGAATGTTTGACTGTGATGTTGAGGCCGGATTTAGCGTAGTATTTTTTCTTCTTGGAGTTGTCGTAGAATATCCACTTCTCATCTCCAGTCACAATCTGATGCAAAAAACCTTTTCTCTGTTGTCTTTGAATCAGCTGTTCGTAAGTGAAAAATCGCTTTTCAACGTTTTTCGGTTTCAGTTTCCAATTTCCTTGTTTTTGAATCATTCCCATGGCTCTCAATCGTATAGAAACGGCTTGAGTTACTCCCAATGATTCTGCAAACTGCTCTTGCATTTGATTCTGATCTTCTTCGAGTAATGCCTCTAATTCTTTGTCTTCGAATTTTTTTGGTCCAGAGCGAGGCTTGTCTTCAATGCTGAAATCTCCAACTTTGAAATGTCGAAATCATTCCTTACATGATTTATCAGTTGGTGTCATCATAAACTTCGACAAGCATTCGATGAACTTCAGCCGCACTTTTCTTCCAATTAAAGCAGAAAATAAAAATCTCCCGCAAATGCTTGGTTAACACAAAATTCGACATTTCAAACACAATAAAAATCAAGATTTTTGTATGAAACTCAAAGCGATATAAACTAAATATTATTAGCAGATGTTTAACCTCTCTGAAACTGCCAAAAGCTGTCAGCTATCACTATGAACCATTCACAATAGCTGGAGCCATCTTTAGGGAAACAGACCGAACTAATTTGTACTCCCAATAGATGAATATTGACGATTAACACACATTTACGAAAAACCATATTTCTTTGTAAAATGGGAGATTTGTATTTTATTTTATTTTATGTATATATACTATTATATATCTTCTATATTTTCCGATTTTGATTACATAGAATATGTACATAGAATACATATTGAACATGAGAACACATGAATTAGAGCAATTACATCAAACAATTGATACTGTCTGATGCGATAAATTTGTATATTTGATTTCCTCGGAGAGCAGAGGCCTCAATCTCTTCATTCGCTTTAAATCGAAATTTGTCTAACGTCGTTTTAAGTTTTTTTAAGTTTCTTAACAAGTCCTGACTTGTCAAGACTTAATTATAAATCAATTCTAAACAGAATCATAAGCTCGTAATTTATTCTTGTAACATATAAGAACTTATGATTACTAATGTTTTATAATTTTATATACTGTAAGATATACGATCATTTATAATAAATATCTATGATTTCTCGTAAATCTTACGGTTAGCAAGAAATCGTAAAAATATTGCATCAAGTTATAAACATCTGTAAAAATTCTTTAAAAGAATATAAAGAACATAACATGTTACGAGCTTTCTTCTTAGAATTGAATCTGTTTAGAATTTAAATATTAATCAGGATATACTCCACACAATATTGGAGCACTGTTCTTTAAACGAAGAGACATATATTAGTCTCTTCAATTACTAGATAAAGCGATGTTGCGCTTAAACGAGAAAAAATCACAAACGAACCCGGATCTATAGATCACGAGTCGACCGCTTAGAGCGATGAAGCCACTCGACTCCCCCGAACGAAATTTAATTCGAAATTCATATCAGTTGTTATAAACAAAAAAAAACAAAAGCAAAAAACCAATCTTTAAGAACAAAAACGCACCTTTTGTGGAATAATTTTGTTACTCTGAATTAATTATGT
>NW_017259291.1:4249433-4268934 GCF_001594045.1 Atta colombica | reverse complement strand
TATATATATATATATGTAAATCTGATGAAGCATATACTCGTTCAGTATCGAACTTCAAGATTCTAAGTCATAAAATGTTCCATTTGCGCCAATTGCATAATTTGTTTCCTCGATTAAAGAAATTTAATTAATATCTGCATCTCACGTTAGTGAATGTCAGCTTGAGTAAATTCTTTTTGACCTTTGCCGCCATGGTTTCATGAAGGTGCCAGAACGAGATATGGAGAGAATAAGTCAAACATGAAATATGATAAAACATGCGAATTTTTACACGTTAATTTATCAAGTTATTATATTCTCAATATATACATTAACCAATATAAACTAATCAATACAAACTAAAATACAAATATTAAATTAATATTATCTTAGAAGTGTCTAAGATTTAAAAAATCCAATTATTAATTTTTCCAGTTACTAATTTTTAAATATTAAATTAATGAAATCTTAGAAAATTTCACAGATTTTCTCTTATTCTGGAAGGAAAAAATATTCATCGAAGCTTGTGAAGTAATTAAACTTTAATTAAAAACTTAGAAATTTATACAGATATAAAATATGAATTATCTAATCCGATAATTATCCGCTGTTAAATGTTATAATTATACATTAAAACAGGGAAATTGTGCATTAAGGATGAATTTAAAGGATATTTAATTAATTTGAAGGAAAGCTGGTGAAATCAGCCATAATTCCTATAAAATATAATCGCGCTTGTTCTGAACGTTGCAGAAAGATTAGGGAATTTTTGCAATAACGTAGATTCAGATAAGGTGCACGCTAAAATCACGTTATCCTTTTTTAATTGTTAAGAAAAAGATAACGTGATCTTAGCGTTCACCGTATCTGGTATATTGTAAAAACTTTATTGATTACAAGCTGCAGAACGTAACTGCGTACATTAAATTAGATAGGGACTAAGACGGGAACGAAAAGATAATAATTGTATTGGTATTCTCGTTAAGAAATATAATGATGTCATTGAAGCGAGCAATGCAGGATATTTTGCATATTGCAGAATAATGAATATAATCGCAATGCAAAAATGTTCAAGTACATTAATAATATGCATATCCCGAATAAAAATATTAAACAATACACGCGGATTATTAAATCTTTTATGCCAATTCCACGAATGTAGATTAACTTTAATCTTGGTTCAACTTAATGACTTGATTATTCATTTTTTTCTAATTCTTACAAATAGAAAAAAATAAAGAATATAAGTTGAATCGAGATTAAAATTGACACACATTGGTAGAAAATAGGTTTAAAGTTTAAAATTAAATTTTAAATTTTGAAATTAAATTTAAAATTATTTCGAATTATTTTGATCAAGCTAAAATCAATTATTATAAAAGTCACACATCAAGTTTATTGTTGTATAAGGAAAATTCCACGTGATGTCATCGTATATGATGAAGTTGGCCGCGAACATCACAGGTGCATCGTTGGAAGATCTTCCTCTCCTTATTAACTATGTTTCGTCTACGCATTTGTATGCAATACATGTCGAATTTATCGAAATTATACTCGATAGTTCAAATGTACAAATACTGGACATATAATCCTTCATTCATCATGTGATTCATATTTCCGATTCGTTTTTAAATTACAGTTCATTCAGAATGTGTCTGCTGAAATGTGGAATATAGTTACATCACGTTCCTAACTTCAGGTAGATCGCATTATCTGCACTTTCCATGCAAACGTATATCGTCTGTTTATAAATCTCCCTCTCGTAAAGGGGAAAATTTTATAAGACGCACGAAAACTATCCCTCACGGTTGAATCTTTTATTTTTCTCTTCTCTTTATCTTCAATGTTTTGTTTGCTTGTTTTGTTTATTTATCTATTTCGTCCTAAATGCAGAAAACATACACAATGCGATATAAATACAGAGAGTAGATCTCTTTTTCTCCCACGATTTCCACACTCTCACACATAAGTATACTCATGCATTAATGTCGCAACACGTGCGTTGAATCTGTTGAGTACTTTGATTACAGAAACAGAAGGATCCGTTTCACAAATGTCGAGCCCACAGTCGAGCCTCTCTCGAGTGAAGTGTGCTGCAATAGGGAATCGTCACGGTGGAGAGTGGGAAATCACTCCCGCGGCGCGATTCGTTCCTTGGATCAGGCTATAAAGTAATGCGCCGACGAGCGGAACGTACGGAATTAGGGCTCCAAGCTACCGCGTGCGGTGCTACACTGCTACATGCTAGCGATGGCTGACGAAACATCGAGGGATACGTTGCTGAGTCGCGTGAAGGAACAGGGCGAATTGGTGCGACGATTAAAGGCCGCAAAAGTTGATAACACGCAGGTATGCGGACTCAACCCTTCAAGCCCTTTCCCCTCCTCCTCCGGGGAAATCCCTGACACGTCGTCTGCCCGTGACAGATGTACCTCCTTTCTCTTATCCTCGGAGGAGATTCCGCATCTCTCCGCTCCACATCGCGCTCAATTACATCCTGTCATCGTGTTACCTTTACTTACTTCCGTGAAATCGACACTCGAAACTGGTCTTTTGGTCTTTTCATCTTAAGCAGCTACTTCAAATGTTTTTGTCTTCCACGTTGCATTATGTTCCCTCTAATTTATGCTTCGATCTCCCCTTCACATTATTATCAGGTAAATGCCAGGTCTGTTGGCTTCAGCTGCAACTTCTACGCTCAACTTTCTTTTCATTCTGGAATCTAACAAAGCATGAAACTGATTCCTCTTTTCTAATAATGAAAATGCAGTTAAAGCAAACAAACTTTTCGTAACAATGGACATGATGCAACAAGTCCCTATAACAGCAATCTTTATTGAGACAGGTGCAAAGAATAGATTTCTCTTTTTTTTTTGTCACCAATGTTCTAAGCCTTTCTTTAGAGAGACGTCTCGTTTCTCAGGAGTACAGAGAGCAGTCTGATATAAACATTGAATTAGAAGGCTTAAATGGTGATTTTGCGGATATCAGCTATGTCTGTGGTTGGTGTCCAACGTCCAAGGATGTCGAACTGTTCGACATGTTGCGTATCATCCTTAATGATGAGCTTGCAAGGTGGCCGCATCTGAACAGATGGCATATTAACATGAAAAGCTTTAGTCAGGAAGAGCGTCTAGCGTTTCCTGCTGCAGAAATGCCGCTTACTTCTTTGGCAGAAAAAATCGAGCGACTAAAGGGTATTAATTATATTAGCAAAAATATGCTAGACAAAAAGGTGAGACAGCTGGTTGCTTGCAAGCAGAGCTATCATAAATTATTGCGAAATTGTCGTGGCTAACATTCAGAAAAAAAAGCCTACCTAAGAAACCCAGAAGCTTTTACATGGCAAAAATTAGATGGATACCGTTTGAAAAATGAATACATGTTTCATTCTGAAAAGTTGAATTTCCTAAAAAAATTCCTTTTATTTTCTTCCCAAATTTTGAAAAATTTTGAGATAAAGGAGAGAAAGGTTGAAGACAATTAGTCTCTGTTAATTGTAGACTATGGCAATAATTAATGACAGCTTCATATTGGCTTGCTTATTGATATTATCTCTGCTGTTTGGACTAGTTTGATAAATCAAGAGATTGAGGGGGCTTTTCTCTTTCATTCTGGTTGCCTTGTAATTCCTTCATCCATTCATGATGTTACACCTGATACGCAAAAATTCTTTCCCCGTCGTATGGAAACACAATCACAACGTACTGATGTCCACGACGTCACAGGTGGGTACGACGTTCTCAACTATCGTACCCTGGATATCTAAGAATGAGATCGATGTTATGTTTCGTATAATGATGTATTCATTTGTTTGTTTGTAGATAGCAGAGGAAATTGCCAAGTTGTTGGATCTGAAAGCAGAATTAGGAGAGGAAAATGGTTGCCCTCATAAACTCATCCTCAAAACGCCAAAAGGCACGAGGGATTATAATCCGGAGCAAATGGCACTGCGATTGGGAGTGTTGGAAAAAATAATATCAGTATTCAAGCGTCATGGCGCTGAATCGATAGATACGCCTGTATTCGAGTTAAAAGTAAGAGTAAACGTACAAGTAGTTATAAAAGACAATATTAATTTCAATTTTTTATTAATATTAATACTGTTCTTATCATAGGATGTCTTAACAGGTAAATATGGTGAAGACTCCAAGCTTATCTATGATTTGAAGGATCAAGGTGGTGAGATCCTCGCACTTAGATACGATTTGACAGTTCCTTTCGCGAGGTATCTGGCTATGAGCAAGATTTCTTCTATTAAAAGATATCACATCGCCAAGGTCTACCGAAGAGATAACCCAGCCACAACGAAAGGCAGATACAGAGAATTTTATCAATGTGTAAGCATAATATATACATATTATTACATTCCAAGAATATTTACATTTTGCATTGATATTTGTGTTAATTTAATTTGGTATCTTTAAGGATTTCGATATCGCAGGCCAGTATGATCTAATGCTACCAGACGTGGAATGTATTCGGGTTGTGTGTGAAGCATTGGAAGCTCTGAATCTAGGACCATATTTAATTAAGGTGAATCATAGATCTTTATTGGACGGCATATTCGCCGCATGTGATGTGCCACAGAGTAAATTTCGTAACATCTGTTCCTCTGTGGATAAGCTGGACAAAAGTCCATGGGAGGAGGTAAAGAAAGAAATGACGGACGAAAAGGGATTGGATGAACATATTGCTGATAAGGTCGGCAAGTATGTCTCGCAATCCGGTGGAGTGGAACTGATAGCCGAATTGAGAAAAGACAAAGAGCTGATGAAACAGTCTATAGCTGTGCAAGGTTTAGACTCTATGGAACTGTTGCTAAAGTACTGCGGCATCTACAAAATTCTGGACAAAATTAAGTTTGATTTAAGTCTTGCGAGAGGGCTTGATTACTACACGGGTGTTATTTACGAAGCTATACTGTGTGGTACGCATTGATTTTTTTCTTCCTAAATTTTCTTCATATATTACATGACGGAAATAATTTTAACACGAAATAGTTTTGGCAAAGTATTAATAGCGTTCATTAATTCTTCACAGGAGACGATGTCGGTGTTGGTAGCGTAGCAGGTGGCGGCCGTTATGATAATTTAGTGGGAATGTTCGATAGCAAGAATAAAAATGTACCTTGTGTCGGTGTATCGGTCGGTGTGGAGCGAATATTCAGTGTTATGGAGGCAAAATTGGCGAACAAGGGCTTAAAAACGCGTACTACTGAGATTGAGGTGTTTGTAGCCAGCGCACAAAAGAATCTACATGAGGAGAGGATGAAGATATTAGTGGATCTGTGGAATGCCGGCATGAAGGCAGAGCAATCTTACAAGAAGAATGCCAAACTCTTGGCGCAGCTGCAACACTGCGAGGAGAACGGCATCCCGCTGGCAATAATCATCGGGGAAGGCGAATTGGCGAAGGGTGAAGTTACATTGAGAGTCGTCTCGACACGAGAGGAGACTCGCGTGCCACGTAGCAAACTCGTCGACGAAATACGGAGACAGCTAAAAACATCGTAGCATCCCCTATGCTCAACTTTTCGCTGTTGAGAGATCTGTACAAGAAAATACTTATACTGCATTTAGTTTCATTTTCCGCGTGTCGGAACAGTTTATTAGATTTTTGCATGAATTTATTTATATTATTTCGCACGACGTGCTACGATCGTGAGAAACTTTTTGTCACCGATAGATGCTAACTGTGAAGTTATACAAGTGAATGCATGTGAGGAAGTGTACCTACACTTACTACATGTGAACATATAGGTACAATTTCTACATTTCTAAATAATTCTTTAATAATCCGAATTTCTCCGGATGAAATCTAGAATTTAACTGGATTAATTTAACTGGAAATAATTCACAGCTTCGAGTTACAGCTCGAAAAACCAAATACATCTCTATAATTTATTCTGCAAGAACTTGTCAATAAAATACTATAAATTTCGTAGAATGTGTCTCATTTCTTCCTTTACATTTTATACATTTAACATTGATTTCAAGATTTAGTAGAATAAATATGATCACGCGAGTGACTGTGATAAATGTCTAAGTCACAAAATCGTACTGACAAGTTGAACTGCGATATGAAATATTAATCTGCAAATTACTTCGAATGATATGATTTATGTAGCTTAATTTTTCGAATTGGGATCAGATTTTAATTCAATGGATTTTGGATTCAATAGAAAATATTTTTTTCTCTTTAGTTATTTAATTTAATATTTTCGTATGATTTATTTATATAATATTTATGTTTTTGAAATAATTTATTTCAGTTCAATTTAAATTAAATTGAGGATACATTATATACCTTACTCATTATATCACAGTTTTCTTTTATCAAGTTTAAATTAAACTAATCTAAATAACTTGAATATTTTAATTTACTTACTCCTCTAATAATTATCATTATATTAGCATGTGTTATCTAGTTTTTCATAAAATATATACATTTTTCGTTAAAAATGTTACAAATTCGAAAAAATTAGACGAAAAATTAGTCGAAAAAATTAGACGTTTTACATATCGATGAAAACAACTTACACAAAAATCAGTCACTAAATCGCTGAATTGTATTTTTGCATGTCAATGAATGCATTTAAAATGCATTAAAATTATATTTTTTTCTATCTACAGTCTCTTAATAAATTACGTATCGTTTTGAAGCAAAACGCTAATTAATTATTTATATAGTAGAAAGTTTTCAAAGCAGCGTATAAAATTTTATCCTATTAATAGGATATCATTTCTTGCACAGTAATATATGCAGTAAAACTGCAAATTTCTAACGGGCAAGATTTTTATACTGATTTTATATGTGTTATCCTTTTTTTATAATTGAGGAAAAACGGATTATTTTTCGCAAAATATAGAGTCAATCTTTTCCTAATAAAAATATCAAATCAATATGTCTGTAAACGTAGTTTGTTGTAAATATCTTTTTGCTAATTTGACTCCAATTTCTATTTTTAAAATTAGATAAAATACATGTTTTTTTAATTGTTGGACCTTTAGCATAGTATGAATTTATGTCCCTTTCTTACTTTTATATAAGAACCTAATCTAACCAGGTTTCTCGATTTTAACTTCTTTTAAGTCCGTATCTTCTTCCTTTTGACTAGCTCTTGTCATAGCTCTGTATTGCTCAAATGGATTAATCGTTGGTTTCTCTATCGTCATTTGCAGCGATGGCTTGTATGAGTCTATCGAAACGCTGAGTTTCCCTTTTTTTGATTCTGGAAATTTTCCGCTCGTTGAAGCATTTAAATTATCAGTTACATCAATTATGTGTGTATCATTCTGTTTCTGCTCCATTTTAAGCGAAACTTCTTTAGCATCTACATTCGTCTCTTGCATCTCTCTTTGGAGAGTTCTATCCAGCTCATCATTCAATTTTATTAATTTTTGTTCGAACGTAGAGGAAGATAATGGTTTGTAAATCGGTTCACAAATTATGGAATTCCCTTGGGGATATATTTCATCCTTATGCATGCTTAAAATCATGGACTCATTGAATTCTGTGGGTGGCTCATTGGAAATCTCGAAAACAAAGGGATTAATTGGTGAAATTACGCCTTCCTGATCCTTCCATGAAATTTGATTGTCTCTCGAACTTGAAGGAACTGCCATAGAATCCTGAAGTTCATTTTTTGAGGTCATATTTATCTCCTCCGCCGGCGACATGATGGTCACTGTTTTCGGGCTGTTCGGTTTGCTAACGTCAATGGTCTTGATGTTATCTATAGCGAGAGGACTAAGAGGAGGAGTGATCTTTTCGCGTTTATCAGAATGAACATCACTGAGACTGAATGCCCTGGCGCGACGACGTAGATTCATCTGAGTGATCTGTCGCTGAAGCATACCCGCTTTCCATTTCGGCAGCGGTTTAGGCGTGTGCAACGGCGAAGGTGTGGACAAAATACTCGTCGGATTCGGTTGCGAGCTAAGTTGAGCAGGTCTTATGGAGAAACGTTGATTATTGGATGGCTGTTGGATTGGCAATGAAATTCCCGGTGGTCCCTCCATATTCACGAGCGATTCCTTCGATGATACAGAAATAAAGGGCTCTAACGAAACGGATTCTTGAAGATGTCGATCATCCATTCTTTGAGAGAGTCGTAACTGAAAAATAGTTTTGTTTTATAAAATAAGTTTTAAGATTACTTTCATTTATATTAAATTATTAATTACTATACACTATTATTTCTTATATTAAAATTTATTTCAAGATTTTAAATTTATAATAGTTGTAAGATTTTGTACTTGTGGAATTTAATAAAAACTTTTTTTTTGATAATGCAAGCTTACCGATAATCGTGGTGACCCTAAATCAGGCGGAGTCGGAGGACTTATTGGAGTCGCGACTGGCCTCAAAGAGAATCTCCTAGGCTTTACAGGGACACTTCCTTTTCTGACATAAGACGTAGGCGTATTAGAGCCAGAATAATTATCAGTAGACAATTTGAGAGACATTCTCCTACTCGATTGCGCTCCCGTGATAGTGTTCTGATTGCTCTGATTTGCCGAAACAGAACCAGGTGCATTTGAGAAAAGGGTAAAAAGACTAGGTAACTTTGGTGGGCTCAAACAGGCCGTTCCTAATTTTCTCTTGGGTTTAACATAATCATCGGGAACCGTTCCTACCCGTGCGTGAAGAGCGGTTAATGCTCTAAGAAATTCTGCTAGACTTGTCTCTTCCAATATATTGTTGTTTTCCAAATAATTCGGCAGGTTGCCACCGGTATGTGTATAGTAATGCAGCCTCCTCGAGATCGAATCATGCCTTTTGTCTAAATATGAGGGTAATGGACCGATCGAATTATTCTGCTGATTGCTTTTCTCGTTCTCATCTGTTATTTCAACGGCTTTCTCTGTATTTCTCGTATTAAAACCAACGTCCGATGATCTCTTATTCGCGAATTGTTTTCTCCACTTGGGAAAAAGGTTCTTGGACGCAGTAAGTGGCAAAGCGAGCGACGCAAACTTCTTATATGGCTTGTTGAGATTGTCCTTGGAAGATATGGTCGTGTCATTATCCTTCATCATCTCTTGCAACTTCGTCGAGGCTACTCCGGACCAGGTCCATTCGGTATTACGTTGAACGGAATCGTCCTTCGTAGTATGCAATCGTATTTCGCTGGCTGCCCTAGATCGAGGCTTGGAGAATGGGAACTTTTCACCGCCGATTGTCCAGTGAGAGACATTGTTGGCTGGATCTTGATCGATCAATTTACTATGCTGCGTCTCGTTTTGCGCATCGACTTGTTCCTCAGTTTGGTCACACTCAAAGTCATCTCGTGGAGGTATGTAACCAAGGATGTTCACCAAGCGCGCCAAGAGTTCAGCTGGTTGCACTATGGCGTGCGCGGCGAATGTCGCGTTCTTGTCTATCCTTTGAAGATCCGTCTCGGACACCACACGAGTCAGCTCGTCCTTTAAATAATACGTTGTTAATAAAACATTATAATATTTAACAAGAGAGATGATAATATTACATTAAATTAGTATGACTTACCACTGGCACCACTTCGCTGTTAGCTCGTCGTCGTGGATGCGGTATGTCCACATATCCACCAATTGTTAAATCTCGGAGATTCGGAAAACTGTTGCTGCGTGGGAATTTCGCCGGAGGTTCTTCGGATTCATACTCATCTACATAAACTCTCTAACAAGAAAATAACAAACGTCAATATTAAACGAATAATAATCGGTGCTTAGAATTTTATTAACGATATTAATAAAGATAATAATGTAAAAATTTATAATTGATAATTTACATACTATATTCAGAGTCACTATATTAATTACTAAAACATCTCAATTCAAAATATGATGAATGCAACTGGAGTAATTAAAAAGTAAGTTATTCAACATGATAGATAAAATAATTTCATATTTATTGATAAATTTTCTTAGGATTTAAAATAAACTTATACAAAAAAAAATAAATAAAAAGGATGAAATAAAAATCTTCATAAAAATGTATAAAGATATTTTCGCAAATTTGATGGTTGCTTAAGATTATCTGATCCAACCAGGTCACTTACTTTGACCTTAGAGAGCTGTAACTCATTGAAAACGCGGCGCAGGTAGTTGACCTCTTTATTAAACTCGTTCCAAATCTTGCTCTGCGTAAGCTTGAGATTCATCGCTAATTTGTGCTCGAGCCTTGTAATCTTCTTGCTGCGCATACCACGAGCGATGAATGTCATTATCATGACGATGTAGCCCAATCCAAAGGAGATCCAACAAATTAGGAATATCTTGTACAGCATAAAGAATGGACCGCTTCCTTTCGTATTGTCTTGGCCTGTGAGATTCAAGAGATTAATAATAGCGAATATTTTCTTCATAGCGCAACAATTTATCATTTTCTTCATTTAATCTTTGAAAGTATTTATCTTTGAATAATTTTTATTTGAAAGTTATGAACAGATGTTTCAATTGTACATTTATTGCTGATCGATTTATCTGTTTAATTTTTATATTTCATATTTTATTTTTAATTACATTTTTTATTAGCTGTGTGGTTGTGTATATGCAAACGCGCTACTTTACTTTTTAATTTATGGCGTATGGAAAGTATTACTTACATGTTAAGATCTGCTTCCCATGTGAGCATGTAATGATTGAAAACATTCATCTTTTAATTAGGCGGAACAAACAAGCTCCTATTATAGATTGTATACTTCAAAGCGATTAATGTATATGATAAGAATACAAGTGAACACCGTTTCACTATTTTTAATCAAGAAAGCTACCGAAATATCGAATATATCTATAGTGATTCTCTAAATGATTCGATATTATCTAATCAAATAAAAAAATGTCATTAACTCTGAATTTCATGTTATCACTGAAAATAAATATTTCATATGATGTAGCAGACTCGTATTTATTCATTTTCGAAAATAGATCGAATAGATAATAAATATCAATTTTTTCATTTCTTAGAATCTAAGCTCGTAAAACTTCCTATAGTTTTCTATATCATACATAGATAAAATAGAAATATGTTTAATTTATGATTAATTATGGTTTATTTTTAAATTTTTTATAATAAAATTTTAATATTATTTTCTCGTTGTATTGTTGCGTATATCTTTTTATAAATTTCTCAGAAGTATTATCTTGTTCAGTAGTTATCAATCATATAATAACACAATAATATACGTTCTATAATTATTCATACATAAACAATTCTTATAAAAGATAACATAAAATTGTCTTAGTCATGTCGCAATCAATATTAATTTTATCGCAATATGTTTTGTCATATTTTGAATTATAGATGATACGACTGATATTAGTGATATATTATATATTTATTCATAGAATAAAAAAACTACTTCTGAGAGTACGCGATTCTTCGATTTGCGTGTACAATTGCGAAAACAAAATCTTGCTCTTGCTAACGATAAATAAGTTAATCACGCGCGCGTGTCAAAGGAATCGATAAGATAGAACTCTTACCGGCCACGAGGTCGCCGAAACCGATGGTTGTGAGAGTGACGAAAGCGTAATAGACTGATTCGTCATAAGTCCATTTCTCGTAAAAAGAGAACAGAATTGCCGGGAAAAAGATGAATACGATGAAGCCGGGCGTCAAGTATAGAAAGATCTGAACGGCTAGTCTCATTATCTTACGCGTTTCGGGCGATATCGATTTTTTGCAGGGATGATCAGTGCTTGATTGACGTTGCTTATAGGACTTGTATTTTTGATAGGCCTTGATAAATACGTGGCTGAAAAATTCTCCCAACTGCGTCAATAGAATTCCGTTCATTGGGATGCCAATAAGGGCGTAGAAGATCATCAAGATGCGACTAAGAGTGTTCGTGGGTGCTAAATTGCCATACCCTGTACAATTGATAATAATAAATCAATTACTCTCAGAAAGAGAAGATTAATAAAGGTTATTGATAAAATAAAGGATGATATTGATATAGAAAGATACTTCATAAAAAAAAAATTATTAATAATTATTAATAATTGGGTTGTCCAGAAAGTTCGTGCCGATTAACCTATATAATTTAATAAATGTATACTAAAATTTAAATTTTCTGCATTTCAATTTTCCTTCAACATCGGCACGAACTTTCCGGACAATCCAATAATTTAAAATCTACTAATTTCCAAAAAAATATTTAAAAAATATTTAAAAAATTATGTATAAATTATGTATAAAAAGTAGTATAAATTGTGTATAAATAATTGTATGTATAATAAAATTATCTAATATATAGATAATAAAATTATATATTAGATAAATAATTATATCATTATCCCAATTAGAAAAATAAAAGTTTAGGCACAAAGCGGTAATTCGACAAGTATTTATTCTCTGATTACAAGACACCATAATATTTCAAATACTTTTTCGGAACGTCTGTTAGATTTCTATGTACACGAGACAAATGCGTAATAAAAGATATTATAATCGCGTATAATTAAAGAGTACAGAAAAAAAATAACGCAAGGCTATAATCCATTGACTTTAGATAAAAATGATTTGATTTAAAGATACGGTATTATTTAAAGATCTATGCTATTTGAACACGTTAGATATCTACCGATAGTGCTGACCACCGTGTAAGCAAAATAAAAGCTGTTGTAGTAATCCCATCGTCGGATAGTGACTTCATCCTCACTGTAATTGTAGACTGACTTGCCGCAGTAATCGGTGAGCTTTTGCAGAATTTCAGTTTCATTGTGGTCGACAGCGGGTACATAATGTTTTTGAAGTAACTCTGAAAGGAATAATTACACATATTTTGAATAGTGGATTCATTATCGGATGATCTTAAATTTTATCTCCACCGGATAATCCCTTTCTTTCGCCATCCTTTCCGAACAGGACCGGAATTTTGAGACAATTGTTATATGCACTATCTTATCAGTCAATATTTGTTGTCTTATATTGCTGGTTTGTGCAAGCAGATTCAGCCTGGACCTTCCGCGCATGTAATTGCAACCGGAACGCGACCGTATTTCGCTGCGTATCGAGGCTAAGAAAATACCAAAATGCTATATAGATAACAATATCTATATAGAGAAAAAAAAATTAATGAATAATCTCGCAATTATCCACTTAATTTATTCTTCATCATGGATTAGTTACCTGAGATAGAAGATATATAGACTGCATGATAGCGGATATCGCCGCTTTTGATTCGTACGCGACGATTTTGACAGGAGTGGTCGAGATAATAATTTCGTAATCGATTTCGACGACACTGACACTGGCCGTCGACTAATTCTTTCTGTACGGCATTGTCCTATTGGACATTGACTATTCAAATAATGCCCTTTTCTCGCGCAAACAATTGCATCGGGTCATGCATACAAAATCCATTGACAAACAGCCGTGTCGACTTTCCGGTTATTTACAAGGCTATTTATTACAAAAGATTCGACGCATTTGAATTGCTCGTGCAAATTCAGCGTTTCGAGAAGTTTAATTTTCTGTAAGTACAAAAAGTGTCTAACAAGGGCTATTCATAATTTGTAATTCTTATTTCAAAGCCATCGTAAGATGCTAATACAGCTATCTGATCCAGACACGACATTCTAAGATTATATTTAAGAATCTTAAAAATGAAAATCGATTATGAATATCTAAGACAGCCTAAGTTTAAATCGCATCTAAAGAAAAAAAAGAGCCAAACTTGTACTGATTCTGAAATTCTCGATTCCAGAATCTAGAAAACTTATTTGTAAAATGTGAAAAATTTCTTGAGATCTCCAAGGAGTCTCTAATAAATATATATAAACTTTACTTAAAGTTAAAGAAATTAAATTGAATTTTTTGTCTGTTATAATCGAATTAATGATTTAAAAAGCAACAGGTGTGTCGGTGCAACTTCAGTCGACACAAGCATTTTAAGATGCTAGAAGCATAAGATATCGTTAAATGCATTTCGGAAATTTCAAATGTTTTACACGCCGGACTCGTCTTCTGCACGACCGTGACCTAAGTGCATTATTTGCATTATTATCACCGAAATCTTAAAGCACGTCGCGAATGACGGTGTAGTAATAATTGGATTGTTATTACAATAATTACGAGCACGTGAGACGGCACAATGACGACGTCTTTGTCATTAAGATAGTTTCCTAATTAATATAATATTTAGATACGTTAAATTTTAATCTTTGTGATAACGAAATCTCGAGAGTACTTTTCCGCATTTATCGAGACAAAAAAATGTTATTAGAGATACGAATTGATATTAACAATGGCTCTACAAACATTGGCTTTTAAACGATTAAACTAAAATATATTCGATGTAAGCGAAAGTGCAATTCATTGTTATTATTAAATTACAATATCATAAAGTTACAACTGTTATTAATTTCTTTTACCAGCATTGATTTATAAAATAAGCTTCACGTCAAAATCTCGAAGACTTCTGTGTGTTGCGGTTGTAACAAACAGAGATGTAGATAACTCAATGTCGAGTTGCAACTACGAATTACAAATGCAGCTCCGTTCGCGTTTTCGCTATTCTGCTTGCATGCAACTTTCTCCTTGACACTTTGACGAAACTCATCAATTAAAATATCTTTTAGAAATCAGGGCTGCCTTTTTATACTTGCTATTAATCACGAAGAAAAATTAAAATAAATATATTCAAATGTGTAAACTGCATGCAAAATATTTTCCAAGAATCTAAATCTTTTTTTAGCAAAAGAGCATTTATCACTAGTTTTAAACTTTTTTTTATTAAATATTACATATAAACATTTCTGTAAATCCTCCATAAATTATCAATAATCAATTTTATTATTATTATTAAATTTAAATAAAGAATAAGAAACTGTATTATTCATATCGAGAAATCCATTTTTAATCATTGTTTATATTAAAACATTCCCTATTAAAAAGGAATTGACCTAAAATTTATAAAATTTATAAAATTTATAAAAATTTATAAACGATCAGTAGATTTAAAATTTCAAGTTCTATTTCCCTATCAGATATCGGAATAATGTGTCAACAGCATCAAGTATCTAGAAATTATCAATTTGCATCAAGTCTAGAAATTACGAGTTAACAAGAACTGATTAGTGGACTGCGCGATTTCGCGTGAGATAGCCGATACTGGGGTAATTATTTTTATTATTTTCTTACTGAAGATCATAGTGCGTTCATTTTTCTCCTCTTCAATCTTCTTGTTCTCATAATTGCTCTCGATGAAATAAAAGATGGTAGCGCCCAATGTCAGATACGTGAGGAACAACAACAGCAGGGCAAGCCATTGCTTCTTGGACATTCTTGGACACTAACGGCGAAATGCTGGAGTCTGGTTGATCTGCGTGAACCAGAACGAGAGAGATAATTCTCTCAATGACGATTCTTGTGTCAGATAATTAGGAGGTTCTCGTTGAAGCGGCGGACACGCCGCGGCTACGCATTCTTGACATGGTTTCCCGGTGATGAAGGCTAAATGGTCGATGGAGTGAGCTTTTTGGCTCGCTCGCCACAAGCGCACTAATCTTCTCCGCAAAGAGCGGTTCCCTTTTACGACTTCTTAAGCGGCGATTGTCGTCGTATCGATTATGACGAGTTTTCACGAGGGCGATGTTATCATTGCAGTTTGATATCTCCGATTCATCAGAAGTCTTCTTGACGATCTAGGCATCGCGTCACGATTACGTCTCGCTGTTAAGTGCCCGAAGAACTCTGCGATCAAAAGATTACAATATAAACGATATATGTAACAATACAGTAATCTAGAAGTAGAGGACACTTTTGTAAGATTTTGAAATATACGATGCTATAATAATTTAATTTATATCAATATGTTAATATAAACTATTATAATAAGGCACATATTTTTAATTGACGCGCAAATTAAAACGTTAAGAAATTTGATAGATACAAAAAAAAATGATAACGTTTTTTATTCTCCAGAAGAGACACCGCTTTATTAAAATTTCCTGAGACTATCTGACTGATTAGGTCTCCAGTTGCCAACTAAAAACAGCCAGCAATTTGATGGCTCGAAAAACTCGTAATTACCCGAGATGATCCTGGCACACCTTCGTATATCAAGCTATCAAAACCCTTCCCTCTACAATGTCGGTTGCACAATACGTTCGGTCTCCGCTGGTGAATACCATATATCCTATCGGCCTGCCGGATCGCGGATAGCAATAATAATCTACGTGAATCGTAATAGCGATCGATTTTTGCATTGGTAAGAATAATTTACGGCGTGAAACAACGTCGCACGTGTCTCTCTCAAGTTCACGCTTCTCGTCTGGTCGCATGACTCGTCGCCGGTTCAAGCGCATAGAAATTTGCATAAGTGCATATCATGTAAGCTCGGGACAGTACAAAGTATTTCAGAATCGGCGGAAAGTCATGAGATCATATGAAAGAGCTCGTGTCACTTATTGTAAAATTAGGAGTTAGTTGCTGCGTAACAAAAATGAATTAAAGAATGGGGATGAATCCGATGAATGAAGGTGATAAAGTGTCGACGTTCAATGTCTTAATTGAATGTTCAAAAGTTAAATTAAAAGTCAATAAATTATGTGGCAAGGAAGCGTGAGTCACACGATATTTCATGTCAATTCACAATATCAAGAATTGACGTTATTGCATGACATAGTAAAGTGGAAAAATTGCGACAGTCGAACGATCAGAAGACACATGCGTTCGATTCATCTTGATCCTGTATTACTGCGTTATTGTATGTCCATAAGTATGATTTATAAAGCACGAGAAGTGTTTCGGTCGCAACAGTCTTGACGTGTCGAGTTCTGTTTGCTAATAATGTCGATGTTTACATTGCTCGTTCATATTGGTCCGAGAAAATTCGCATTTGCGAATAGAGACTCCTCGTAACGAAGCAATATCAAGTTTTAACCAAAGAGAGCTCTCATCTGTTGAATTTAATCTCGAAATATTAACAAAAATATATATATTAAAAGATGAACAAGTTCGTTTTCTTAAAAAGTTAGGAGGATTATGTTTAAATGGATCTATCCTTAATATTTCTTAACTCCGAGAATTCTGTCACTGGGTTTCCACCCGCGCGATGAAAGAACGGATATCGTGAACCTTCAGTGACGTTAACTATCGTACATTACGCTACTAGTATCGATCGTCTCTAATTGAGATAAATTTGCGGACGTGTGTGTGAATATTTTCTTTATTCGCGAAACGGCACGAGTGACGATCAGTTTATCGCCTTCTTTCCCCAAGTTCGATAATCTTACTTCTTCGTACATTTAGCTAAAATGAAGCATGATTCATTGTAAAATGCAGTTATAATTAGTAGAACGTCGAAACAATCAAAACAGTTTGTCATGTTACTTTTTATTTAAGGAGGTAATTTTTTTCAATAATGTTTAATAAAATAATTTCATATTTGGAAAACAAAATAATGGAAATCCAAAAGCGGAGAGAGATAATAATAGGAGAGAGATAATAATAGAGAGATATAAATGCGCGTTTTTAAAAGACAAGCTAACAATTAAATTGACATCGATTGAGATGTCTCTTTAAATTTTTAAAGATTTATTTCGTTTTATAATTGCAATGATAATTTTTTTTTAACGTGATCTGATTTTTAGATAATTGTATTTGATAGTTTCAATTAGAATTTAATTTATTATAATTTATCAAGATTATCGTTTTTTCGCTTATGATGACACGTATATAACAAAATCATAATCTTGAGCTTATATTCCTGTGTTATGCTTAGATAAAAAGGCCTTATTTGGTAACTGTTGAAATTAATAATTGTGAATCACATGCAAACCCTAACTTTGAAATATAATGACGCTTTAATGTAAATAGATTGAAATGATTAGTTGAATGACGTTTTACGACAGCATTTTAACTCGAATACTTTTATGGCTGTTAACGACCACTTAACAAACAACTGTTATTATCTTCCATTTACTGTACACGTCGTGTCGGTCACGGCTGCGGTTAAAATATGCCGATACTAACGCACATGCGGTAATTAATTAACAATTAATGTGTAAAACAGTTTGTCGGGAAGAAATATGAAGTATTAATCGTCACGTGTCTTACATTATTTATCGATCAACTTAAACGAACAAATAAATTCTAATAACTTTAAAAAATTGAACGCAATGGTATTTCGTGAAATTTAACTTGATCACGTTATTAGAAAGATAGTTTATGTACTATTTGTTGGTACTATTAGTTTACTGTTTATTAGTACTATTTTATTTTATTTGTTAGTCTAATTAATATTATTAATTATATATCATATCGATATTATAAAAAGAATGAATTTGCTTCAAATATAAATTATAAAAAGATAATTATAAAATGGATAAATTTTAATTAAACAACAAACATTTTAATTAACATAACAAAATTCAATTTAAATTGTTTCACTAAAAAGATTAAAGAAGAAATATCTAATTAGTAATAAGACTCATAAATTTAAAAAAACAAAGAAAAAAGAGGACTACGAGCCAAAAATTATTATATAAGATAAAACATGATAATGTATTGCTAGCATTCTATATTAAATTTTTAATTTAAAATATTTCTGTTTTTTTATCGTTTTTTTTTTACATTCTACATTATCATGTTTTATCTTATATAATAATTTTTGGCTTGTGACCCTCTTTTTTCTTTGTTTAAAAAAAAAAAAATTCTTGCAAAGAATACAGAGTTTATTTAAAAGTAAAATTTGCTTAAATAATACTTTGTATCTAAGTAAAAGTAACATTCGTTTCCTTAGTGCCAGTTATAAACATACATCGATGTATTCTCTAAATCATACTATTTTTGAACATATGTCCAACATCAAGCATTAATATCGATCGAAAAATATTCATCGTATTATATAGTAATAATTGTAATCGAATTACACGAGATACACATCGTAATTACTGAAAAGTAAAATTGATAGCATATTGACCGTTTCATCTCGATGATAACGTTTTAAGATTGACACCGATACGCTATCAAATACTTTTTCACGTTTCTTGAATTTTCCATTAATTGTTGTTGTGATACCTAACGGATGCACTTAATAATTTTTAAATATACTTGTTTATTTTCCACTTTAAATATTTCTTTTGTAAAAAAAACAGTTGCACATAGTGCATGAGAAATTGTAGATGAACAAAGATATATCATTATTATTTTAATTCATTTTTATGTAAATGTATATAAAAATTTTTTGTTAATATTAATATAGATGTATACTTTAAATTTTTACAATGAACAATCAAAACATTTTCTATTGATATTTTAGTGATTTATATTAATACAATAAATATATTTATAAATCGTTAATTCGACAAAGAATACAAAATTAATTAAAATTATAAAACAACTTATTAATATATTAATAAGTTATTATGTATACTGAGAAACAAGTCAAAATCGTAAAGTAAATGTTATGTGACATTTTCTTCGATATTTGTTGGTTATAAAAAAATTTGATGAAATATATGATGAAATATACATTTCTGTGAAACAAACATTACATTCTATAATTAAATTTTTAAGTATGTTTTTT
>NW_017259291.1:4241826-4249333 GCF_001594045.1 Atta colombica | reverse complement strand
ATACGTTGTAATTTTAATCTCTAAATAAGATAATATTTTTTTATCCTAATTCATCAATAGTGGTATTAAGAACACACAAGAATAAAATATCATATAATCGATATCTGAATATATATGTGGATATATCAAATATAAATTTTCCACAATTCGATGTATATATAAATAAAAGATGCTTTACACACATATATTGAACATTAACAATGTTAATCCTAATAAGATATTATTAGTCTTTACCTTTATCGTCTTATTTAATCGCTTAATACCCACCTGTCTCATCCGTTGTATACTGTTCGTCGCACATATCTGCGTTAAACCGACGATCCACATTTTGTAATGTTCATAATCACAATCGCGGAACTCTTTGAATTCTATTTTCGGATGGCAGGATTAAAATTTTATTGACAAAAGTGGAAGATTCCGTTGTTATAAAAAGTTTAGTTATCTGCCAGTTTGATAGATGAGCGCGATCGAGTACTTGGCTGAATGGAGACTATCCGTAATCGAGAACAACACTATATGAAAGATCGTCTGAATGGTGGGAGGACCGAAAGTTCTATATTGCTCATCAAAATAATCTTCTTAAACGATATGCTAGATGCTGTAAAAATATAAGGGAACATACAGAGAAAAATATTTTTAATGTAATTAAAAAAACTAATTGCAAATACATATTTGATGATTAATGATTATATCATTTACTTTAAAAACAGAAGAATATAAAAGAAGCTCAAAATAAAAAAAATCATCGCTTCAATTCGTTTTTACAAGGCCAACCATTTCGATCACGTATATATAACTGTATTATTTGCTACATTTCACGTCTCGTATTTAGCTGTGTTAATGTGTCTGTTTAATCAGCGACCGAACGCTAATAATAGTTCCTTTTTTAGCAATGAGAATTCGATCGAAGAAAAGTATTGAATTTATTCGAAAGGTGAAATAATATATTTTATTAATTTCCGAATTTTATTTTAATAATTTCCGAAATTTTAATTTAGATTAATTTAATTAGGCTTAGGAATTTAATTTCCTAAGTCTTAATTATATTTTTTTTTAATCTTTAGATCAAATGTTACATTTTTTATTTTCACCAAGTTCACAAAACACATTTATTTACACAAATATATTTCATAGTATTTACGAAAAAACAATTTAATTCTCAAAAAAAATGAAGATACAAAACATAATACATTTTTTTTTACCTTCTTGAAATGCTTATACACGATATAAATGTTATTATCCATCTATTGTTATTCATCTATTGTTAAGTATGTCATCACATAATATATAGTCTGTATTCCTATATTAATTCTGATAATAATGTATTAAACATAATAAAATTTTTCGTTCATCAGACTCGTTTTATATATATATTTTTTTTTTCACACACATTATCAATTATACTGCAATTCGTATTATCTTCTTTAAAGAAAAAAATAATATAATTTATCTCAAATTAATTTGCATTTTCTACATTGCAAATTTTAAATACATAATATTCCCTTGATTTTTGAAAATAGTTCAGCAGCGCAATATTAAAATTATTCAGTAAGTAACATATTAACAATATGCTGATAAATTTGAACAGGACATTGAGACAGATTGACAATTATGCACAATAAGCTTGTATTGTATCAACCAAAACTTGCTGACATAATTTGATAGCAAATTATTAGTAGAAACTAAGCAGAATATAGTATATTTTATATTCAAATGGAATATATTATTTAAATATATAATTATAAAATAGCAGATTTTAATCAATTCTGCCATTATATTGCTATATTTCTGCTAACAAAATTTTGCAAATGATACAGTTGATGCCAGTTAGCCTCAATATCTTTTAAATTTATTGGCATATTATTAATATTTTGCTTACAGGGTAAAAATAACATGATAATTATTATTTGTACATAAAATTAAAATGCCTCAAAGTCACACAATCTGAAAATAAAATAAAACTACTATGATAACATAATTCATAAATTGCTAATGAAATTATAACTTTTCGGTAGTTGCTCTTTTAATAAAACTGAATACAAACATCTTTATAATAAAGTTGAGTCAAAATATATCTCTTTGTCTCAAATTAAAAAACAAATAACTTACTCTATAATTTTAGATACGAGAAGAAAACGATGTAAATTGTTACATAAAAATATTACATACACGCTCGATAACTATAGATGGACAAAATGTGATATAGTACATATATTTTCTTTTACACTCACACTTTCAGGTAAGGCACTGCCTTTAGTTCAAAAACGTAATTACATATTATAAATATCTAATATGATCTCTCCTATATATATTTTTGAAATATCTTTTACCTCGCACGTTTACGTTTACAGTATGAATCCATTCATTTGATCATTAGATTCAACGCGAGAAATACTACACATTTTCTTAAAATCCTTTTCAGTATATCTTAGCATATCTATACATATTTGCATTAGATATTTAATCCATTACGTTGAATTAATCATCACTTTATGCAAATGATCATATAAATCGTACATCAATTATTCATTATTATAAAAAATTGATGTGTGTTACTGTATATTTCTATCTGATGAATTTATGAAACTGATAAGAAACTTAAATCTCAGTTCGGATCTGTTACCGCAGCATTTATGCGGTCAAATATTGTTTGACACTATTTTTAATTTTCATTTACTTATTTGATTTCGCTCTGATATTAGCACATCCATGAATGAATGTTAACAAAATTAATATTTAATGCTTAAGACTTTTCTCATACATATAAAGTTGCATTCCTTTCTCTGCATTAGTTCCATCCAAATTCTATGTCTTCGATTTTTATATTCAATCCTTCGAATGTTGTATCAATGCCAGGATCATCAAAATTTTCGTCCAAATCAATCTTCTGTAATTGAAATTTTTAATAAATGAATTTAAAAAACTTTTTTTTTCGCTAATAATTATCTAGAATGAATCTATTGTAAAAATATATCAAGTTTTTATACAAACCTGTAATGCAGCGATTTGCGAAGGATCACCTACCAATAAAATTTGTGGTTCTTTCTCGTTCGTATCATCGATCATTTTAGAAATCTGGATTTGTTTGTCTTTTGCTAACAGCTTATGCTAAATTTAAGATCTATTAGTTGCATAATCATATCGAACTGCACAAACATATATAATTAATAATTAATTAGATTTTACATTACACTTACATTTTCTTTTACAGTTTTATTTTTTTTTTTATTTTGACTAGAGGATTCAAGAGAGTCTTGCAAAAATGTATCGGCACCATCGTCACTGTCAACTAAGGCATGAACTGTTCTCTTGTGCATCACCAACGTGCTACTCTGACGATATTTCCTGGAGCATAGTGTGCATTCGAATGGTCGTTGTGGTGTATGTACCTACGAAGACAAAAATATCTAGAGATATTTATATATATTTATATATATTTTAACAATATTCTTGGAGTATTTTATTCTAGAATATTGTACTCTTATTAATAACTAATTAATAATTGATATAAAATACTTACAAGATGATGTTTATATAGACTAGAATATTCGGTAAACCTTCTACCACAGTTTTCTATGGAACAAACGTAAGGCTTTTCGCCTGAATGTATACGTATGTGATTCTTGTAGTTTGTCGCACTAGCAAACGCTTTACCACATGTCGGTTGCGTACATTTATACGGTCGCTCGCCAGTGTGCGTCCTTACATGAACCTGATAAGCATAAAAAAACTTTTATTGAATTTCGGCAATAAAATATTTTAAGCATCGTACATTGAGCATCCGTACCTTCCTAATATTACTTGTAGTGAACGATCGGCCACAACCGTTAAATGGACATACAAAGGGACGTTCTCCCGTGTGAGTTCTCACGTGTTTTAACAAATCACCCGACGTCTTGAAGCTTTTGTTACACGTTCCATTCGTACATTTATATGGTTTCTCGCCTGTATGCGTCCGTAAATGCGCTTTCAGACTGTAGCCGGTTGAAAAACTTTTTTTGCACTTTGGATGAGTACATCTGTATGGTCTCTGACCAGTATGCGAACGTTCGTGGACCTACAAAAAAGATTAAAAATATGCATTTAGTAAGTCTGATTGAGAATATTTAAGGTCGATACTCAGATCTTATTTAAGATCATCTTAAATACAGTCTTAAGAAGTTACGAACCAATCAGAGAACCGCATTAGCGTCTTAAGACATTACTTAAGATAATCTTAAAATAAGAATGGATTATAAATACCTAAATGAGATTTTTCAATTCATTATTTACAAGTATTCATATTGATCTCGAAGAATTGATTACCTTGAGGTGATGAGGTGTGCTGTAAACCTTTGAACATCCTTCTCTAGGACAAGGATACCTAACTTTTACATCAGATATTTTGTTGATTAAAATCTTGGGATCTTTTTTCTTTAACTTCCCATCTTCAATTTCCCATAAATTTTCGTCTACATCCACATGGCTAGCCACCATGTACGCAGTGCCATTGATAAATTCTACTTGTGAATACGTATTTTCTACATTTTCAGTGGCAGTGTCTTCAGCTTGTACAAATGTAGCTGGATCTAATTCCAATTGAAGAGCCTTTCCATCGCCAAATTCCGACAAATCTCGTAGCAAAATAGTATCTCCATTTTCAAGTGTTTGCAGTGTTTGTGTCTTGAAATCTGGATCTGCAAATGTATAAATTCATTATAGATATACCATGAAACAAATAGAACAAAAAGCTATATTTTTTCAAATGCAAATTGTTTATGAAAGGAATAATTCTTTTGTATTATCTGTAATATTCAAGTATAATAATATTAAAAACAGTCGAATTCAAATGGCTACTAACCAATGTCACCAAGATTATTCGTAACAAAAGCTTGAGTCCCATCAGGCAATGTAATTGTAGTCACCATTGTACCAAGCAACTGGTCGTCCAATATAAGTTCCTGTACCTGATTAGTATCCTTTCCAGTGCTATCATTGATCATAACCGACAGACATTCTAGAATATCTACAGGATTAGCCTAAAAGTAAATCATACATCATGTTAAGTGCAGATATGGAAACAAAAAATCAATAAAACTAATTGTTGGACAAGCAATTTTATTGTCACAAAATCAAATATTCATTAAATTATTATTTTATTAATAGAAGATATGAAATGTACAAAAATGTTCTACATGACATTATCATCACATTGTTATCAATTTCCATGTACCTCAGACTCTTGCAAGATCATCTCCTCTTCCTCTTCCTCCTCCTGATTCGCAGTATAGTTCGGAGAATCCGCACTTTGCTCCGACATAATCCCCTACAATTATGACCCAGCTGCAAACAGAGAATATTTTTCACTAACAGATGCTAATGATGCTGGACAAGGAGACATTGCGTCCGCGATTTTTGTTTCTCCCTTCGAGATGTTTGTATGCCGAGCAGCGAGACCGCGTGGTACCTTTACCGCAAAAGTCGCAATCAAACAAACGGCCCTTCCATTTCTCGCGATAAGCGATGATAACAATGACCGACCGGCTCAGCGACGGTTAATAATCCATCGTCGCCGGTGCTGTGATCAACAGCCCGAAGGGACATCGAGATGATGCGACGTTGGCAAGCGTCCTAAACGCGTCGTGGACGGATAAGCAGAACCGCGTCCTGCTTCGACGTGCCTCGCCATCCTCGCGCACGGTTGTCTCGAGAAAAGAGACAGGCCGATACATCGCAAGGCGGCGCGGCATGACGAGGACTCGTTGGGGACTCGAGGGACGAGGCGTCATCACGACTTCACGCCAACATGACATGACATAACTAATTGAACATGATGCGACGTAATCCACACGTTCGTTCGCACGCGGTGAATTGAATTTTCGCCGGTTCTCCGTACGCCAAGCACGCCACAAAGAATCTTGGGAAATATTACCCATAAACTCGGCCGCCCGCGAAATCCTTTGGCGACTAGCGCGCGGCGGACCGGAACTCCGGTGACGGTCATCTCACCATGGTGGCGTACGCGCGCTTCGATTTGAACGTTTAAACGTTTGCGAATAACACCGCTCCGGTTTTGAACAGTTTTTAAAACTGTCTTTTTAAAAACCGACAATGGAATGAGAAGTTAAGAATGGCATTTATATTTACAATCGTTTTAAATACAAAATTAATTATCATTATAAATATATATATAATATATATATAACAATTTTTCGAGATTGAATAGAAAATTAACTATTTATTGTGTACAAAATTAATTATTCATTATTATTGTTAAATCATTAGTTTAATAAAAGATGTATAATAAAAGATGTATGAACCTTAGTAGCACAATTATTGGCACAATATTGTCCAAATATTGGTTCAATATTATGTCCAACGTTTAATATATTGATAAATAAATTAATTGTTACTAAGGAAGCGATCATCTTCTACATGATCGATAAAATATGTTCTATGATAGACTCGAGTTAAGTTATGCAGTTTCGTTTCTTTAACTAGATGGAATCTTAATACTAATTAAAATCGAACTTAATACTTAATACTTAATTAAAATCGAACTTAGGTATAAAATCGAATTAAGAATATCGCACTACAAGACCAACTTCGCTAATCATTAGAAAACTTAGCAAAAATTAATGGGAACCCAACTTAATATCAATAATTAATTCGCATTTTATAGTAATTTCATATTAGGTACAATCAATTAACGTTTATGGATTGTTGATTACAATTAAATCATATCTGTGCGGAAATCGGATATGTGTAGTGATAATATCTTGACAATCTAACATGCTCTAATTCGCTTAAGAAATATACGCAACGCTTGCATTTTTCGGTATCTTTAACTCGCTTTCGTTTCACGCTGTATAAAGCATCATATACAGCAAGATGCTAGTTGCAATAGACTTCGACTACTAAACTTAATTAGATTATTTAGGACCATCATACACAAAATTACATAAGCAAAGCGTAAGGCCCCTAAACCAATGAGCATCTTATGTAAATTGACTGTTATTTCATCGGCTAGAGCCATAAAATCAGAAGAAGAAAATCTTATGTAAATCAATGGCATCTTTATGTTGGATGCTTGGTTTAGGGGCCTTATGTTATAGTTATGCAATTATGCCATGTCATTTTGCGTGTGATGGCCCTTACTCAGCAAAAAGAAAAGCATGAAGAAAAGTTTATATAACTTCCTGTTTCCAATTTAATCTTTCTTTCCATCTGTACATTACAAGATAAATTATATATTATAGTCTTAACAAAACAATACAGGTTTGTTTGATATTTAATCGTCGATTAAGTTAATTAAAATTCGATTAATAATAAATCTAATCAAAACTTATTCTATAATGTGTTCTTTCTGCTTCTTGCTGTTGGCTTTTTTTACGTCTTGCCTTTTCGATTCTTATTCTATTTTTTCGTTTTTGTCCGAGACAAAAGTTAAATATAGAAAGAGACAATTACAACATGAATGTCGATAAAATGTGATCGCAACTATAAAAACTATAAAAAAACGGACAAA
>NW_017259291.1:4233183-4241726 GCF_001594045.1 Atta colombica | reverse complement strand
TTATATATAAAATATATCTATTTATGTACAAATATATAAAACTATATATAAAATATTTTTTCCCGGGTAATGTATTTCGTAGCGCAACAGGTAGAAGAGAAGCGGATATAATTTAACTTTTGATTATTACTCATTATGTTCGTTATGTTAATTCTTTCTTTATAAATATAATATACTTCTTGTTTATATTTTTTCTTGAAAAATTACTTTCCATTTACTTATGTATCTTATTCGATAGGCCTGCCTTTCTTCTCTGCATCGATTCGATTGTCGGTTCAGCCACGCAACTCGTCGTGACCGCGGGAACGAAGAATACGGCGTGTTCGCGGACGACGTCTGTTTCGCAAGCGTACTAATTTGATCCACGAGCTGTGCGTTCCCGAGGCAAGATGAAAGTACCTCGACAGTGATCCCTTGCGAAGTTAGAATCCTTATTACCTCGGGAACCTCCGCGATGCCTCGAGTCACACGCGAGTGGGATACACGTACATGTGATCGCGGATGGCGAGAAGGGGGATGCTGAAATTCATGCACGGGCTGGCGGTCACCGACGTTCTCCACACCGCGACCTGGATCAGTTCCTATTACCGCATCTACAAGGCATCTTGAGAAAATCCGGCTGGATCCTAGATCCCCGCGAATCCATAAAAGAAATCCTTCTCGCCGCAGTGACTGTGATCCGATCTATACGTGCAAGTGTGCGACGTGCTCGTCTCATCGAGATCCTACTAGGAATCGATATTCGACGATTGATAGAGCGACGATGATGATGGTGGGTGAAGTGATGAATCTGTGTCTTCTCGCAGATTTCCTTGACCATTCACTTGCGATTACAGCCACCGGTGTTCAATTTTTGAAAATCTTAAATAATTTTAATCCCTTTATTCACTAGGATGCACATTATTGAAATGACGAACGATGCTTACGATTTGATTAATTTGGCAGCTAACTTCACCGTGTGTGTCTTCGCGTCAATTTTAAATATTATAAAAATTATAGAATTTTCTAATTCCAGAACGTTCAGGTCTGATTTTTCATTTTCTGGTTAACTTTAATTATTAGATTTAACTTGATGATGTAAAAATTTATTGTTCTAGCAATGGTTTTAATCAGAACTTATTAATCTCTAAACTGATGATTTTGAATAAAAAGTAACTTTTAAAGTTATCATTATAAAATCATCAGTTTATAATGATTAATCATAGCTAAGAAAACATGAGTTTTATATTACCAAAAAATTTTTTATATATAAATAAATAAATTTAAATTTAAACCACCAAGTGAAACAGATTAGAAAGCTGGGCCTTAGAATAGACGTGGAATTTGTATTTAATCTAATATTAAAATTTGAAATTTTAATGAATCAGTTATTAATTATAAAATGCTCTGAATATATTTTTATAAAAACTTAAATAAAAATAGAAATTTGAAAAAAAAAAAGAAAAATTTTAAATAATTTAATTTTCACAGAAATTTTTCTATAACGTTATATAATATCCAAATGTTATATAATATCCAAATTAATGATAAATTCTCGATTTTCGAGTTAGTTTCATATAATTTTTAATATTTATAAGAATTAAAAATGATTTAGTATAGAAACCTAGAAAATATCATAAAAAGAATAGAATTTTATTCGCTTCAGCGTATATAAGCCAGAAAGAGACTTGGTTTACAATAGAAAATCATAAATATCTTTAATATAAAAATATGTTTATCTTATAATTTATAGAGAAAAAATGAATAGAAGATGATAAAGTTGCATAAGCGACTTATTACTACTTTGATTTTTACTTAAAAATAGGAAGGAACATAAATTAGTTTCATAACAATGTTCCTTTGACAAAAGAAATTTTATTGCGAAGCTAATTTGTTCCATCACTTTCTGAGACACTATAATTACAATTCGAATCGAGTAATTACAGTCTCACGCGATAAATTAATTTATCTATGGATTTAATGTATCATTAGAAAGGTAGACATGGTAAGTAGACGTATTATATATACAGATTTATAAATATTCTTATGCATGCGTGTGCGCGTGAATCAATGTAATTGCTTCATTGCGACTCGCTGTTACTTAATCAAATCATGATGTACATCACGAGAATGGGATCGCTCTCAGTTTACAGCAATACATATATTTTTTTCCCATTCATGTATACTGTGAGTCAATACTCTTACTAATCAAACTACATTGTGCAAAAGTAAATTAGGTTGCAAACTAATTGCAATGTCTCCATTTAAGTTTGAAACGTTTTGTACTCGATCCAACATTTATAGACTATAAATCATTTTTAAATAATGTATGAAACATTTAGAAAGAGCGACATACACATATCAAGGAAATTATATTATAATAGAAAATTATATTGTACATAAATTAAATCGCAAACTTGTCTTAATTCATATTTAAAACGTGTTTGTTCTCGATTCCAATGTCTCGGGAAAAAATGTAATGGATATATTACATATAAAGTATGTAAATTTTATATAATTATATATAATTATATATGAAACATTTTTTCCCGGGAAATTATATATAAATATAATTTCTTAATAATGAAACGTTAATAAATAATGAAATACGCATCAAGAAATTGTATCAAATAATATACAATTATATGATGTACAAATTTCTTTTCATTTCATAAATTAATTTATTTTTACGTTCTGTTAAAAATGTGTATTATGAACTTTCTTTCTTGCGAGAGGCTTCATGCCCTTTCAAAACTCGATCTTTTCGCAAATTCCATTGTCGAAGAGTAGTCATCAGATCTCTGATCGATAATCTATCAATGTAGAAACTACTTATGCACATGAAGTTTCCGCACTGTTGTATCTCAAATGCCGGATTCAATAACCCGATAAGCCCGAATGTACTTCCAAGTGAAGGTGAGCGGAAAAGAAGGCGAAAGGGTGAATTTAGATACGCACTGCCGAGTATGTGTGTATTTTTATCCGAATCTCCTTGAGAGCTATAAGTTCAGCGCGCATACACGCGTTTTGTTAAAAGGTGTAGGTGTGTTCACTTGAGATGTAGGAATACCGATGCATGCGGAGATATAATGTAACTTTCGCGGTCGTGAAGAATATTGCCTTTCAAAGCGCAATGTTGCTGGTTCCAATCCTGCTGGGAAAAGTCTGTCTTGTATATGCTCGCATAGGAAGGGCAGCGTTCCATAAGCAGGTAGAAATGATGTAACGTGTTACGACGTTTATGTCAAGAGTTTATGTTATAATAAATTACTCCCGATTACTTTAGAGAATCTAGAAGCAAGAATAATAGTTAGAAATTGATAGCTATGCAATTGTTAAGGAGTAATAAGATGCATTCTTAAAGTTTTTTTGTACGTTATATCTAGATAAAAGTTGATATTTTATATGATAAGAGCTAAAAAATATATTAAAAAATAAAAAATATTACAGATTTTTAAGACTGATTTAATTCTTTATAAATAAATATAATCATGAGAAGATCATAAAAGATCATAAATATGATCATAAAAGATGACATAAAAATGTAACAATCAATAGAATATTGACTGATCAACGTCATTACTAGGGATGCATCAAATATCCGGAAAGTATCCGATATCTGATATTATTCGCCACTTTTTTACTATCCGACCGGATAGTCGGATATCACTATTATAATTTGATATCATTAAATTGTTGATTTTTTCTTATACAAATGAAAATCTAGAAATAAGTATGCATATTCATATGCTATAATATCTTATGATATATATTGTCGCAAAATTACAATCTTTTTCTTTAGAAGAAATTTTCTCGGAATCCGGAAAATGTCGGATTCGAAGAAATTGCCTTCTTGGATATTTGATCGGATATCAGATATCCAATGTTATATTCTGCCTGGATATCCGATATCTGATAATTTTATGATCCAGTGCATTTCTAGTTATTACTATCTCGTTTTTTTAATTAAGCGCATAAAACATTTTATTAGCGTGTAATAATCATTGAAAAAAAGTTAATGATAAGCCCCATAAAAAGCTCTATAAAACAAACTTTCTAAATCGAGGATTACAACGATGTACAACGATATAATTAATAATAGTTCTTTTGATGATACAGACGACTGCAATATATACTTCTTTGCTATTCACACATTTTTATATATCAATAAATATTACTCTCTTACAGGTTTTAATTCGAAGATTGATTTCTTCTTTACAAGCAGATTATAAGAAGACAGTTATATAATTTCTTCCTATGTTATGCATTATTCTATATGTATCTGCATAGAACGATTTTTAGAAACATAAAGAGATTTATCTATCGTCGAGGTGATGATTGCGAAGTATTCGCCTTAAAGTGTTTTACAAAATTCTTGACTTAAAGTCTCAATTAAATTTGGAATCAATTCTTTTCTTGTAATGCAAGACGACATAATATAATAATTATTAAATATTATAATATTTTACAAGTTGAATACAAATAACCATGTTACTAAGGCCCAGTTCCTCAACTCACAGTTAACTCTTAACTAAAGTTCAACTTATTCATTGTCTCTTTCCAATTCTAGAATTGGAAAAAGATGAGAAACAAATTGAACTTCGATTAAGAGTTAACCGTGAGTTGTGGAACTGGGCCTAATTCGTATTAGAATTGAATAAACTATGTGAATAGTTTTATCGTTGCTATTATAGTTACTTTATTTTCCTTTGCAAACGAATCTCTATGAAATTGTATACGCGCATACATCTACAGGTAATATCTTGAAACCCGAGTATGTAATATGATATATTCTTACTAAAAAAACTTTCTGTGATAGTTATTTGAGTTTCATATGTATGTACATTGAGTTTCAGCAACCATGCATTATAAAATAATATAATTTTTTGTTATTGAGAAACTCACGGATATATATAATATGTTTTGTAACACAGAGACATTCCAATGAAATTTAATTCATGCATTTTACTTTAACAAAAGTTTGAAATTTTTTTTAAGGAGAAATCGACTCCAAAGTAGGCATAAAATAATAATAAATGCTGTAAAATTTCTAAATCATCTTTTTTTCACGTTTTTTTTGTGAATATTCGACTCCAATGACAAGATATATCATTAATTATAAAATAACTATTTTGATTTTAGATAATAGTGCAGGTGTTGATGCTTTTAACGGTAACTGTGGTCAGTTCCTTACCGCTTGCCAATGTGCATGTGAAATTCGTGTCGCCACCTAATGTGTACGAGCATAGTATTACAACAGACGGTTAGTTTCTGATTATGATATTTTATTAATAAATTGAGATGCTTTAATTCATTTAACTCATTTGTATTTAGGAGATCGAACGGTAGCTCAAAAATCATTTATATCAATCGGCCGACGAAATGTAGCCAAGCATTCTAATGATCCCGGTAAATATTTTATTCCTATTCTTATATACAATTATTTTATTGTAATTAATTAGGAGTATTAATCAAAATGAACTCTAATCGGTATTCGCTTTGAAATTTTCTTAAGTGCATGTATGGACAGCGTTTGCAGGTTTAGTGTACTTTAAATTAATGTATCTTTACTCAAAGTGTAAAGTAATTGAAAATCAATTGATCAAGAACGTAATGTAATTGCACGATTTATTCCATTTTAAAGATCAAAATTTGAGGAATAATGTAAGAATATGTAAAGAATATGTAACTATAAGGTTGTAAAAAATAAATAATTTTTCAGAACGTACTTGAAAAAATATCCGACTCTTTTTATTGGATCCGCAAACATCGATTAGAGTTAATAATATATCTTTTAAACGACATCAGTAAAAATCATTTACATCTGTGGTTCATTTTTATAGATTATAATTATAGAACGAGTTTCGGACAAAATCACTTACAGCAGGTGATACAGAGTTCAGGAAACGTCGAATCTCTGTGGCCAATTGGGGTTTTTCTGCCACCAACTGACATCAATGATCTTGGTTATAGCTGGCAAGAAGTATCGCAACGCTTCCCCGATTTCTACAAATCACAGCGTAAGATCATCTTCTCTAAGAGATTTGCTGATTATGATATAAAGCAGTCTACATACGCTTTTTAATTAATGCTTTCTAATCTACTTTTATACTTTGAATAAATGGCATAATTTATCATCTTCTTTTATATGTGTATGTATAATAATGTGTTTCGTTTCCATATAATTTTGGTTCGTTCTAATTGCAGAACAAGATCCATATTTATTGACTGGCCGTGAAGCAATGTTGACAGTTAAATACCTCTATGGATTGGGCGAACTTTTCTTCGACAATTATCCTCATGCAAGAGCGTTATTGCGAAATCAAGAAGAGAGGAGATTGAATGGTTTGCATGGACACATTTTGGGCAGTATAAATCCTAGGTCTCCATTTCACAAGAAAGATAGAAAGGGACAACTAATCTAAGAATGATTTACGTTTAATATTGCTGAGCACAAAAATTCAAACATGAGCTAAATTTTGCAGTATATATAATATTTTTTTATTACAATTTCCAGAATTTTGTGGACTATAACAAAATGTAACTAGTTAAAAACTAACGTGTATTTTCGGAGGGAACAGGAATGATATATTCAAGATTATATTTTAAATTAATAATTAATAATAACATAATTATAGAATGTCCCACCAGTGTTGCATCAACGCTTAATGGTAGATTTTTGTACATTTTTCTCAAATTGATTCCAGATTAATAAAATTAATTAATAAATAAAAAATATCTAATAATAAATTTAATATTAAATACATTTTAATATTAAAACACGTCTTACTTGTGATTTATTTTATGAGTATAGGTATGCATTATAAAGAACACATATTACATTTTACACATACATCCATAACATACATATCCGTCAGAGAGTGCTGATTCTTACAAAGGATTCACAGGAAGTTTAATCACTTCAATCTCATCCATACGACAAAGTCGTATGTATCATATACAAGCTCAAATAAGCCACCGTATTAAACAAACAGATAATGTTATTAAAAAACTACTAGCGATGGTCATTTTCATCGTTCCGTTACAAAGATCTCCATAACATAGGCACATGTACACTTTTTTGTAATTCCACACGGTATAAGCGCATCTCTCTTCATTGTCATCAGGACCTCGCTGAAAACATAATCTCTGCGTGGCGATACCGTATTCTGTGACATATAAATTCATTAATATCTTTTAAATTTTTTACAAAAGAATTAAACTAACTGTATCAATTTTAAGTCCTATTATTTAATGATAATTTCATTAATAATGTAATATGAATATAATATTAAATATAAACTTTATGCAAAATATGTATTTTTATTATAGAACTATTTTATAATTATGTCGCTAAATAAAATTTATTTTGAAAAAGGAATTTACCGTTGTTTAAATTTTGACTCTCGATGATTTTTCCGCACCATCCAGAAACACATGGCACCGCATCGATGCCTTTTTCGAGCGCGATTTGTGTAGAATTCATAGTGAAAGGATCTTTGCACGAGCCTAGGTCTCCTCTCGATCTGCAGCTTACGCATCTCCGAAGAATGCCTGCAATAACGCGACGAATGAAACTGTCACTTTTACCTGCTACCGCGTCATTTCACTCGTGCCGCATAGACATCGAACGATATGCAGAATTTTCTTATGATTTAGAATTGAATAAAAATTATTTATACAATATAATTTGTAATTTAATAACAATTAATGTATTTTAAATCAGAAAATTTATTTTATTTATAAGAAATAGAAATAAATATTCATATAAAATACTATATCTCTTATTAACAAAACAAAAATTTTTGCCAAAGATAAGATATTAATTGAACCTTGTAAAATTTCGAATTTTTTCTTTTGTGTGCAATTTTAATTAAAAAAAAAAGAAAAAGAAATTTCATCAAATATGATTACTTGATTTAATTTATTAACCATTAGTTATTCATCTATCAAATTGTCACTTTTTAAAAAAATATTTAAGAATATGATAAAAAATTTTAAGATAAATGCAGATAAAATAATTGAGAAAGTTCTTTGACTTGCGATAGAAACTCACCGACACATTCCTGAAGCGCGATTATACAGAAAATCAGGATAATTGCTTGGACGCTTGTTTGAAGTTTCATTCTATTTCACTTTTAATCTGGATTCAGTCTTTTTATAGTTGGAGCCTATTAGTTTGTTAATAAACACTGTAGACAATGAGCCAGGAGCTACGATAAAACACAGCCATTTTGGAACTAAACTTAACTGTCTGGAGACAGATATGTACGCCTTGTAGCTCTACTAGTTCCCCCTTTCACTCAATTTTAAGGTCACAGTATGCCGAAGAAGATCGGATCGAGGGAACGTGAAGGAGATAGCCACGAGATCTCACGAAACGTTCTCGACCGATAACTAGTCGTACAATTTAGACTCAACAGATTTATTCACAATAATATTAAAAGTACGTATGCGCATGATAAAAATGCAGTTAATGATGTCTCAGTCAACAAACAAACTTAAATAATTAAATAATCTCTTGGAAAAATTTTTAGTTTTAGTAAACATCATTATAAGAAAAA
>NW_017259291.1:4226018-4233083 GCF_001594045.1 Atta colombica | reverse complement strand
AATATAATTATATATAAATCATTTTTTCTTGGGTTTATAAGAAAAAAGATTAATAATCTAACAATAAGATAAAAATTTTACTTAGCATATAAGAAGTAATTATTATTATCAATTTATAATGTCAAAATAATTTACATTTTGATTATGATATCACTCAACTTCCTCATCCAAAGGATCATCTCGCGGCAGGGGCTGAAATTTGTTTCTTTGCCGACAGACTACTATTATACCCCCACAATAGCAGATTGAAGTCAAGAAAATTATAAATCCCAAATAGCCCAAATGCCGAAAAAAAACTATAAAAAATAAACGAATAAATTTATACATTTATAAAAAAATTGACATACTTGTGATGTACTAATCATTTTACAATTAACTATAATTTAATAATAAAATTTTTATTTTTGTTACTATATTTTATGTGTTCTATTATATTTTCATTGTGCAAGTTTTAACTGACCTTGTGTCAAAAGCCGAGTTTTAGATACAACGATGATCTTCATGCGCATCATATTAATATTATTCACGTAGCAAGTATAATTACCTTGTTCTTGTTGGGACACATCTGTCGAGAAAAAATATATAGTTTAGAAATTTTTACATAGAAACTAAAATTCTTGTCATACGTTTGAATAAATAAATGAATATATTTCTGTGTTTGTATAAAACTTAAAAAATCAATATACGTATACTTTTAAATTACCTTTTAAATAGAGAGTTGAGAAAGTATCTACCATCACTCGGGCTTCTCTATCTTTTTGACGAAATGACTGAGCCGTTCCCTTCTTCAAAGTAAGCGCGTCCTTTTTCCAAATTACTTGCGTTTCTATAGTCGATCTACATTCAAAATATATCATCTGTTTCCAATTTTTGTGTTTAATTATATGAAATATTCTATTAGGTGCGAAAGGATTGACTGAATTTAATAAAAAAGATACGCTCGAGAAATCTTTTGGCAAATTACTCCGGACAAGTTACGGTGAGATGTGCGCCTTCGGCGAGAACATATCGTTTAGCGTAACGAAACATTTCGCCTTTTTTCTTTTTTTTTACGCGACATCTTTTGCAAGTTTCTGTTAAAATAAATTCTGGCAAATATCGTACGATGCGACTGATACTGGGAAATTCACTTTGAAGCAGGGCAGATCTAAGAATGTACAGCGTTTTTTAAATTCATTATGTTATCGTATAAAAAATTCCTATTAGAAATTTGAAATTATAGACATTTACTTGCAAGGTAGCATTGGAGATCCTCGGAAAAAATGTATAATGACTGAATCATTTTTCTCTATCATCGTCTAAAAATAGATATCAATAAAGTAATTAATAAAATAGTGATAAAAGATATAAAATCGTTAATGTTTGATTATGTAAAGATTAAAAATACACATAGCACTCACCGAATTTATAATGCGCTTTAATCTACAGTAGCCCCTGCTGGTTTTAATACCGCGATTATTTATACATTGTTTGCATGGACTCCAGGGACCCCATTCGGATATTACCTGAAGGATTACTTCTTCACGAATTTCCGCTAAGTCAGTCATTCTCGAGACCTGCCAGAAGATTCCTTTCTTTGAAATCACGTTAAAAAATTGTTAATCTTATCGTGACACGTTATGATTCCTAAAAAAATTACTAATAAAATGATTCTCTGTCCATTCATTGTTTAAATAAAAAGGACATAATGTATATTTTGTAATCTTTTTTATCAACTAAGAATTTGTTAACTTACTGCAAATTTCGTATTGACAGGCCATAAATATATTTCTTGATACTTTCCCCATTCTGTTAGGTTTCCCTTTTCTAAAAATTCTCCGCCAATATCCTTGAGAAGTGCTAGCCAACAAAATACTAAATACTAATTTTAATAGAAGAACTCAGAACTATTTATTAATATAAATATTGATGAAATATGGATACAATAAATATCAGAAAAATTATAATAAAGGCGGAATAATTAAAGTTAATATTTTAAAAGTTAATTGTAATAAGAAAAATATCCACATAATTAATAAAAAAATTTTATTAAGAATTTGTCGTTAAAAATAAAGCTAAGCTTTGAAATATGCTTTCAACATAGTGTAATATTATATTACAACAAAATCAAATTATACTGCCATGTTATTTTACGTTCGATCCTATAATTATATTTTTTTTCTTCCTCTTGTCCTTCTTTGCCATGGCATCGATAAATGCCGGCGTCAATGACTGTGAAGTTTTTTACAACTAGAGAAAGATCCGGCATTGTATAGATTCTACTGTACGAAATGTTATTATCCATTTCCAACTCGACTTCCTTTTCAGGGTTTTCTCGATAACGATCTTGATAATACCAAATTTTTGGTTGAGGTTCCTCATAATCATTGCTTCTGCGAAAATTTAGATCCCAATATTCCCAATAATTTCAAATTCAATCAAAAAATTTATCTTTTAGGAAAACATATTTCTCATATTTCGAAAAAGTATCATAATAATTAACTAAATTAATTATAGAACATTTTAATTTAAATTAGGTGACTAAACTTCATTAATTTAATAGACACTGAATTCAATTGATAGAAGTGCTTAAAGTACAATTCATTGTTATTAATTTAATTTTTCTTCCCTTATATACGTGTATATTATTTGATCATCAATTAAATGAGAGTTTGATCAAAATCGCTCTTAAACTTGTTTAATCCTCCGTCTGCAATCATATTTTTAATTTTTTCGTCTGCAATATGGATTTTCTTTGTTCTGCTCAAATTTTTTGTTCTAGACTTTCAAAGAATACGAAAAAATTAAGAGTTACTTGTCAATATCTCTAGTACATCACCAAATAGATTTTTAGCTCAAATAAAATTTATATTTAATAAAAATTGAAATTTGAGCAAAATGAAGAAAAACGGAATTTGTTTAAAAATATGTAGCAATATTAACAATAAGAGAACTGGGATTCCACGTTCCTTTATTTCGAAGATTTTAAGAGAAATTTTTGAGAGCGAAATTTCGCTTGTGCCAAAAATCCAGATAGTAGACGGAAGGTTAATTTAAGTAATAAAGAAAGGTATCGCTTTTTTATGGACACATTACTTTATTTATTCTAATGTGTATCTGAACAATTCTTACCAAAAGCGACATGCTAGTATAATATTCATATTATTTTCAGCAGCGATGAGCAAATATTCGTCATTCTCCTCAGACGTAATCAATCTGTCTTTATCTCTGCAGTACTTTTTAACATTTACAAGCGTACCATCAATAGCCACGCAGTTTCTACTTGTTAAAGACACAATAATGATCCAAACGACGTACATAGCCGTTTTGAAAAATTCAAGAAAATTAAAGTACAAACGAAAAAACGCCTATTGAAGCGTAATACTTGAAGTAAGCGGCGAAAACTGCGCATGCCCATGCATGCAGCTGCACTTTTCATCTCTTTTTCTTCTCTCTCCAATGAATAATTTATACATATTTCATAGTAAGTGCAGAAGGTGTAATTTGCAAAATTATTTTTAATAATGAACATTTTATTGTATAAATAATTCCGTTCTTTGTAGCTGAAATGCAATTTCAATTAATAAAGCATGTATATACATAATTGGACATTGAAAACAAAAAAGAAGACAAAAAGAGAAAATGGATGCAAACTAATTATAGTTAAACTTTTTATGTTTTGCACTTATTTTCTCTTTTTTCTCCTTTTCTTTTCAAATTTCTAATTATGCAAATTCTTTATTTAATTTCTTAATTGAAATTGCATCTTAATGCAGCTACAAAGAATTACGGAATTACTTATACATTCAGATGTTTATTAATAGAAGTAGAAGATTGTACAAGGTGTACTAATTTAAGTGATACTTTAAACAAAGAAAAAGAGTAACCACAAAGTTCAAATTTTTAACTAGAGCTCCTCGCGCAAACTTAATAAAAATCGTATTAAAAAACGAAGAGGTTAACTTATTTTCGCCGCTAAAGTCTGCCGCTTAATTATACGTTATCCAAAATAAAAAGACTTGTATATAATTATTTATTTATTCGAGAAATGAATCCTTCATGATCGGAACATCTCGAGAGGAAGCGACGCATAGTTGCTAATCGCCGCGCAGAATATTTTGGAGCTCGACAATTTACCGCATTCGCGGATTTTTACGTATCTTACCGACCCCGTGTCGTACGACTTCCGGGACGGCGCCAATCGCCAACCAGGTCCGGCTACACGAGATGGCGGACCGATGAACCCGATAGAGTCGGAAGTACGTACCCATGATGCATCACTGATTGTCAACATGGCGGACGTGATTGAAAGTGAGTAAACTTTGCGTTTATTTTCGGGGAAATTAATGGGACAAGCGTCCGCGGGCGATCACGGCGATCGACGCCCGCGGAATCCGCATTCCCGATTTAGCGGTTCGGCGGATCGCGCCGCTGCCAGCGCTTCCGTGCCGTTCGCAATCTCCGTTCGAACGGCGATTGGGTGCGGATCGGGTTTAAAATTTCAAAAATCGCCAACACACGATTCAAGCGGGATTCCGCTGTGAATTTCGCGTTCGGCGTTACCCCGTGGTTGAGTCCGACGGCGGAGTGCCTGTATGTCGCGCCGATCTGCAGCGTTGACCTGCGGCGACAGCCACCACGAGTCCAACCGCTCGCGCGGACTGTTTATCAAACATCTCCTCCTGAGTTTGGTTATGTCGTCTCTGCTGTGCTGGAGCACGGTCGATATTCTCTCGCGAATTTGTCGTACCGCCAATTTGACGCTCTCGGAATTTTACCTTCGGACCGAGAGAATAGTTATATTTCCTTGTTGCCCGTAATTGGATTCTTGCTTTTATATTTTATCGCAAATACATTGACTATTGTCATGCAGTCTCAGCTTAGGTATATGCGTTTTTTTTTAATTTCTCAATTTTGTTTTTTGGCATAATATTAATTTGTATGACTTTTAGATATAATGTTGCTGATCTTTATCGTAATACAATAATATGTAATTATTGAAACAATTCTTACTTAATAACTTTGTAGATTATTAGGCTACATGGATTTTATATCAGAAGAAATTATTTTTCCATTTAATATCGCATGTGCATGTAGTGATTTTGAACAAATTTGTTCAGGTGAATCTGCGGAAGCATTGCTATCCATAAAAAATGGTGGATATCCATCCATTGATGAAATCAAGACTGAGATTGAAGATGATACAATGGATATGGATGAGCAGCATAATTTGAATCACTCGGATCAGCAAATGGATACAGAAGAGTCAGAACCGATACCAGAGCTAGGACCTGCAGCTTTAGGTCTGCAAAGGGTAGGCACTCAGCCACCTTCCAAACCCAATCCACCTACACAACCGGTACAGGTATTGAATCGTAGAGGGATGCCAGCGAGAATTAGGAAAAAGAACAAATTGTTCTATGATGACATTTTGATCAATCATCCACATCACAGGTGAATTATTCTTTTCATAATTAAAAATAAAAATTATGATTAATTAGACAGGCAGTAAAATGATAATTGCAGCGCTAAACTTCTTTAAAGTCAGGAATTTTAATTTTCCAAGAAACTTTGTAAAATTTCCTGATTTTTTCTTGATTTTCTTGACTGTTTTCAATTTCCCTGTTTTCCTTCTTTCCAATTTTGATATAGTGAATTAAATAGATATAGTGAATGAAATAGTGAATTAAACTGAATTAAATGATTTTTTTTCCAAATTCATTGATGTATAATAATGATGTTTATAGAATCAAGAAGGATCCTTCAGCTATAGATGCAAAACAATCCCCCAAAAAGATGATGCGGCCATCACCAGTGAAGAGGCAGACTAAGATGTCAACCACACCAAAAAGTACAAGTTCATCTTCGCAATCGCAACCAACAACTCCTGTAATGACTCCAATCAAGCAAGAGAAGGAGCCTGATAAACTGTCACAACTTACATCGCCGGATCGTAAAATAGGACAGAAAATTGGCATGAGATTAAGAAACTTGTTAAAGCTACCGAAGGCACATAAATGGGTGTGTTATGAGTGGTTTTACAGCAATATAGATAAGTATGTATAAATATAATTACTGTATTTCTATTTTATCTATATTTATCTATACTTTTTAATATTATTTTATTAGTAATATTAATGAAATAATACAAAAAATATAGATTTTTATAATGATATCAGAGATATAAATTAGTTTTCCTAGTATTCCATATAATGTTTTTTCTTGCAGGGTGTTATTTGAGGGCGATAATGACTTCATGATATGTTTGAAAGAATCGTTTCCACAATTGAAAAGTCGCAAACTTACGCGCGTGGAATGGTGCAAGATTAGAAGGATGATGGGCAAACCGCGAAGATGTTCGCAGTCGTTCTTCGAGGAAGAGAGACGTGAATTAGAGAGGAAGAGGCAGAAAATACGAATGTTACAGCAGAGGAAGACAGCAGATATAAGCAGTTTCAAGGATCTACCATCTGAAATACCATTGCAATTAGTAATCGGTACGAAAGTGACAGCAAGATTAAGGAAACCGCAGGATGGTTTATTCACTGGAAGCATCGACGCTGTTGATACCAGTAATAATACTTACAGAATTACGTTTGAGAGAGCTGGACTTGGGACGCATAGTGTCCCTGATTACGAAGTTTTGGTACGTTTCTTGTTCTCTGCAAGGAAAATGTGTACGTTTATATTAATATACGATTTGTTTTAACTAGTCGAATGAACCACCGGAGACAATCAGTTTGACATCATTCTCCCAGAAGTTCAGACCACGACCTTTGCAATATGCACCTTCATCACCATACATGATGAAGTTATCTCCGCGATTGACCAATGACCCTTTAATATCGAATGCATCCGTCTCCATTCCAAAAAAGACGAATACCGGTGGTACAGTGAATGGCTTTCCACTCAAATTACTTGAACTTATGGTCAAAGTAAATAAGATATTAACAACCAAAAAGAATAAAGTCAAGAAATTGAAAGAAATGAACGGAGAAGCTGAGAAGAGACGTTCTTTAGGCGAATCGCTTCCTCCCGATTTTGAAAAAAAATATGCAGGGTATAGCTAGTTAAATACATAAAGAA
>NW_017259291.1:4211269-4225918 GCF_001594045.1 Atta colombica | reverse complement strand
TATATATATATATATATCTTACTTTTAATATATTTTTCTGTTGTTTTCAGAATTATTGTCGAGTTGGAGAGAATGAATGGAGCTCTCCAAGACTTTTTGAATGAGATACAAGAACTATGTCAGGAAATGGCGCCCGAACCTAGTGTAGCAGCGATGTTAGCACCGTCACATCTTCGAGAAAAATGCAAACAAGAAGCGGCAGATATGGTCGCTAAAAATAACGTAATGAACGATAAAGAACCAGGAAAAATGAATCAATTGGTAACCGATTTAACTGCGTTGATGTTACAAGTGAAAGTAAGATAAATGGAATATTTTTATTGAATTTATTTTATTCCTTATTTGATGCTAAAAAACATAATTTTCTTTATCGCAGAGCTTATCAGATTCTGATCGAAATGCATATGAGCTCAAAGTATTACAAGGTACTATAGAGCAGATAAGATCAAAACTCAGCCCACAGAATCAGCAAGTGTTTCAAAACTGCGTTGAAATTCATATGCAGCACATTCAAGTAGGCCTAGGACAGATGGGTCCTCTTACGCCGTTTATGGCGCAGAGAGTTTGAAGATGGACAACTCGTAAATTCTCACCAAGTGTACAGTATAATAGACGATCACGTATCACGATATTTTTAGAAAGCAAGAAACTCTAACCTTGTATTTTCTCATCTTGTATAGATTATATTAATAATGTATTGCCATGTAAAGTGCATGTCTACACAATATACATATAAGATTTAAGCTATTTTGTATATACAGAATATATCAGTTCTTCAATTTTCTTTAACGACACATTCATGAGATACTGGCTTAGTTTACATCGTGCACTTGATGTACTGATTAATAATTTTCTATTAAATTATTTTATTTCAGCGATGTATTTAAGGATTGATGTACTAAATTAATTCAATATGCATCCAAATGATTACTTAAATACACACATCATGTATATATTTACACGTATTGCTAAAATTAAGATAATTTAATAAAAAAAAATTACTAATTAGTATCTGTATCAAGTGCACATTATAAACTAGACTACTTAGAGGAATTTGTGTACTGTTGGATAATGTTATTGAACATATTGAATATCTAAAAATGTTCATTTCTTAAAATTTTATGTATGCAAAGACTCGGATCGAAACATTTCGGTCTTAAATCCAACTTTTGATTCCAATTCTTTTACCGTAACGGTTATTTCTAAGTAGTACACAGCGCTTACAAAGCGTTAATAAAGCGCTAAAAAAAAGCGCTTATGACATTTTAACGCTTTGTAAGCGCTGCTACTTGGCTCGGTCTATTTAGATTTCGATCTTTTTCAGTATTGGTAATTGTATACCTGTAACGGCTACCGTTATCACTAAAAGAACTGAAATTATCCCGAAACTGAAAGGCTGCGTAGCCTTTGACTATGATCATAACCATTCTTAAGCTTTAAATCATAATGTAAATTCAGTCTGAGTCTCTGAATGTATTATATTCGATTAGGCATAAATATAAAAGGCAACTTACTGTCAATTGTGACAGTATGCGTGCAAATAGGAAAATTATATTCATTGAAATCAAATTCAGATTTGTATATATATATATGTATGTATACAGTCGATTTATATAGATAACTATATAATTTGTTATGAGAGAGAGGCTCTTCACAATGCAAGTGTAATTTAGAAGTTTCAACTAATTATAAAAAATTTATTGTCATAAATAAAAATGTTTTTAATCAATTTATATCTAAAAACCATTTATGCTAATATTCTTTTCACGCTAAAAAATTTCACTAAATAATATGTTCTTTAATATAAATATTTGTATATTTATGTATAATTGTTCATGATTCGAATCACGTGTAATCAATCCAAAGAAAATATACTTTTTTGAATAAAATGACTAATTTTTGAAATAGAATAATTTCGTATAATTAAGTATTAAGTATATTAAATATAACAAATGTATAAACAAAATAACAGAGTGAAAGATTGATACTTTATAAAGTGAATATTTCTTACCCTGAACATTCACTGATTATTGAATGTAATCTATTTCACAATACGTAAATTCTCTTTAAAACATAACGTAATGTTTATAGAACGTCAAACTTTTTACTTATTTTATGTACCATAAATAAGTTATGAAGTTTGTTTTGTATGATATCAGGCAATCCATATAATTTATAATACTTTTACACTTGTAATTAACTTCTGTAGTACAATTACTTTGTAATTAACAATATAGAACATTTCAGCAGCTATTACAAGCACAAATTGCTTCGTTCATAATATATACTATTATATTTCTACTATACATACTGTACATATATTTCCAATTATTATTATTACATTATTGATTACAATTGCAACACTCATTCCAATAATGTCATACATGTAAATTGAGACATTTTTTGTAGAAACTATTCCATTTTTGCATTCTTATATAAAGACTTACCTTTTTACACAATCTGTAAATAACAATTGGAAAAAATTTATCATTGATATCTAAAAAAAATTTTCTTATTCTTCATGACGTAAGAATAGAAGATAATTTATTGTATATAATGGTGATCGAATGTAATTTTGTAGCAAATTGATAATAAATTTCTAATATCGATTTAAGAGCGAGATTACATTTGCGTTTTTGTCATACAACAAATTTTTCAAGCCTTCTAATTAGCTATAGGATAAAGAGATCCGAGAACTTCTCTGACCTTTATCTTCTTCTTACGTTAGATCTCTGACCTATGTTACTCTTTCTCATATTATGGTGCGTCCGTTCAATTGCCACGAGCATATGGGACCTACAATTTTAATGTCAGTTCCGAATGGCGAATTTTTCGAGAGGTGTTTCTGTGGGCAAGAATATTCTCCGAGAGATTGTCAGCCTTTGAGGGTTGCCGCGCTTTGTCCTGCAGCGTTTGTTGCACAACAAAAACGGATAAATGAAATATCACCTTCATTGATTTATAACATTTTGAGCTAATTTTTTGACTGATCATCTCGTATCACTGCGTATGTCGAGAATGAAACACCTTGTATTCTTACATCATACATACTTCTCATGATCATGTTAAGTTCCTAGGCAATCGCAAAATTTAGATTTTATGGAATGATGAGAATAAAGTTTGATACAAAATCATTACGTTGATAAATAATATTCCATGGATTAGCGTTTGCTTCATTCTTCAAGCTCTAAAATAACGTCAAAAAAACATCATTCAAATACGTTAAGTCAAATTTCGTATAATTTTTACTTTTTATGTTTATTCAACGCTTCCAATAATTCATCCGCGTTTTCACTAGTTTTCACTCTTAACAGCACTGAGACTGGTGGTGGTGAAGAATCTGGCATTGGTAGGCAGACCAACATTATTGTGTTCTTGTTCATGCGTTTCGTGGGAATGCTTTGAGTTAATAGGGTATTGAGTAACAAATTACCCAAAGCAGTATTGGCTCGTACTATCAATTGCGTCTTTCCATTCGGTGTTGGTTTCAGATACAACATTCCGATGCCTCTATCAGTATAAACATTGTCTTTCTTTACAAAGACTTTACACCTATAAAAAAATATATTTGATATTAAGAGATAATTTATATATTAAGAAAGTTACTTTATAATTATAAAAAGTTTTTAAAAAGTTTTATGTAGTTTTTAATTTGATATTTGTAAGTTAAGAAATTACAATGTACAACTTACCTTTGTTCATAAGTAGCACCTTCTTCAGTTACCAGTTTGAATTCTTGTTTCGGCGGTTCTTCATCTTCTTCATCTTTATTTTCATTGCTTGCTTTGTCTTCGGTTTTCTCTTGTTTTACTACTTGAGGAGCAAATGAAAATGGCTTTGCACTACAAATTATAAAAATGTGTTTTTGTATTTTATTCAATATAATAAATAAGTTAATGAACAAATTACCTTCCAAAACTAAATCCAGCAGACACGTTACTGGTGGTAGAACTCTGTCCAAAACTAAAAGTGGGAAAGGTAGGGGCTACAGACTTCGCGTTGGAGGATGTCTCCTCCTCATCTTTACTATCTGAAACGGTAGATTTGTTTGCGAAGGGACTATTTTCCACACTTGTATTGCCAAATACACTTTTACTAGCAACGTTTGACTCTGTGCTTCTAAAAATAGACTTATTTTTATCAGGAGTTACATCTGTACTACCAAACACAGATTTGGAATTTTCTGTTTTCTGTTCTGTATTACTAAATACAGATTTAGTATTCGTGGTGATGTTGGAAAATATTGACTTCTCAGATTTTAATTCTGTTCCTGTGGTTAAAGTAGACTTTGTATTCGCGTTTGAATTCCCAAACAGTGACTTTTCTGGTTTCTTTTCTGAACTTATCTCTTTAATATCATTCTTTGCAGCCTGCGTTACATGCTCTGAAGAAGTATGCGAAATTTGTGTTTTGCTACTTTCTTCTTTTGATGTAATTTCTTTCAAATATCTCTCATAATCCTTAAATATAGGTGTTAATATACAAAATGGATTTGCATCTACATGGCTTTTTATCCATGTAGCAACGCTTTCATTTAGTCCTTTCAATTTTGCGTAATAATCCGACGAGTGACTCCTTGTTTTTTCAGTTCCTTGCTCAACTGAATTTTTTTTGCTTGTACTTGATGATGTTTGTAATTTGGTAAAATCCTCTCTTTTATCTGTATCAATTTCGGGAACCTTAGGAGCACCGTTGCTAGCAGTCTGCTTGTTACTTGTATTTACAGTCGTTGCTGATGCAGTAGAAGTAGTCGTACTAGAAGTAGTGCTTGTATTAGCTAGAAAACCGAATGGAGATAAACTTGGATTAGTTTTGAAACCTGTAAATGACCCAAATGCACTTTTTGTTGGAATTCCCTGAAATAATTAACATAGAACAGTAATAAAGACAGGAAAATTCAGGTAAAAAATAGTCAGGACATATACTTACGTCTTTCGATGGCAAACGACGTCTTGCTGTTTTTATAACTCTCTTCTCAAGTATATCATTTGAAGCCAGCGCAAACGTTCCTGCATCCTCTGGTTCATTCTCCTCATTCCAATTGTCATGATTCAATTCTGTTGTTGCAGTTCGCTTACCTGACATTCTGTTATCTGATGTACTTCATACATAAATAAAGAAGAAATCATATCAGTGACAATACAATAAATATATTACTCTAAATATAAACGCTTAATATATTTGAAAATAAAATTTTGTACAAGCAAAATGCTAGAATCAATGTAGTTATCAGAAACAAAGAAAAGCTAAAATTTCCACTGCATTAGACAATTCAAGATGATAAATTCATTTGCAGACTGAAAAGGGTTTTCTTTTCTAAATTATGTAGTAAACTGTGTAATATATGAATTTTTATTTCCCGCGAAATATAAAATAAGATAAAAAAATCGGAGATACATTTATAGAGTTCATGTGACGTGAAACGATTCAGTCGATATCACATTGCCAAATCAGGTTATGTTTCAAGCGCTATCATTCCGGCGAGTTTCTCATACACGAATCGTAAGTTGAAATTATTCCTGTAGGTGTTCTGGAGTGAGTAATTCTATTTTAAAAAATTGAAGAAAACGCAAAAATATATGAAACGTTACTGTACAATCTTGCGATGATGAATAGATATCGATTTTTATTAAACTCACCTGAAATCGAAGAAATTGCGTTTGCCGCGGTGACTGCGACATCAACGTCTGCGAAAATAAAGACAATAAAAGAAAGTCAAACTCAAGAGACAGTTAGTTTGTAGTTACTCAAGCAGTGTTTTCACTACCATCTTTTGTCCAGCAAAACTGTCCAAGCTACATTTCAAAACGTCTTCTCCGAGGAAAATTTTAAGGTGAAATCCCATGAAGCCAGCGTAACAGCGTACAGCGTAAAGGAACTAAGCACGCTTGCACCAACGTTACTTTGACTTTAAACAAAACTTAAAACTCTCTCTATCTCATTTTAAAAACGGAAAGAGACAGGGACAAAAAGAGTTTCAAGCTTCGCTTAAAATTAAAGTAACGTTGGTGCAACCGCTTAAGGCTGGATTCACACTTTGACGAAAAAACGGAAAGCGGAAAAGCGGAAGCCAATCAGAACTCGCGGAAAGATAGAAGCAGATAAGCGAAATGTATCGCTTACTATTAGATTTACTATATATGCTATAGTATATATTTACATGTACTATATATTTCGAGTAAAATTTTCCTCGAAAAGTTTTGGAATGTAGCCTAAGCCAATCATAGACTTTATGCTCGTTTTCGTTATGCCAGCACAAATATCCAGTGTTCCATGAAGCATATTTATGTAGGCGTAATGATCAATAAGCCAAGATCTCTTGAATATTCATTTTGAAAGTAAGCTTTGTAAAAAGCAATTGATTCAATAATTGATTCAGGGACTCCGCACAATAAAAGGAATAGAAAACAGAGAATAAGAATTTCAACCTATCAGAAACTGTGTATTCCACAATATATGATTTCTGAAATTGAAATTCTTATTCTTTGTTCTCTGTTTTCTTTTATTACGCGGAGCCCTTTAATCCATATCTATAATAGGTATTTTAAGCTTTAAGTAAGAAATTGACCAACTACAATCGAATGCGAAGAGAATAAGTGATTGTGATTCGTTCATTCCTTATGGCTTAAGGCTTAAAAATCTATTGTAGATTCGGGATGTTATGTTTAAAAAAAATTATCTAATCACATTTCTGTCATACAGGCAAACGTAAAATATGGTTGGATGATTTTCTTTATGCATATGTTATGCGACTCTGCAAGTTAGTGTGGAATGGCCCTTAAGCAGGGAGCACAGACTTTTATAATTCATAACACGTAATGCATAAGAAAATGTACCAATCAAGTCTCCTTCGTTTCCATCTCCTTTCCATGAAATAAAGGACTCTAGATTGGTTGATTTATCTTATACCTCATGTTTATGCAAGAGTTTGTGCTTCCCGCTTAAAAAAATGCATTCTGTTTCGCGCATGATGCGCATGATATATCATTTTATCTTTGTTCATTGAATATTAAAGGAGCTTGCCAGCAAGAGACACAAATTGAAACAAGAGTCATTCTGTTTCCTTGTTCAATAACCAGTAAGAAACAAAGATAGAATGACTTTTATGTTCATTTGTGTCTCTACTGGAAAGCTCTCAATAAACTAAATAAAAATGATACATCATGCTTGAAACGGAACGAACCCCAAATATTCTCAAATATTGATTCGATTCCAAATTAACACGAATTTATTTTTCAGGTTGGCAACGTTGGCGCACAACACAATGTGATCAAGACGACGCGGTGCGGCGAAAATCTGGCTGAATAGTGCCGAAATTGAAGGAGATCGAAGCGACAAAGAACCTGAGAGGAACTTCCGGCGTTCTTGTCATGGTTAGTATCGAAAACTACCACCAGTTTGTCGTTATACCATCGCTGTCGGTGTCGCGCGTCAATTGGTTAACAGATGCAACAATGGCGGAGACGACGAATCAGGGAGCTCGACTCGTCGCGGCGCGGAACCGCTGCGGCGTGACGCGGAAGTTGTCTTCCTTTCCTTTCCTTTCCTTTCTCGTAGGCTAAGCCGGCAGCACACCGGTCATTATTTAAGCCACTATCCAAGTACAAGCTACGGATTCGTGCCACGCGCGTAAAATATCTGCCTGCAGATCGTGCTCCGATTTCGGTTCGTAAACCGGGAGACGACGCACCTTAACGTAGCTGGCAGTCGACATCGAAGTCTAGGACACGGGCTCGCTTTGTCTATCTTGAACGGAGACGTGTTCGAGGAACGCTTGAGAAATCACGATGGCGGCAGCGGTAGATTTCCAGAATCAGCCACAGACAGACGGCATGCAGGATCAATCAGGGAATCAACATCCGAACGAATCTCAGAATCAGGAGCACAGTCAGCATCAGCACTCCTCGTCACAATCTTCGCAGCAACAGGCAACCGCCGGTATCCCTGGCAAGGACGATGAGCGGAAGCTCTTTATTGGCGGCTTGTCTCGAAATACAACCGATAAAGAGCTGCGGGATCATTTTGGCAAGTTTGGCGAGATCGAGAGCATCTCGGTGAAGGTCGATCCTCATACCGGTATTTCACGTGGTTTCGCGTTCATGGTGTTCACTAATCCAAAGACCATCGATAAGCTTCTTGCATCAGGCGAGCATTACATCAATAAACGCAAGGTAACTGGAGTAATATTACTATAACTAGGCAAGATTTACTTTGCTAATTTCAAATTTAATATTGAGAAGCATCATACACTGCATTCTTATAAACTTTTGTAATACAGCGAGAGATATAGATGATACTTTCACCGTTTCGTGTCTATTCCATTGTATCTGTATACTAACACCATTTTTTTTTTATATATATAGGTTGATCCGAAACGTGTTAGTAAAAAACCTCAACATGGTAAAATCTTTGTGGGTGGTCTTACTCCCGAGATTTCTGATGACGACATTAAGAACTATTTCAGCCAATATGGTACCATTGTTGAACTACAGGCGCCTTTCGACAAAGTTAAAAATCAACGTAAAGGCTTTTGCTTTATCACGTTTGATTCGAAAGAAGTTGTGTACAAGTTATTGAAGACGCCTAAGCAAACGATTAATGGTAAGGAGGTAGACGTAAAGAAAGTCAAGGTCAATCCGGATCCAAGAAATCAGGGCTTCTGGGCACCTGGCTACGGATATGGATATGGTGGCGGTTATGGCTACATCCCCGAATACAACGGTTATCATAACTACGATGACGTGTACGCGAACTACGATTACGCTGGTTACGATGGCTACGACAATATGGGATATGGTCCCAAACCGCGAGGTAATGGTCCGGGACCGCGTCAATTTCAGAGACATCAACCTTATTGAGAGAGAATGTGTGTGAGAGAGAGAGAGAGAGAGAGAGAGAGAAAGAGAAAATGTGTGTATGTATGAAAGAAAGAGAGAGAAAGAAAAGTACATAACTGAGAGATGTATATCTCTTGGTTATTAAAACATTTGATGATTACGAGTAGAATCTTTTATTATAGGTGGGACAATATTTCGTCTACCAAACCGAGACTGAATCCGGGATTTCGGGGGGGGGAAAAAAAATTTAAAAAAGAAGGAAAACAAGAAAAAAACCAAAAAATCAGAAAAGTTTAATGAGTTAATAACTCATTGAGCAAAGAAAAAACCTCGGATCCCCGAATTTAGTACGTTATGAAGGAAGCTTGCGCAAGTAATGGTATAACAACGGATATTAACAACAAGAGTAACAATATTAATATCTTCGTTTAACAAACGTTGATCAAAAAGTCAATCTTTCTCCAAAACCAGTGCTTCATAATTGAGAATCGAAACGAGCGACCGCACATTATATTTTTCTCTCCATAGTGTCTCCAATTTTAAATACTGATTAACTTAATTGGCAATGAATTGAACGAACTTGCTGAGCAAGGTTCCTAAAGTCAGATTAGATCAAGGAAACGAGTACGCTCGTTAAAGAGTTCAATGACCCCATTTTTTGACTACTCTGTACATTGAAGATACGTGAAGTAATTGCATATAAATGCGATGTAATTGTAACAGATATGTTGCCTCTTTATACTATGTTATACTTTTTGCACTAAAAGTGAAAAAAGTATACAATGAGTATATTCCATTTGGCGTTCACAACCAAATAGACATAGTTTATTTGGAAATGATGCTCGCGAGCATCATTTCATCCTTGTTTGATATTAGAAAAACAAGGACGAAATGATGCTTACGAGCGTTGCAAACGCCAAATGGAATGTGCCCAATGTATGTGCATGATGTATATGAATATGAAAGAGAAGAAAGAGAATGAGTGAGTTCTCTCTCGAGAGGTCAGAAAGGACAAACCTTTAGATAGGTAGATATTGATAAGATATCCATTAATTACCGTGTCCAAATCGTGCTTTTTATCGTCTCGATGATTTTTTTATCGTGCAAAGGATGCTTTATGATATACAGTATCAGAAACATAAAATAGCATGAAACATTTTTTCTTGCGTAAAACTTTAGTAGCAATTACAATACTTTAACTTCACTCGATGAACTTGTCTCTCTTTATACGAGCAACGTTTGTATAAAAATGGTTCAACAGAAATGTGTGAAGGTCTGTAGTTCCCAATCACGTGAAAGGGCATGAATGAATGAATTTGCTTTATCAACGGTGTCAGAGTCAAACATTTATTTAGCACAGTGAATATCATTTAATATGATGCGATTGTATATTAAAAAGGCGAGAAAAGTTTTGTCGCAAGTATTGAAATATGATTTGATCTAGGATCACTTATTTGTCTTGTATTCTTAATTTGCTATTAACATATCCATTACGTTGGGTTATCCAGAAAGTTTATGTCATATTTTCGAAAGTTTTCGCTAGAAGAATCAATAAGTTTTGAATAAAGAAAATTTTCACGTTTTCTTAGATGCAGAAATAAAAGTAATATAACTGAATAAAAATATATTTACACATAAAAATGTCACATATAAATGTCTTGAAATATGTTTGCGATTTTTTTGGAAAATCGGCACAAACTTTTCGGAAAATCCAATACTTTTTAGTATCCTATTTTAACAATTTATCATTTATGTATTAAAATTTCGAGTTTCATTATACAAATACTTTTTTGTAGCTTGCAGTTGTATTTCAGACTAGGCTTATAATTTAATGTGTGTATTAATTCAACTTGTTAGACACAATCTTAATTTTTGCAATCGTCGTCTAATTATACAGTCAAAAAAAATTTAATCTACGAAAGAAAATAGAGGCTGATCTGAGTTTAACGCGATTATTGGTCGAATCTCGGCAAATTCGTATTATATTATACCACCGATTCGAGTTATGAAGCTAACATTCTTATAATCATACAATAATATGTATATAACTTTAACCTTGAAAATATGTATTGAGTATTATGATCAGCACCATTTGAATTCATTAATTTTCGAAGGATAATGCGGGATTTACAATAGAAGTCGTAGCGTCTTCGAATTTCTAGATCCAGCAAACGAGAATGGATTGAAATTTTTTTGTAACCAAATGCGTATTTTAAATAGCGAATACTTTTTTTTGGATTTAATTGAATTCAATTAGATTCAATTGGATGCAATTGGATTGAAAAATTGCATTTCCTATTCAAAATTTTGAATTGAACAGAACATTCACAATGTACAGAAAAAAACTAATATTATTTTTAGATTGAAAGACATAAAGATATACTCCATGCAATTCCTATAAATGAATAAAAATGCATTCAGAATAAATACATTTATTTTGAATATTAAAATGAATACTTTTAAAGCATTCATTTTAACATTCGTGAATTAATATTTCTGAAAATCTGAATCAATTTCAATCCATTCTCGTTTGTTGGGGAAGTCGTTGAGTCTTAAATCGTAGAAAATTAATTAATCATAGTCGAATATAAAACAAATAATCGACTATGATTGATCAATTTCCTATTTACGTCCAGTTCCACAATTCATAATTAACTCTTAATCGAGGTTTAATTTATTTATTGTCTCTTTCCAATTTTAATTAGAATTGGAAAGAGATGAGAAACAAGTTGAACCTCAGTTAAGAGTTAATTATGAATCGTGGGCCTTAAGACCCACTGAGAAAAAGATGCCTAAAAATATATTTATAAAAAATATATTTATTTCACTAAATTTATTTAAATACGGATGCAATTAATAAGATACATTTCACAAATGTATGTTCATCACGATCAAATTTCGTAAGTAACAATTGCTTCGCAATACTTCGACATTTTTCTCTCAGTGTACAACCGCTACGACTTCTATTGGGTATTTTCCATTTGATGACAAGTCGACACAATTCATTCTATCTTTGTCTCTCTTTCACTCTTGTCACTCTCTAAATATTAAGAAGGATGAAATACTTGTAATAAAACGACGCTTGTGTCGATTCGTGTCGATTTGTGTCGATTTGTGTCATCAAATGGAAAGCACCCATTGTGCAGACCCTGCATTAGTCATAAATCAGAAGTCAGAAGCTAAAAATTCACGACTGTGATTGATCAATTTTTAGCTTTTGACTTTTGATTTATGATTAATGGCTTATTGTAGAAGGCCCATAAAGGATTTGGATGTTAGAAGTAATTTTGTTGTTCCCGTAAAGAAAGAACGACAGAAAATTTTACAGAGCTAATTCATCATCGTTGTATAAAATATCATTGAACGTCATTCAGTATCTACAAAACATTCGCGTTCCAATAAATCATAAAATTAACGTCGCGAGTTGAGTTCACATTTTGACAATCACGCACGAATTTCCTAATGGTATGTTACTGTTGATATGTATTTTTTTTTATTTTCAAAGGACATTCTATTGAAATCTTTTTGCTAAAATAACATGTAACATTAATTTATCCGCCAATAATCGCTCGGATTAGCCTATTTTTTCTGCCATGAATTTGTAATTCAGGGTTCTGCTTAGAAATTTAGATGGTTTCTAATCTGGCTCCTTTTGAGAGGCAAAGAAAGAGGTCTAACTTAGAGGCTGAAAAGATGGATTGTCCATGCGAGCGATAATTATGGAAAGTGCGTCTTTTGAGATTGGATAAAGTGACAATTACATTTATAGTATACTCACGAATCATAAAGATTGCAAAACAGATATCGTACATCATTTGAAATAAATCATCAATTTTTGAGCGCGTTTAATGCGCTTTTTTTAAGCTTTGCGATTAAAATCGCAAATTGTCTAAAGTATTTGGTCTTTTTTTCCACCACATTCATGTTCCCTTCACAATCACAAGCTCTCGCTTTATTGAGAAGGAAAAAAAAAAGAGTGGTTGTTATTCAAGGACCAAGGCCTTAGATCAAAATCTATTTCTTTTTTTCTTGTGCTTAACTCATAATTAGTATCTAATGTTGATACATAACATATAATGTAATCTATCCTTATAAGATTAGTAATCTAATAATAACTTATAGTTACTATCGAGATTGGAAAAAATTGTGTACATATCGTATGTATGCGTGCATGCGTGTATGCATGGCATGCGTGCATGCATGCCCACACATGTGTATATGTATGTGTGTTTACAATAGATATGAAACACGTCAAGGTGCGGAAATATTTAGACAAAAAAATTTTAAAAAATTATATAATTAAAATATGAACGTCCTGGGTATACACGTGAAGTTCGCGCGAGCGATGAATCCAACTGATACTTCCTGCTGTTGACGAAATAGCACATCTAGTAGTAACGAGAAAAACAGAGAATCTTGCGGTATAATCATAGTTTACACAATATTTAGCGCAGCATCGTGTCATACTATCCTATAAATGTATCATAAAATGTATATCATCATAGCTGATTATCCGGCAGTCTGTCTTTAATAACGTAAGATGGATAAAAACCTATCTTGAAACAAAGTTCTATTATTTGCGTGTTGTCTGTACGGTCTGCGTGTTTTGATTTGTACGAACAAAAAAAAAGAAAATAGGATAGAAAGTAGACGTATATGAAGATAATCACTGCTAGAGATTGATAATGAACTCATAGTGTGACAAAGGCTTCCCTAAGTTATCTAAGTAATCCCAGGACCTCTATTCTTGAAAAGAAATGTATACGAAAAACTAGTATGCGTGTGCATGCATGTTATGAAACATTTAGATAAAAAAATTTTTTTAATTATATAATTAAAATATATATGAAGGTCCTGGATATACATGTGAAGTTTGCGCGAGCGATAAATTCAACCGAAACTTGCTGTTATCGACGAAATAGCACATCTACTAATAACGAGGAAAACTGAGAACGTAAGATACGCCTTAGTATTTTTTTCGTATATTTCTTTTCAAGAATAGGGCCCAAAATGTTTAAGGCGTGAAACGAACAGGGATGACAAACACGAATTAACGTTTCTTTCACATTTCTATCGAGCAGTTCCTGTTCGCTGTATAAAGACTGCTCTTCATATCGCGAAAAGACTGTTAACACAAGTGATGATACAGGCACTAGAAAATCTTGACAATTAATAGAACTTGCGGTTTCGACCACGAAATTGAAGAATTAATTGATTAACATAATTGTAAAGAATGTAGATAAGACAATGGGGCTACATTTACAATGAGATTTAGATACATCGAAATTATATTGTAACAAGGCTGAAGAAGCTACATTCAAAAAAAAAAGAAAAAGGTTTTTTCTCAGACGTCGCAAAGACATCAACGGTTTGGCTTAACTCTCCATTGAGTTAGTTTAACGCGAGTGGACGTCTCCACTTGAGAAGATCTCCAAGCCAAGCTAACTAATGTCTTTGAAATTAAATCTGTATACTGTGTATACCATATTTGCTGCGTGCGAAAATATATATTGAAAACAGACGAGGGGGTAGAATAGAAAGAAAGAAAGAGAGAGAGAGAGAGAGAGAGAGAGAGAAAGAGAAAAATTAAAGGGAAACGATACAGATATTTTGTTACTATTAATTACTATTCGCCTGTTTCACCCATGACACAGTGTATATTTTAATTATAGCAAAAAAAAAAATAAAAATGCCCATTATTTCAATTGTTCCTTGTGGCATTTATAATATACAATATATACATATATAACGCAAAAAGTTTATTTGTTCTCTGTTAGTAACTGTTCGTTCTTTGTGAATTCAAGTCTATTCT
>NW_017259291.1:4198065-4211169 GCF_001594045.1 Atta colombica | reverse complement strand
GGTTCTAAACTTTTTTTAAACCTGGTTTCACAATCTAAGATTACGATCTTAAGATAAAGAGTAAATTAAACATAGATTAAAAAGCTTTTATTAAGTTTTTATAGTTCTAATTGAAAGCTTGAAATCAGAATTATAAAAACTTAACAAGAATTTTAATCTGTTTTTAATTTACTCTATCTTTCTTCAATTTTAAAAATTAGAAATAAATTAAAGGATTAAGGAGTAAATTGAACAAAGATTCTAAGAATTAAAAAAGATAAAGAGAGTAAATTAAATCGAGATTAAAGTTAATCTCGTTAATCATTGATAGAAATTAGTCATATTTAATTTTAATTTTCTATTTTATTAATTAACAATCTTCAATCATATATATATATATATATATATATATTCATTCTTAATTTTTTGTGTTATCTACTTAATCTTATCTATACATAAATATAACTTCATCTTATCTTACTTAACGAATAAATACGATCAAATAAGCTTTTTTGCATAAATCCAATACTTTCTTTTTAACTTCATTGTCTGGCGAGGGGACCATGGATGATTAACGGCTCCCTCAATAGATGCCGCTGCGCCATCCTGCCCCTCGGCATCGCTCGGCATGTCGGTTTTCAATTCTCCCGGTGACTCCTGGTAGTTGCACAAGCGGCGCTGACCTGCCATTGGTGTATGTATGTGTATAACAGCTGTATAGCTGATCGAGTTCGTTGCGTTTTTGGTACGGCTATTCTCGTGCAGGGACCAAGACGATCGGAGGCGTCTTTCGTGAACGGAGGAGGTGGAAGATCATCGCGGGCGGATAAGGCGAGTGAGCGAGCGAAGAAGCGAAGAGGAAAAAGCGTGTTTCCGAAGTGCGAGTGCTATGCCTCACCCACAATCGGCACAGGTGCCATCAAGATCGGTCACCCTGCTTCGACGCTCGCGAGGATTCGAGATGTAGCCCCTCTTCTCCTTCATCACCCGCCTATTCTCGCTGTTTCAGTGCTCCTGCTTCTTTTCTCGCTGAGTCCCGAGGAAAATACATACACACACACACACACACACACACACACACACACACACACTGTCTTTCTCTCTCTATCTCTCTCTTTCGCATTGTCGTCGCAACACCCTGGTCACATCGATGCGTCGTCACGCAACATCGACGGGCTTTCGTGCAACAACGCTCACGAATCTTGACCATCGCGTCGAGTCGTCTATGACTACGTCGCTCTCTTCATCGTCATCGTTAACGTCATCGCTGTCTCTCACAACAAGTGCCTTCTCTCGACTCCTGTCGTTCGGCCGTGCGAGCCTTCCGATCGCAGGGAAGACGGCGTGTATGTTTCACCTGCCCCGGCGGTGAACGCGACGACGATCTTACGATTGCACCTTTGTCGAATCCTGCCTGTGTATTCTGGTAAGTGGTCAACGTGGTGCTGCCGAAGAGACGAATACCTTTATATGATAGTGAGAAGATAAGAGAAAAAAAATGACTTTTATATAAAGGAACAGGTTTCAATTCATTGTGTCTCGAGTGCTACGTTCCGGATTGAAGTGAGTTTTAAATTGACGAGCGATGTATTAGTATTCACGTTAAAAGTTGAATTGCCTGTAATTGCAATAGAAATGTTAGATTGACTGAAAGTTACTATTTTTGTCTTCTAATATCCATTGATATCAATTCAAAAATTAATTTGAATTTTGGTTCAATTTCATCTTTTTCTAATTCTTAGAACAAGATGAAGAGTTAATTGTACCGAGATTAAAATTATAGTTAGAAACGGACATAAAACTGTCCAGTTAATACTAAAAATGATATTTGATCGTTTTTCTCAATCTTTCATGGATTTATGAAAAGACACGATTTAATTCTTACCAATGGACTTTAACACACTTGATCGAATGCTGAAAAACTAGGAGATTATTATTGAAATTTATGATTTATCTCTCAGATAGATAGGGGGGATAAATTTTTGGCAGATAAATTTTTTCTCAGGCCGTCATTTATGAATCGAGAATTAGAATAACGATGAGCGTGTATCTTTAGTCTCAAGACTACATAAGGAGCTATTCATCTACGAAATGGAAAAATTTTTGAGTCAGCACATTTTTTTATAGTAGAATAAAAAACGTGCGTATTATAATCGCGTGACTTGACATTGCACAACGCATCGTTGGCTATCGATTGTTTGCGCCCTAGATACGTGCAATTGTTGCGTGTCGTTGGACGCATGTATTTAAAAAAGTGACAATATTTACGTCGCGTTGAAATCTACGTGGTATTTTTATCGAGCGGAAACGTCATTGAAATTGTATAACCTAATTGAAAATATTGTGAAATTGATAATTATAGTGACACGGCAAAACTACCGAAGATTAGAGTGCAACCAGCATTTTTTTTCTAATTTCGGAATACGGTGTTCTTTGGCGAAATTGTATAGTCTAACCGACGATCTACGTGACAGCAACAAGCTAAATCAGCATTCGCTGATTCGTATACTTTCATCTTACATCTTATGCATAATTTACTGTAATTATTTAAATCGATAGATATTAGCATTATATATACAAGTACCATTAGGGATATTAATAATTTAACGGTATACTTAAGTTAGTCGATTAAAAATTTCATAATTAGAGTTCATTGAACTAGATTCATTAGATCTAATCTAATTTTCCATTATCTATATTCATAGAGGAAAATTCTAAGCTTATTTCAGATATATATTTTCTTTCTTAAATAGACATAAATCCTGAATTCTCTCTCAGAATGAATATCTATCTAAGAAAGAAAATATGAAAAAAAAGGTTTAGAATTTTTTTCTATGAATTTCTACAGATAGAAAATTAATTTAGGTTTAATAAATATAATTATTACTAATAAGATAATAAAAAGTGGCACTGTTAAGTGGAGTTTAAGGCTCAGATAATTTAAGAGTTTAAGGCCTGGTTGCACCAACGTTACTTTGACTTTAAGCGATACTTAAAACTCTCTCTGTCTCATTTTAAAATGAAAAAGAGATAGAAACAGAGAGAGTTTTAAGTCTCATTTAAAATAACTCATATAATATTTTTCGATTATTTTTAATTAAATTTTAATTCTTAAATCTTATATATTATATTTTTAGAAATTATATTAACGAAATTAATTCAGAATTTTATATTTTTTTTATAATAACAGAACAGTAAAAATAACATTGTATTTATAGTATATGGAGCTTGTCATATCTCACTTTAAAGTTGGATTATAAGATCCTTATTTGAAAATAAAAATTTTTGTTGTTAAATTATGAGAATTTAAAAATATCAAAGAAAAAAATTGTGTCTCTCAAGTAAGATACATTTACATTCGTAAAAGAAATTAAAGAACAATAGCCAGATCTATCCTTTAGATGTGTATAGACAAAAGAGAGAAAAAAACGCGTGTGCACATGTATAACTTGGTTTCTATAGCCATTGATAGCCGTCTATAGAACATGAACACTCAGGGGAGAGGGGGAGTTAAGTAAAATATTGATATCTTATGTTTATGGATATTGTTTTACAGAGAGATGAATCAGTTGGTTAAAACAGAGATGCATTGCTGAGAACGGCACGAAAAAACAAAAAAAGATTGTCATTCAAGTGGCGATCGGTACACAATCTAAGAGGCAAAATGTCTCAACTGAACATCAACACTGGGAAGCGAGGGAGAGGAGTTGCAAGTACCTCAGCGTCGTCCGTATCCGCCATGAGCAGCTCCACTGACCTGGCAAGTCTTTTCGAGTGTCCTGTATGTTTCGACTACGTGCTTCCACCTATTCTGCAATGTCAGAGTGGACATTTAGTTTGCACCAATTGCAGACCGAAACTTTCCTGTTGCCCCACATGCAGAGGTCCATTGGGTACGATGTAGTTTTCTTTATTATTGAAATTTAGGGTGATATTTCTTTTGTGCGTTTTTGTCGTACAAACAATTTTTCAAGTCTATTGATTGGTTATGGAATAGAAAGGACCTCTTTGTTCTGTTTATCGTACGACATTTATCATACGACAAAAACACACAAATGAAATAGCATCCTAACGAATATTTGATCAATATATAGTATAAAGATTATGCGATTCGTGGATTTTCTCCATATCCAGATCTATTCTTGGAATGCCAACGTTTCGTGAACTTTGCATTCCACTTCAGATTTGCGAAACATTCCAAGGATGAATCCGGACATGGAGAAAACTTGCGAAATACAATCTTTATGTAGAAAGCAGCCGTGGAAGCCTCAAAAATATTTGATCAATATGTGTACAGGTAACATTCGTAATTTGGCTATGGAAAAGGTGGCTAGTAATGTAATGTTCCCCTGCAAATACTCCACTAGTGGCTGTACAGTTTCGCTGGTACATACAGAGAAGGCAGATCATGAAGATGCATGTGAGTTCCGTCCATACAGCTGTCCTTGCCCAGGTGCGTCTTGTAAATGGCAAGGATCGCTGGAGCAAGTGATGCCGCATCTTATTATGAGCCACAAAAGCATTACAACTTTACAAGGTAATAAATTTATGCTAATTGTATCTTGATTCTAAACTCTAACACAATACTTTTGTGGAATGTTCTCTAGGCGAAGACATTGTTTTTTTGGCAACTGACATCAATCTTCCTGGAGCCGTGGATTGGGTCATGATGCAATCTTGTTTTGGCCACCATTTCATGTTGGTGCTTGAGAAACAGGAGAAATATGATGGACATCAACAATTTTTCGCGATTGTACAATTGATTGGCTCCAGGAAGCAAGCAGAGAACTTCGCTTACAGGTAATTGTGTTATTTATATGAAAGTATATAATATCTAACAAAATTCAAGATTTAATGTTTCCATCTCTTGTATAAACGTTTTTTAATTAAATTATCATGTGCAACAGACTAGAACTAAATGGACATAGAAGACGTCTCACATGGGAAGCAATGCCGCGTTCTATTCATGAGGGTGTGTCCTCTGCAATTTTAAATTCTGACTGCCTTGTATTTGACACCTCAATAGCACAGCTATTTGCTGACAATGGAAACTTAGGAATTAACGTCACGATTTCTATGGCCTGAGGAAAGCCAGAAAAAGCAGTGTAAAAAGAAGACTGGACATATCGAGCAGTCCTTAAGAATGTGCTAGGTGGGTGCAGTAAAGTATTCGAGTGGGACTGCTCGTTATGCATAGAAAATACTTCTTTTTATGTTACCAAATGGATATTAGCAATACAGAGACATAGGGAATGTTGTTTCGAGTATGTTGACGATACGCAGCATTTGGATGCTCAGTATAGGACCGTCGTTGAAAAGCTTTAAAGTATACTTGGATGTGATATTGATATATCACAGAAATAAATGTAATAAACATCTTTTCGATATATCCATGCTGTGACTTTGGAGCTTTGATGCTGAGCACGATATCGTTTTCCGAAGAAAAGAAAGTACCTGATATCCGCGCTATTGTCATATTACTCTTACTCATTTCATCGAACTTTCATTCATATCTCTTTGGGGAGATACATAGTCTAAAAGTTGAAATTTAAATTTAAAGGTGCCTTCATGCTATCAAAATAAATCACGTGATCAAAATTGACGCTTGATATTCGTCAATGTCTCACATGACTTATTTTGATGTTGACATGAAAAAGCATCTTTGGATCCTACTGACATTTTTTTTGTTTGTATTTTAATGTCTTTCTCGACTTAGTACAGCGAATATTACGAAGCAAATTTCAAGTTTGCTATGAATATTGTCTGTGCTATGAATGTAACTAGTGTACTTTATTTTCCGTCTACTTTTATATTATTATTTTTATTTATAAAAATTTACTTTCGATTTTCTAAAATATGTTATACTTTCGTCCTTCGTATATTTTATCTTATTAAAGGATCTGTATGTATGTATTTTGTATATAACGCGATAAATCCGACTTTTGTAATTAGCATGGACGGAACTGTTTTGTTATTTCGCATTATATAATGACACGATATCGTGCTTTTTGCGATTTTTACGCAAATAGCAGTGAAAGACAGATCAGTTTTTCACGATCTAGTCTGAATGTCGAAGCAAGATACTAATATTTTTACAACAGTTGTATTAACATTAGATGCGTTCTGAAATGTACTAATAACACTGAATAATTATGGCACGCTTGAATTATAGATTTGTCAGAGCTGTCAGTACATTTTGGGATGTACTCACGATATGGAGCAATGTTCAATTGCAGCAAAGTTCCTGTAAGCAAGAGGGAAAAGAAAATGAATTTAAAATGACTGAAGCAATGGTACATTAAAATATAAAAGGAACATTTTATACAATTTAAGTTTTAATGTACTTTGCAGTATTCTCTTTTTCTTTTGCAAATATTAACGTCACATGTCACTTACTCTTAAATAAAACTTATTTTATCAATATCGATGCAGAAGAAAAGAAATTATATATCACGTTCAATATCTATCAAATTCTTTTAACAAATTTCTTTTTTTTATAAATAAATCATATTTTATACAGAGTGCTATTATACAATGGATAACTCATTCTCATAATAAGATATAAAACTATAAAGATTTTCTTTATTTTTGTGATTTATGCTTCTCAAAATTAATATTCTTCTTTTATATTGTTATTTCATATAATATTGTATAAATTTTAAAACGTAATGAGGTATTTAGCAAAAACAGCATTAAACCGAATTGTAGAAAAAAGTCAATAATTTTAACGAACAACAGAAGGAAGATATGGAGAATATTGTTTTCTTTGGAGAAACAATTTAGACTGAAATGTAATTATATGAGATGAGAGTAGACTAAGTTGTAATGATTAATTATATATTTTTCATAGATTGTGAAAACTTGTACAAATTTTACTTTCGCCAAGTAATTCACATGTATTGTTGAAATAGCCTTATTGAAGGCTACTGACAAAGTTGGATTAATATCACTACATTCTATATCACCAGCAATTAGTTGCGAATTATTCATTGGTTTAATGCCCTGTAACGCAATTGTGAAAGAGAGAAGATTTCACGAGGTATAGACGACGGAAGCACTGTTACTGTAAATAAGAAAACTTATTATGTGATATAATTAGTATTAGTAATGTACATCACGACATGCCGATATTCACGATGTTGGAAATAACTCGAGGGAACCAAGTACACGGTGTGCGCGCACATCATAAAATGATTTTGTGTATATTACCTTGCAATGGATTATATTTATACACGTCTGTCAGGCGAATATTTAATTTTAACTCACGTTGAGAAATGAGCGTTCTTGGCGGTTATAAAAAAATAAGAACAGAAGAAAAAACGAGATCAAGCCTCTGAATATTAACGTTGATTGTTACATCCCATATCGAGACTATAGAGAATATCTTCCCGGACTGTTAGCGTGAAGCGTAACTCGACAAATTCCGGTCGAGATTGCGAAAACCAGTGAACTCGTATTGAGATCACGATGCGATTGGTACAAGAATTTTGTACGGAATCATCGTGCGATATAGGGAAGAATTTTAGATGTACATGCTAAATTTTTATCTCTGCAAACACGGCATTGGGCGGGGACCTAATAATTTATATTTCGAGGAAACGCATCACGTTGTTAAGTACTTTGTATATACGATATAAGATAAACAATGTAGCGTAATCCTTGTCCTTTAATCAAGTAGTAATTTATTCTGTAGCATTCGCGATGGCTCCGGCGATTGCCGTTTCATTGAATACGATTATAGGAAAAAGAAAATTTTTACGTTTTGATTCTCCTGATGAGTATATCTATTGTTTTGCTTTTATCGCAGAGAATGATTGTGTAACATGATAATCTCAAAAAGATATAAAAAAAAGACGAGAAAATTGATTCGTTACGTTATAAGAAATGAATGAGAAATAAATGGGTTGATGAAAATATGTAAAACATCGAAGGCTTTAGCAACTTGCTGTCACATAATAACGTCGAATGAATCTCATCGTTATTTTGTTTCTGCATGAAATTAAAAGCGTCTTAGATCTATGTTACAGTATAGACTTCCCTTTTTATTTGAAATACATTGAAATTACCGGAATGCTGGGAATCGTTGATTTTTAACGGAACTTGGTTCACGAGATCTGCTGTTTCAGTTGCGAGAGGTGAAGAATGTAATTGTGCATACATTTGGCATATACCCAACATATCCCGGATAAATCGAACGAACGAGAACGAAAGATTTCCTTGTTTTTGACGACACAATTTGCGAAATCACGAACGAATCGTTGTGTCGATTCGGCGAGTCTACAACAGATTCTACTACAAGATGTCTAGTGGAAGAAGTCGGCGGTACTCGTGTATTCGCAAAATAGTATAATTGTCGAGAGAATAGCTTTATTTAAATATAATGTATATACTTATATATGCATTTATAGAATCTACAAAATGTTCAAGCCATGTATAAAAAGCATGAATAAATTTTTTTTTATAAATACTTTCCTATCATCCTACCGTTTTCTTATTTTGTATTTTAATCTTCAAAACTGCTTTTTTATCATATATTTTTTGTCACAAATGTATATATAAAAGCTTATAACTAAACAATTTAGAGAATTAATAGGATTCATTAACTTGTTATAATATTTCAAATTATTATGATTTTATTTTGTAATCATTAATTTCATTCACATCTAGAAATTTGAATTATTGCAGATAATAAAGAAGATTAAATAATTTTAGCAACATGCGATAATTTTAATTGAATGAACGAATAAAACTAATGAAATAGAGAATAAATATCACAAATATTAAGAATGGCTTGTAGGATCAATATTTTATGGAAAATATAATTATTATTCCAATACATTTTATAATCATTTATAAGTCAAATTTTATATAATTTCATATACAAGTAAATCGTTTTTCCTAATGAACTTTCAATACATTATTAGATAGCCTCGATACGGACTAAAAGATTAATTAATCAGATTAAATATTAATAAGAGATTAATTAATTAATCAGATGAAATGATAATTAGTTATTGTCTCATACCTTCATTGAGCTTAAAAATTTATTTTATTTATTTAGATTTTTTTCGCCTTGTATTGATATATGCTTCATGCACGTGCTTATTTGAGCGAACCGAAGCAAGCTAAACATGTGACGCGTTGTATGGCGCCGCATGCAATGCGGAGTTTGGTTATGTTCTTTCTCGAATTTGCACGAATCTAATTTTTTTTTTATTTTCATCCACGACTTGATCAGTAAAAATGAACTGGAAAATCCCAAAATCGCTTGTTTACACTTCCATGGTGGCGACTACCGCCGGCGTGGCGTATCTGACGAAGTATAGTATTGCTGGAAAGTTACCTTAAGATTTTACACTATAAATCAATCATTTATTTCCTTTATGTTTGCTTTTTATTTTAATATTTTCAGTATCTGTAAATATTTATGCTGTAAAAATATAAACAAAATTATTCATATAGCTATAATTTTTAATATACATAATCTTGCCATTCATACATATAATGTTGAGACAGTTTTTGTTAAGACAGTTTTTTTGTTGATTGTTAGGATAACTAAGACAGTTTTTGATTTTTTCGTTGCTTTTGTGACATAAAGAGTAAAAGTGATGTCAAATTTGTAGGGATTATATAGGAGGTCCGAAATATGAAGGAAAAGAAGATCTAGTTGATAAAATAATCATTGTGACAGGAGCCAATTCTGGTATTGGAAGGGAGACAGTCCTAGAATTAGCCAAACGCAATGCAAGAATTATTATGGCATGCAGAGACATGGAAAAATGTGAAAGGGTAATTATATTGTTAGTATTTACTCAATTTATAAATTATGAAATTGAATAGACATTATATATTGTAATATTATAAAAATCGATTATTTAACTTCTTTTATATGCTTTTATATTCATTTAAAATAACTATATTGTTCAGAGCAATATTTATAATTTGTTCTTATTTCAAGACCGTTTTGTATTTAAGACAATCCTAAATATAAGATTTGACTATATATCCATCCTATATCTTTTTATTATATTTTATTCTTGTAGGAACGCCGAAATATTGTACTCGAAACGAAGAACAAATACATTTATTGTAGGAAGTGTGATTTAGCATCACAAGAAAGTATTAGAAAATTTGTTACACAATTTAAAAAAGGTGATTGATATTTAAAAGTATACAGTTAGAAATTTTTTGTTTTTATTCAAATATCTTATTTTTATTCAAATATCTTATTTTGTTTATAGAGAACGATAAACTTCACGTACTTATTAATAATGCTGGTGTGATGAGATGTCCAAAGAGTCACACTAAAGAAGGCATCGAGATGCAGCTTGGAGTCAATCATATGGGACATTTCTTACTCACAAACTTGCTTCTGGACGTCCTGAAAGTATCTGCGCCATCCAGAATTGTAAATCTAACCAGTGCTGCTCATCGAACAGGCCAAATAAATATGCAGGATTTTAATTGGGAAAATGATTATGACGCTGGTAGAGCATACAGTCAAAGTAAATTAGCTATAATACTTTTCACTCAGGAATTGGCGAGCAGATTGAAAGGTAAGTTAATATAATTATATAATTCTCATTATAATTTTCACAGTGATTACCGATGTACACTTATTTTTCAGGAACCAATGTTACTGTGAACGCTGTCCATCCCGGTATAGTTGATACGAACATAACGCGGCACATGTTTGTATACAACAATTTCTTTACGCGAATACTCCTGAAGCCATTTGTTTGGCCATTTATTAAAGCACCTTGGCATGGAGCTCAATCTGTTTTGTACGCAGCATTAGATCCTAGTCTTACAAATGTTTCCGGATGTTATTTAGAGTAAGCATCATCGAAAATTTAAAAAAATGTTAAATGTCGCAAATATATAATATCAATGTTATATTTACAGTAATTGCGAATCTAAGGAAGTATCAGAGGAAGCAAAGAACGATAATCTGGCAAAATGGTTATGGAAAGTCAGTGAAAAGTGGACAAAATTAAATGTTATATAAATATATACTAGAAATATGCAGCTGCTGATTACTAACTAATTTGTTTTAAAATATATAATATTAGTCTTTAGTAATTACATGTTTCTAAAATTCCTTCCATTTAGAAAATTCGTTTAATTTACATTAACGATATAAAATAAAATAAGATGTTTTATAGAAATTTTTCACGCAATTCGAAATCCATACAAGAAATTTTTACTTTTGTACTTTTATTGAAATTCCAGAGAATGGAAAGTTACTTTTTAAAAGCAACTTTGGTGACTAAATTAAACATTATCATTATTTAAAAAAATAATAATTTGTTATTTTTTCATTATTTCTTTAAGAATTCACTATTCCCGACTCACAATTAATGAATGGAGCACAGATTAATTCGTATAACATTTTTCAGTGTTCTCTTGCTACGATTTTATCAACAGTTTCAAAAAAAGGATGTAGCATTGTGGCCACGTAGTACCTAAATTGAAAATGGATTCATCGATGGCGCTAATGTATGGATTTCAACGGTGTCATGAAAAATGCCGGCACAAAAAAAAACTGGTGATGGAATCATGGCATGGCGTTTTTTTTGGTTGCATTAATGCGTGTTTCCATGATAGAAACATGCGTGTTTCCATGCTGATATGATAGGCAAACTTGGGCGAATTCATTCGATGTACCATGTTTCTGACATTTCCCTGACTACGGCGCAGTGTACGAAGTGGGATTTTGCTACACTGTTTTAAAAGGATGGTGTAGAATCAGTCACCAGTGTGACATTTAAAATTTGAAAATAAAAGTTAACCAGGAATAGAATTTAGCGCAATGATGAAGTATACAGAATGGTATTGCAGTATAGTGTAGCGCTTACACGCAACTGGTGGACTATATCCAGTGCATTCCAAAGGAATAGTCAAGTTTCTCCCTGCCTGTGATTAGTCTAAAATAAATGAATTTAAGAAGTGTTTGTTCAAACAAATAAGTTGAACAATTTGCATGTTAAATTTACACCCTAATATGATATTAATATCTCTAATATCTCTGATTAATAATTTCATGTTACAGCATTGATCATTGATGTATCATCACGATGTCACATTTATGGAAATCAGCAGACAAAAGCATTCAAAAGAAAGTGCTAAAGTCGGATGTTTTTACAAAGAAGCCAACGGAATGCTCCACATGCACTATTATTGTAGAGAACATAAACATTACTGGAATGTCTGAAACGGATTTGAAAGAGAAATATCATACTAATATTCTTGATGGAGAGTCTGAAAAAATGATAGTTATAGGAGAAGCTAGCTCAGAAATTGATGAAAAAATCGAGAGAGTAATTTGTATGATGAATATCAATGAGAGGAGTCTTGTTACCATTGCCATGCCTTTAAAACAATCAGATGAATCTGTAGATAATAATGAATCTGTAATAGTTAAGTTTGAGATCACATTGGTTCTTTGTAAACGCCATAAACCAGTTTGGGACTGGAGCGCAGAAGAAAAATATCAAGTAGCTTTGAGATATAAAGAAAAAAGTACTGAGTTATTCAAGGAATCCCGAATCATAGATGCATTCCGCAGATTCAGCAAAGCTTGCAAGCTTCTCATAACATTGGAGCCGATAGCTGACTTAAAATTAGATAAGCAGTTGGAATATAATATTAATAATTTAAGACTTGCGTTATATAATAACATGGCTATATGTCAACTGAAGCGAAAGAACTATCAACATGTTGTTACGCTATGTACAAAGGTGTTGTACAAAGATGAGAATAATGTTAAGGCCTTGTATAGAAGAGGAGTAGCATATGGTAATATGGGAGACAACGAAAAAGCTACAACAGATTTAAAGGCAGTACTTACTTTAGAATCTACTAATCACTCGGCGAAAGAACAATTTGATGTGTTCAACACTAAATTGCAAGAATCACTTCAGAGAAATAAAGATATGATGAAGAGAATGTTTAAAACTTACTAGAATATTTTTTTAATGTTTTGTAATTGTACATACGAATTTATTTCTCTAAGAAATAAAATATATTTATTTTATAAACAGGAAAATGAGATTTTTATTTATTTTTGTGATAACTTATGTTCGATTATTTTAATATTACTATCACCATTGTCATCACATAATT
>NW_017259291.1:4157832-4197965 GCF_001594045.1 Atta colombica | reverse complement strand
TATATATATATATTTAATTTGTTACAATCATTATCTTTTTTATTACAATATTTATTAGTATAAAATGGATTGAAAGATAGAATTATATACGTGCAGTAAATATACATAATGCATTTCTACACACGTTTTTTATAATACAAAATTTTCGACGTAACTTTGTCAATAGCTACGACTACAAATTATTATAGTGTCATGTTTATATATTTTTAATTACATTATAACTGTGTAAAATAGGATATTACAAGTTCTTCTTTCATACAAATATCCATATCAGAAATGATTTGGACAATCTATTTGATTAACCTTCATATATTTGTCAGTTCCTAATAATTTTATAAAATTACATAATACAATTTCATTTTGATGTGGAAAAATTGTGATTTAATAATAATTGTTGTTACATATTATCTCAAGTTTGAAATATGATATCATGATAAAGAATAATGGTCTAAATATTAAGTGCAACTGTTGAATTTGATCACAAACTTGAGTTGATATGTATTCATGTACACTAAACTCATTTACTTATATATCTATTAAAAATGAAATTTGAGAAATTCTATAAAATTAATAAATAAAATTTAGCACGGGACATAAGATCTCTTGTAAATTCAAAATTATATCTTAATGGCACCTCCATAACCATGCGTTTCCGCTAAATTATTTTCTATTATCCTACATACACCCATTCTGCATAAAATACAATGAGATAACGAATATGGCTCCATTAATAATACAAAACTGTTTATTCACTTGTATCGTTGTATCTCAACTAGTAAAACAAATATATCAATCAGTATTATTTTTAAAGCTGCCTCTAATATTTATTAAGAAATTGAAGACATCATTATAAAGAATAATAAAGCGGTTTAAATTTTGAATCTAACGTGTTATAAAATAGCAATTATATTTTGGTGTGCAAACGTGAGATTATTTTTTTACATACGTCTTCATGAAGTAAATATTTCAAAATATAAACCACATATAAATAAATTATAGTGTTATTAAAACCACCACCAAGTATATTTATAATTTTTACTATATTAGAAAAAGTATAAATTATATATTTTTTAAAATAACGTATACATTTATTAATAAATTTGCAATAATTATCTTTATAAAATTTTACAAGTCCAGTTTTATAATTCATTAATAAATTTCGTGTTTAAAAATTAGAATTCCATGCATATGTATAAATAAAAATAAATTTATACCCTATCAACTATATTATAGATCGAAGTATATTAGCAATTCACTTGGCAAGACTTGGTAGAGTTTTAATACACGCATACGTCAAATTATCAAAATTACTCATTGAACAAAATTCAGTGGAAATAAAAAAGCTAATGTTTTTTATATTTGCTAATTGTTTTTAGATAACATTATAAATCTGATAAATTTAATAATAATAATAATAATTAATCAGTTTTATTGATGAATTAAGTAATAATATTAATCACTTTTATTCAATGAGCAATATAGAAAATGGAGTTCAGCATATCTACACAAATTTAATTACTATTAACAGCGTGTTGGTAATAAGACTTATATTACTCTTAAGTAGATTAATGTAATCGGGCAACTTCGAGATATTGCATTTAATAAAGTCATATACTACAGCAATATGGCGTATGAATATCTATATCGTAGTTAAATAAATTCTAAGTATTTTTATCACTTTTTTTTTCGAACTATGTAGAATATGTGAATAACATCGCGTGCAATATGTACATCCTTTTATTAAACAGTAGTCCAGTACAACTCATGTTACGCATTTCTGGCACGAATGAAATCTGAACTTCGTTAGTCCAAGCATATAAATAACACATAAAATAACAAAGACATAATGCAAAACAAATCCTTCTTATTAAAATAAAAATTAACTGCAAAATGCATTTTAAATGTAATGGATTACTTCAACAGGAAAATTTCATATACTTAATGGAAACGAAAAAATTGTTACATAGGGACTTATTTTTTCCTATTTCTTAATATTTTTTTACAAATGCACTTTTCTACCTTTTGATAATTTGCAATAACTTTAAATATATTAACATCCCCATGATAAAACTTTCAGGTCAAGCTACAATAATAATATTTTTCACCAGTACAAGATTTTATTTTTACAACATCCATATCAAGGATATACTAGGCAATACTAGTAATCACACGATTTCCATCAATCTAACGCTGTTTTATAATTAGAATACATCGTATATACATTCACAGTCATTTTCAAATTAGTGCTTCCAAGCCATAATGTTTAATCCAGTTTTAAACAGAGAAAAAACTATTCATGGCGGTATGTCAAAACATTACGATATTTTTTGTAAAATTTGATTATGCCACTTAACATAAGGATGCGATATTTCGATTCGTTTAAATGATTAGGATATTACGGGAATGAATGTTACAATAATTTAGGCTTGCCATTGGCAGTGACAGTGGCGTTCATTGTTGAATTCGTTACCGCTATTTCAGCAGCCTGCGCCACTGCTACAGACACGGACTTCTCCACAAATTGTTGGTAGAGTGGCTTCATGAACTGAACAAAAGTAAAAATCATTCTTTCCATCAAAACTGCACTATTTTATGACAATTATAATATGTGAAACTACATAATTGTGTTATTTCCAAAAATTTCGAGATTTTTTTTGTTGTTTTTTAGTTACGAGCAGCGTTTATTTTATGAAACTTAATATATTAATATCGAAGAAATATTAATAGTTATAAGGAAGAAATAGATTTTTTGATTAAGCAGTGTTATGGATGTAATGTTTGGAAAGAGAAAAATATGTAATCAGATTAATAGAGTTCAAAATTTGATTATATATACTTATGTAGCCGAATGTCATACCTTTTCGAGATATTTGCTCCTGTTAGCACTCAGCTTATGACAGGAATAAAAAAAAGACAATAAAAAATAGTAATATTAAAGGTTATGCTTTTATAAAACGGTTTTGGTTAGTAAGAAAAAAATGTGCAAAACATAGATGTGTAAGGAACATAGAAGACTTGAAGAAAGAAGCAATTTGGAATTAAAGATAATTAAAGACTAAAATTAGAAAAGAAAAAAAGCGTGTGATCAGATGTAGCCATGTCTGCGAAGATCACGATAAGTAAAATGACATATAGGTATTGCAAATACAATTACGATAATGGACAGGATTAGGTATCTTAATGTATAAATTAATTTATAACAAAGATGAGCGCATAGCCAGACCTGTTGCAATAAAAAAATGTTAAATATTAATCATTATACAAACTATATTAATATGCAAAATATATTATGACAAGTGCTGCTTGTATGTAACATATAAAAACAGATATAAATTTTATGTGTGATTTTAGTGAACATTTCAATATTTTAGGAACATTTTATGCTACTAATTTTAACATCTTTTATGATTAATATTTTATAACCAAGTACATTAAAAAACGAGTACATTAGACGTTTAATAAACTAATAAATGAGTAAAAAATCTCTACCTTTCTCAAATATCGTTTTTCATTAGTACACTGTGAACATATAATCTTTATCAGAAAGGTGTTATATCCATATGATAAAATTCAAAGCGGGTACACAGAGAAAATAAAGAATTTTACTTTTTAAGAAGATGCTTGTACTTACATTTTCCCATATCTTACTGGCTAAGTCATCTATTTGTGTTCCAATTTCTCTGAACTCTCCACTATACCTAAATAATATCCAAACAAATATGATATTCAGAAATTCTGATTGTACTGTAGGATAATAGGAAATTGTAACAAATGCAACATTTTAATACCTTATATATGCCCATAAGACAAGTGTGAGAAGACCAACACCCATAATAAGATTACATACATTCGCTATTGTGTACAGACCAACAAGACCAAATATTCCGGATAAAATGTACATAGTAACGGCAATTGCGAAAAACACTGCTGGCGTCCGCGCTGCTTTAAAAATATTTTTGCTTTCATTGTGCGCCTTAAATTGCAAGAAAGCGTCATCCATGTCCTATATTGCAAAAGGAAAATAATTTATGATAAAGTAAATATTAAAAAAAAAAAAAAAATTAAAAAACTAGTATTTAATTAAATGTGCGTATTTGCCTTAATTAATTTTTCCATATATATTTGACTGAATTCTTCTCCGCCCATCTTTCGTTTATTTTGGAATTGACGAAGAGCTGAGTCCATACAATGTTGATGTTCAGATTCTAAGTGAGCAGTCGCTAAAAACGGTTTCGCTCCACCACACACGGTCTCCATCATCTGAAGGTACAAATCCTTAGCTTCTGCTACAGCGGTTAAGTTGTTAGCTTCCGCTGTGGCCTGTAAATGCAAAATGCAATTACTGCGGTTTAGATGATTACCCGTTTCAGTTGAATAAAAACAAAGGATCGACTTGTAAATAAAAACCGCAAATTGTAGAAGCACACCGTTAAATTATACGTACCACAAGCATACTTTTCGGTTCGGGAAGTTCATCTCCCTTATAAAGATTGATATAACTTTTGAAATATTCCAACAGATCTTTCGCTTTCACGACCTGGCCGTTGATCTTTTTGGTCACTAGATTTTCCGGCGCCAGTATCATTGGTATGAGTACTTTTAATTGTTTCTTAAATTCGGTTTGTATCTCAGATAATCTACCATCAAATTTCGGATTCGTTGCGATCTCTAAACCAGGATGCGGCATGAGGAAACACGATATATCCGAAAAACAGGACTTAATGTGCTTTCGCAAGCTTTGCAATTCCGCATGCTGCCTATCAGAAATCTCCAGTCTTTTGTCGAGCAATTTCTTTCCACCATTTGCACCATAATCGGCTTCATACGGATAAACCCAGTCTCTGACTAAGAACTGTAGTCTCTGAAAAGGTGTACTATCGGAGCTCTCTAGTGCCAATCTACCATACTCGGTGAACAGTTGTAGATGCTGAAGATCGTCTTCCTGAATATTTTGCGACAGGTTGTATATTTGCACGGAGGATAGCATTGTACTCAATGCGAACACTGTCGCGCAATCCCGCACCGTTGACTGACTGTCGAAAGCGCCTTGAGTGTCCATAAGAATCACAGCGATCTCTTCACCATTCGCCAAGGTAGCGGGATAAACCTTCGACCACATCAGTATTCCTGTAGTATCTCTCTCGGAACCACCTCGCCATGAAAAACCACTTAATGGTTCGTCCTCGGCGCCCAACCAGGAATCGGTATTATTTTGTAATATATACTGTTGATTGAAGTAATGCGTATGGTCATATTTATCCAATAATCGATTTTGTGTCGATTGATAAAAAGTAAACATGAAACAAATTTAATAAGTATCTATGTATATGTAATTCTTTTTTAATTTAGACAATTAAAGTAACAGTCAATCAAGCATGAATACCTACCTTGTTGTTCATGTAACGAAGAAAAAAGTCAAGAAGGAAACTTTTGCCTTTCCTGAAGGCACCAGCAACAGATACCACAACCACACTTCTATCTTTCACGTCGTCATGTAGGAGAATTTCTGACAATGCAGCTTCATCTAATTCAAAGGTATGATCTGGATGGGCAAGTACTACTTGAACAGGCTGCCCACCATCCATGTCTTGGATCTGTCCGTTTTTCGGCAAGAGCCTTTCTATCCGATCGAGCTTTCCTAGATAATCTGCAAAAGAAAACTGGACTAAAAATCTATTACAGACAATAGATAATAATAAATAATAATAAATATTGAAGAATTGAAAGATTCAAGAATAAAATAAATTTCATTATTTTATCTTCATCAGTAATAATGGAGCATCTGAAAAATAAATTTTTTTTTAAGTTACAAAATTTAAACTGTGCCATCAATACTTCGTTGCCCAAAAAAGTACAAGGAACAAAGATATGAAAAATGTATACAAAGTAATGTTTTAATACTAGTCTAAGTACGTGGAGTACTAAGAAGTGGATTCAGGTAATTTATTGCATAGGGCATCAAAACAAGTCTAAGAATAAAATAGCCGCCGGTTATATATCTAACGTTGATCTATGACATATGCCTGACATCAACTGTAAGACTAACTGAGAATTTAAATTACTAATGGAAATGGCAGACTAACTAAGTAGAAAATCAAATGTAAGCTACAGAAAGACTATATTGTTAAATATTTCATTGGTTAAATTAAAAAAAATTATACAACTAAAAAAAATTATACAACTATTTGCAATTAATTTTTTTGAATCTAAAAAATCTAAGATAAAAGTTATCCACTTAACTTTCAGTTACCACACTAGTGCGAATTTGGCTTCTCCATTTTTCATCATATGTAACTTTGAAATGAAAAAAGCAAAAGTAGTTCAATTATATAATTTTTTAAAGTAAAATTTTTCTAGGAACTCATTGGTAATAATTAAGCATCAAAATTAAGCAGAAACAATATTTTTATTGCAAGAAATTGTTAATTAAGAAAGTAATAAATTGAAAAATGAACTCTTTTCAAAAATTGCTGCGAAGCATTAGTGTGATAAATATTAATTATATATTATGATGTATTAGGTGTACAATTTTGCTTCCGCCGTTTTCTTATAGATGGCTTTAGCGGTAAGTGATGGTCGAAATAGATCATAGACGCCATACAATAAAATTGGGCATCTGTCAACATAACTCCATAGAAACATTAGTCGATTTGTGTCTGCATCATAAAGTTATTCTCGATTGAAAATGTCAGTTTACGAGCCAAATTCTCGTCTTTTGCGGGAGGTTTTAATTTTTTGCTTCAATATGAAGAAATCTGCGGCTGAGGCTCATCGAATGCTCTCAAATACTTATGGTGAGGCCGCTATTAGTAAAAGAACGTGTCGTGAGTGGTTTTAATGCTTCAAGAACGGTGATTTTGACGTCCAAGATCATGCTATGTATTTGGTGGGACCAGCTCGGCATAGTGTATTATGAACTGTTAAAACCGACTGAAACAATCACAGGCGATCGAACGCAATTGATGCGTTTAAGTCGAGCATTGAAAGACAAACGGCCGCAATACAACGAGAGACACGATAAAGTGATTTTGCAGCATGACAATGCTCGACCCCCCCATGTTGCGAAAGTGGTCAAGACATACTTGGAAACGTTGAAATGGGAAGTCCTACCCCACCCGCCGTATTCTCCAGACGTTGCTCCCTCTGACTATCACTTGTTTCGATCAATGGCACACGGCTTGGCTGACCAGCCCTTCCGGTCTTATGAAGAAGTAAAAAATTGGATCGATTCGTGGATAGCCTCAAAAGGTGACCAGTTTTTTCGACGCGGGATTTGTACGCTACCCAAAAGATGGGAGAAAGTAGTGGCCAGCGATGACAATACTTTGAATCATAAATATATAACCAGTTTTTTACAATAAAGCCTCGAATTTCGGAAAAAAAACGGCGGAAGCAAAGTTGTACACCTAACAATAAATTAATAATGTTATCATGTATCTATATAATAAAATAAAGATTTTTAAATCTTGTCAATGTATCATTTTTTTAATTTAAGTGCAACAGATTTCTCTTTAAAATGCTGTTTTCTAGTAAATATGGAAAAAGTTGAGTTTCTCTATTAAAAGAAATAATATACGAAGAATACCATTATGATACAAAGGTAGAATACCTTTCAACTAAACTAGATAAAGCGAAACAAGAAATGCTTGTTCTCAAAATTATTATTGTATAATAAACTAACTGTTAGAATAACTATCGTTATTCGTGTCATGAGATCAGTAATATTTACACGGCAAAACATCCTGGGAAATTAGTTACAGGAAACCTCCGTTCTACTTCTTATGTTTTTTTGCTGAATAACAGATGTTTACCAGAATGTGTAAAAATTGTGTTCTAAATTGCTATTTACATATCGCAAATGATCTTTATTATCCAATTACTTTTATTATTATTTTTTTATTATTCTCTTAACTTTTGCGTATTTAAAAAATAATTTCAAGTTTTTTCTTAATGGTAAACTTTTTATTTCTTACAATTATATCTGTCACAATTTAATTTTCAAATAAAAAAAAAACGTTAGGCTTGTACGAAGAAATTGATTTCATCATATTTTCACACACAATTTTTATTAACGATATCAAAAGATATCATGAGCAACTAAAGTTTGATAATCAATGATAATCAGTAATTGGATATATAATCTTAATAATGGATATAATAATTAGATACAAGAATCAATAGACGTTATTTATATTTTTTGTTTGTCGCACTTTTCTGACTATTTTGAAATACGATAAAATTTTCATTAGTATATGGTGATGAGCAACAAGTTCGAAATGAAAATGGGATAATTAACAAAATATATAATTTAAATAAAGTTGTATATTTTTTTAGACATTTCCAACTTTCATAATACATTGACAATCCATTGACAATATCGTGTTATATGACAGTCGACGTTTTCAATGACACCGCATGATATGCTTCGTCATACTAAAGGCATCACACTCGATTTATGCGTGGTATCTTTAATATTCGTTTCATTTGTTATTTCTTTTATATCCGATGACTTTACGTTTTTATCGAGAATCTTGCTTATGCAATAACAACTTCTCAGTTAAGAATGCTGCAAGATTTCAAACAAATTATAAAAATACTAAAAGACACTATAAAGTTATTATATATGTATTTTAAATAATTATTATATTTTCTTGTTATATTTTTTAAGAGAATTTTAAATTCTTGCGAATACACATCATATTTATTGTTTCAAATTCTGTCTTTTAAAGTTATTATATATGTATTTTAAGTAATTATTATATTTTCTTGTTATATTTTTTAAGAGAATTTTAAATTCTTGGGAATACACATCATATTTATTGTTTCAAATTCTGTCTTTTAATTATATCTCTTAATAACGATCGCATTTATGTCGACACTGTTGCCAAATTATTTCAGGAGTTTCTGGGATATTTATATAAGTATCATTATCATTGATTTCATGTTCATTATTGTTGATTTCGTTAAAAGATGCGCGAACTGTATGTGGTATCTATTAATATTCATATTAAATTACGAATGTATTTTAATAAGATTAAGTGCGCAGGATACATTTTTAATTGCGAATAACGTTCAGATCGAGACCGACACAGTCTTATATTGTACAATAAAATCGTTTCTTTTAACAACCTGCGATGACTATATTGTGAACGAACAGTCAATTATACTGATGTGGATGCCAATTCTATGATTTCTTTTTTTTCTTTCTATATTTCTACTTGCACGACAGATTTTTACGTCATTGTTATTTATGAATAGTCTATGCATCATCTTCTAATCTCCATGAATTCGTCTTATTTCACAATCGTAAAAATTATTACCGCGTTACAGTAAATATAAGATCATGGATTTCTGGAAATGACAAAGAAAGGGAACGCATAGATTCAATTAACTTAAATGTCAGAAAGAACTGAATCAAAAGTAATAGAGAAATAACGTTGGTAGGAACATAATAATATATAATATTCAAAATATTTTAAGAATTATTTTAGTTTGATTCTATTCATCACACGCAGATATCTTTTTCGCATAATTTATCGCAGGTTAAAATATTAGATTTTAATTTGCAAATACATGAATGAATCAAACTAATAAGCATCTAAAAATTCTTCATGTAAACATTAAAATAGCTTTCTCAATAAAAAAGCAAATATAAAAATAACATGTCATTATTAAAATATGTTCAATAAAGTTATCATTAATAATTAATCTTAATAACAGATAAAAGTATAAAGAAATTAAATTTGGGATATTTGTGTTACATTGATCGTTTATACATAAAGTACAACACTTTGCGATTTTCAGATTTCTCGTGATTTAATAATAAACTTTATTTAATAATAAACTCATTGCATCCTTTCCTTCGGATCCTGAATATTACAAGGCTTCACGTGAATTTAAAAGAACAAGACGTCTTTTGCCGCGAATGATCTGAAAAAGTTATAAATTCAAGGTAAAGAACAAAACCTCTTGCAAGAACCTCAGGAAGAACTCGAGCAATGCCTAGAAAGCTAAAATACTGGCCGAACTTAACGCAGAAATTTGATCCAGCGAGACTATCTAACGAGTCAACAAGTTGCTTTTGTTGGTTTTCGTACACAAAAGAAAAGACTTCTATTTATTAGAAAAAAAGAACTCTTATATGCGCACAAAAGTCGATCACTTTCGAAATTCACACGGAATCGTTACATTTTTAAGTTTTTAGCGACACACGGCGACTGTGATCAGTGATGCGATTTATGAACAAGAAAAGGTGAATAGACAATTTTAAGAAAGCAGTCGAACAAAACTTATGTCTTGTAATCCATTTCTTGTAATAATTATAAACTGACTTCAATCTCGATTTAATTTATATTCTTTATCTTTTTTTTATTCTTAGAACTAAAAAAAGGCAAAAAATTAATTGAATCGAAATTAAAATTAAACTAAATTAGTAGAAATAAATTAGCCAACTTACCCATATTTTCGATTGTTTTATGCTGTTGTCGTGGTACACGGTTCACGTTTTCGTCGAGGGTCGTCATCGGGGCCTTCGCGGCTGGAAATAAATTTTTAATATGTTTAGATCATTGTTTTATCAATTTTAATCATTATCGTTTAATCATTATCGTGCTTTGCGTAGAATCCAATTTATTATTAACCCTTCGTTTACAATCTGAGTTTTTTCTGGCACACACACGTAAGATTTCACTTATAAATTTCTCTAAAGAAAATTAGAGTCCGATTCCCCTCTTAAAATATTTTGTTAGTAATAAAGTATTAGTAATAGACGTTGAAAAGTAATTTCGAATTTTCCCACATTTTTGAAAGCCTAGAATAGTAAAAAAAAAACTTGAGATAGATAAAAAAGATTCAAAGTAGACGAAGAGAATCACAATATTGCTGAAGGTTAAAAACAATTAAAATCAGAAGATGAATCTTGATTATATAGATTTAAAATTAATAATGATTCACTGATATATTATCTAGGTTCTTAATAAATTTGTAAACATGAAGAAAACATAAATGTATCTATTGTAAATAAATGCATGTTGCAACCAATGTATTTCGCGAAGATAACTAGAAAGAAAGCAATACAAATTTATTTTATTGAATTTTTTAATGTTAACTTTTCAATTTTCCTCAAATTAATTATTATTTATAGAAAAATTAGTTTTAAGAACAAAGTACTATAAAAAAAAAAACCCGGAAAATCGAAAAATCAGGAAACACTAATTCAAATAGTTTCATGGATCAAGCACCGAGTCAGTCGATAAGATAATTGTATCAAAAAATCATCTGACAAACTAACTCGGCTTCTGTTGTGATTCCACAAATACGCTACGTTGTGTGCCATTCCCGAAATTGGAATTGTGAGCCGTCGTCACATTTGCGGTCTGCTGCGTCCTCGTTCTAGGCGGCCTCGCCGGTTCCTTTGATACATCCGACCTTTCCGACGGCCTTGACCCAGAAGGGTGGTCATTGTGCCGCTTCCGTCTCGGCGTTATAAATTTTCTCTCGGCCATATCACCGACTTTCACATTCGTCACCGAATCGACACGACGCTCAACAAAATAGAAACGAACGCGAAATAAATATATATCGAGGAAAAACACTCGACCACGGCGCGAAGATGCACTGTGCACACACGATACTTAGGTACTAAGTCCGCGAGGAGAGCCAGACTAGAAATATCCCGTTCGCTGATGGTCGGTATTCTTGAGGCCGTGCCGTGACGGTGAACCTCGCGAGTTGGCAGCATCCCACGAGTGACGATGCCACACCGATAGAAATCAACTGACACAATCGCAAAAATGTAGTGGGGCACCACATACATAGGCGGCAAGAGAATTTTCTTCAAGTTAATGCGTATGTGTGCGAAGTTTAACTAAACAGTCTCGCGTCATTTGGAGAACTCTCAAGTTGTATGCTCGAAAAATATTTTTGTAAATAAATATTTTATTCATACCATTAATGAATTTATTTTGTCAATGACAAAAAGAAACTCTGTCTCACATTATAGCTAAGGATTCTAACACTTCTTTAATTATTTTAGAAAACTGCATTCTTAATTATAGAGTACTCTTTTTCCTTACAACATCTCATATTATTTTTGTACAAATTAATCTTTTTTATTGCAATAAATATACAGATCTAATTAAATGATACTAAATTTTTGTAATCACGATTCTAAAATTTTCTAAGATATAAATGATGCACTAATGCAGTTTCCTGGTGACGCGACGCCGATGGAAATATACAGTCGCTCCATTTTTATGTTAGAAGTGGGGATAGAAGTCGGCATGAAAAATGCAAGACGGTATAAGATACAATGATATATATATTAATATTATCGACGTCTTTGCGTTAAGATGCCGTCTAAATTTTGTTCATCATGGATAAGAGTGACGATTGGCTGGAGAAAACGAGTGCAATTAGTGATAAAGGAGAATAAAATGACTGTGATTAAACATCTGATAGATGATAACGTCAAAAGATAAGGTCAAAATAAGATAACGTCAAAAGATAATGTTTTATAATTTTAAAGTACTTAATATTGTCGAACATTGATCATCGTGAAACAATTATGTACTATGAAAAAATATTAATTAAATATATAACATGTTAGATTAATTATTTTATGTGCCAGAGCATAATTATACAAGCTATCAAAAGAGTAAACAAAAAAAGGTAAAGTTTATCCTAAAAGAAAATGTAATATAAAAAATATACTTTTATTATGTATCATCAAATAATATTACTGTGAATGAAAGATAATAAGTTTAATCAGGTAAATGAAAATAATAAATATTTTGTATAAACAAGAATATAAGGACTTAATAAAAATTATGTATTAACGATTGTTAAAACGAGCAAGTTTAAAAGCTTTCAAATGCAGCGTAATAACAATAACTTAATTGAACACTGCCAGCGGCAATAAAATTATCATTGAGACTGATTACAAAAAAGCAATTGCTGACGTTATTTCTATAATATATCTTTCAGAAAAACATTTTGCTAAAATACGTGTTTATTATATTATTTCTATTAATAGAGCAGAAACAAGGATCAAAGTCACTATAGAAAATAATAATCAAACTAAGAAAAATGGTCTTGGTTGGATAAATAATAATTCTGGTAGAAAATAAACGATTCATTTTCTGGTTAAGACTATTAGAATTCTAATAGATTTTACCAGAAATATTATATCAACAAGAATTATCTCAACTAAAATTCTAATAAATTTAACCAGAAATTTCTGATTCGTCTATTTTCAACCAGAAATTTTTTTCATTGCAATAATAAATACATAAAAATTATCATACATAATTAAGCATATTTTTCAATGTCTCAATTACAATATATAATAATCTGTTATTCGTATCTATATAAAAATGAGTTTTGAAATTTTATAGCTGTATGCAAAACGATTCATAATAATTGTTTCTAAATGCAACATTTTACGAAAAAATTATAACGAGATGTAAAAGTAGATTTAAAATAACAGGAAATAATTACTTATAAATTATTTAAAAAAAACTTAAAATAATGTAAACAAGTTTTTCATTATTAACATTTTTATCTTATTTGTAATCAATTTAGACTTTTATGAGAAAATTACACAGAATTAATACAATTTTCGGGCGAAAAATAATTAGAATAATCAATTGATAAAATAATTAAGACTAGAAAATCTGTAATTAGTGATAACATTAGTGACAATATAAAAACGTGTTGAATAATATTATTTTTTGAGTATCATACATGTACCTTGGACTTTCTTGACCTTTGAATCGTTTTACAGACAGTTTTTTGCATAGATTCATGATGTACGTGGCTAATATCTTTGCGTAGAAGAAATAACGAGCTTAAGTTTAATTTAGAAATGGACACGAATAATTTCGTACACACGCATTTGAGTACGCCAACTGGGAAGAAGTTCGCGCCATATGTCGCAAATATTGGCACTGCATCCTTGCGAAACTTTTAAGCGATGCCACATAAATGTTATAAGTAGAAATTATTGAAAAACGTAATAGATGGATAATATATCGCAATTTGAATATTCATTAAAACTATGCAAAAATATTTAAATATTATCTTAAAAAAATATCTTACATACATTATAAATGTATAATACATACGTTATAAAAAATTACAATGGCAACTTTTAATACATCGTTCATATTAAAAGGATTGAAAAAAATAAAGTCTTCCATTATATTTTGCAATAATTTTAGATTTTCTAAGAATATATAAGACAAACATTTTTAAAAAATTAATAGCAAAATATTATTTATTTTATAATGTTTAAAGAGAAAGATAAAAGTTTATACGGATACTTAGATAATTCCTATTTCCGGAAAGTTTAGTTTTAATGTACATCGATAGTTTCCTCTGCTTTCAAGAATACTTCTTGACATTACGCGTTGCTTTTCTACTTTGAGCGATTGTTAAATCGCACTGCCGATTTACGAGCTAGGTAACGTTGTCGAAGCAAACATAATCAAAGTCAGTGGCTACCATGAGAATTTTACCAATGAGGATTTTAGATCGATACTCGATTTGCACGGGTGGTAAACCATGAAGTTAACGATTGCAATGAGTGTTACACGTGGAATTACGACGTGCTTTCCTAAGATATTTATTTTATGAAGGTATATCCCCCGCTAGAGCATTTACACTGTGCGAAGGCAAATGTTTTACGACAAATGAGGGTTTACTGTGAGAAGGAAAAGCCGAATCGGCGAACGAGAAAGAAATAAAAAATCATCTCCCTCCCACCCATATAAACGAACGAGAGTGAGTAAGGATTATTGTGGCTCCTTCAGACATCTCGGTTATCGTTAATCTCGCACGCGATGCTATCCAGTATGAAGTTTATTTATATTTCCATCTCCATATATATGCCAAGCGTAACCGCAACTCCCGAAGTTTATATGCAAGACTGTATACAGTTTGGTTATGAACTCTACAACATATGAAAGGTTTCTATCCGTTCAATTTTGCGAGTTACAGCCGGCAAATTCTTAAATCTTCATTCTTCTAGCGTTACGCTGAATGAAATAAGATATTTTTCTATCAAAACATTATTTTATCGTATTACGTGACAAATGTTAATTTTTAATCAATAAAAATTTAGTAACTAAAATTTAGTAACTAAAATTTAATAGCTAAAATTTAGCATAAAAAAATTTGATTAAAACGATCTGAAATAATATAATTTCTCATCGTTGATTTGGTTACTTTGATGCAATTTGTAAGAAGCGAATTACCTTTTAACAATTTTAACATTTTACAAGAAAATAAAATCGCGATCGAAAGTATCCCAAGTTTAATTATGGAAGACACATTATTGGTATATTGTAATACACTTTGCAACGATAAGTTTTATTGCAATTTTCAGCTAATTGACTCGCATCATATACATATAGAGTAGCTTGTATAGAAATTCAATATCATTGAACTTTCCTCTTCTAAAGGCCATACTTTACAAAGTTACCGGGATAAGTTGGCACGTGCACGTCTCTCTCACGTCGTGCGATAAAAAAATAAAAGAAGTATGCCTCGTCATGCCATATGCAATTGTGCTTCGCTCGTTTTTACTACGAACCCTGACTAACTTGATTGCATCGTTGCATGGGTTATGAGAGAAAATGGCAGAGAGAAGTACGCGGGGATGTCTCAAAAACGCCATGATCGCGTTTTAGAGAGTGCGATGTCAGTTATGCTTACAAACGCGGGGTTCATTCTTTTATTTTATGACCTCAATGCAGTGCGTCGCCAGAACTTTAAATACAAAACGTCATCGCGTATGAGGACATAAAAATTCTTTATAGACTACAGGGACACGCAAACCATTCCATTATATCTTTAAACTTGATCCCTTTCTTTCTTTCTTTCTGCTATGGAAAGAACGATTTTATTGAAGTATTTAAAAACTTAGGTACTCACAGAAAAAAATAATTTTATGATTAAGAAAAGTAATTACTCAATTTACTTTCTTTCTATTAAGTTATAATCATCTTTAACAAAGAATATTTTCTTGATAATAATATTCTTGATAATATTCTCTATAATATCTTCAAATATCTTATTACAAATTAAAAAAAAATTAATAATTATTCGAAACAAGAATTAATTTTCTTTTAATGAATATTATATAAATGATCAAAGAAGCAACTTTATACAATAAGCAAATCAAATTTATTTTAATTTAATAATCTTGAATTGAAGTATTAAACTTATTAGAATTCAAAATATATTCGATGTAATAAACTTATGATAGATTTGCGGATATATAAATTTTTGAAATACTCGAAAAGGAATTATTATTTTCATATAATACGTATTTTTCTGTGTGTAGATGTAGATCTGAAAATAATTTTGTTGGATCATTAAAATAATTACGTCGGAAATACAAGCATGATAAACAATGCTGCAAAAAGTTTAGACATTCTATCAACCGGCTTGAGAGGTCAACATAATTATTTTCTGGTCTAACAAAATTATTTTCAGATTGTATCCAGCTAAAATTTTAAATACTTCAGCATAATTGTTCTTTCCGTATGGATCTCGATTAATGGCGCACTACCGATTGGCTTCCGATTCATCTGACTGAATAATGCAAGTCTAATTAGCGAAGTGCACAACGCGAGAGCACTCGATGAATCCGACTCGAGCGGAGATATGCAGTTTACATATTAAGTATGTATACGCGCGTATTGACGCGCCGAGAACGAGCATTCGCGTTGGCTCGATCGTCAGACCTCTCATCAACCAATTGACATCCTTTGTATAACTTTATACAGCTCGAGTTATTACGGCTTGAACAAGGATGCAAATTGACGCGAAATGTATCTGCATTATTTTCAAAATTACATTTTTTTCCTATCGTTTTTTCTAGTGTACATAATTGCATATCGGTTTTTCCTTTAAGATATATCACGCCCACTTAAAAAAGAATAATTGCTAATTAGCAGTGAAAATGTAGCGACATATGTGTTATTAGCTGAAGAGCAGTATACAATATCAGTTATAAGCGGATGCGAGAGAAATTCTAAAGAAGAAATACACGCTTAGTCATTAGGAAGGAGAAAAAATCGTTACGATCGTACATGATCACGTGTCTGAAAGTCACAGATAGTAGAATCGAGCACGTATAGCACACGCAGTGGAAACTTTTCCGTCGTCCAAGCCTAATCGCAGTCTCCAAGTCTCGCTAGATTTATATAGAGAAAGAAACGCTTCGTCGTGGTTACGAGAAGAGAAAGGTGACACGTCCCGCAGGTGGACGGCGAAGTACCACAGGAATCAACTTCAATTAACTCGGTGAATTGTCTCGGGCTTCGCCGGCGCACGCTCGTGTACGATGTAACGCCGGACTTCCGCCTAATTTATCGCGGGCGGCTCAGAAATTTATTGTTGAGGCGTTGTTCCCGTCCGGCGACGGACCGTCGTAAACTATCGGGAAAGCGGAGTCCTGGGCTCGTTTCCATCGGACGTGCATACACAGCGCAAGCAAAGCTATCGATGCTATTCAATAAAACACGCGCCACGTCGGGCTGAATAGGCGTATTCGCCAATATGCGACTCTCATTTCCCATCCCGGAACGACGTATACACGTGTGTGCGTGTGTGTTATTAGAGCGTTGCAGCTTTGAACGTGCTGACGCGCTTTTCTCATTCAATATATTGTCGCGCGGATTTCATTTAATGCGGAATAATATTACGATTTCCTGTTGTAAGAAAGGCATCGCCAGCGAGACGATAATTTACGAGAGAGAGAAACAAAGAGAGAGAGAGAGAGAGAGAGAGAGAGAGGGGAGAAAGAGAAAAAAATGCATCGGATTTCTCTGCATTGACGCGAAAAAAATGCATTTGCTAATTTCGCAACGAGACAGAAATATGCGTACACGTGGCTCGTCACCGAATTAAAGTGACGCCGATTTTAAAAAGAGCAACTTCGTTATTAACGTACGAACCCAACGTTCTCGCGTTTCCCTTCGCGCACGTTGTTTGTCGTCCTTTGATATTTTTTAATTCTGAAAATCAAATCAGTCGATGCCAGCGGATTCCCTGCAACCTGATTATCCGCGTCGCTCTCTTTCCTGTTCTTTTGCTTTTGTTTTCTGTTACTCCAGTATAAATATATTTTTTCAGTGATTCAGAGAATAAAGTTTTTGAACATAACGTTAATGTCTGTATCGATGTGATTGAATTATTAATTTTACGATATACTTAGAAAATTACAATCTCACCTACAATCACATAATGACAGATTAATTAAAACGCGTTATAAGTAAATCAATATTGATAACCCAGACAATCTTTTGTAATTCTAAAGTTTTCAACGCGAAAAGAAGTAGAATTATTAACACACATAATTATTAAAAATTTATAAAGTTGCAAATATAAATTTGTAAAATAGAGTCAGCAGTAATTATTTTTTTCTTTAAAAAAACAAGACTCAGTGTTACGTAATATTATTTTTGCAATATAACATATACCTCCATATAATATATATTTTTAATTACTTTCCTCAAAGTCGTTAACTTTTTGAATGAGTATAGGTGAGACGGCTATAATTATCTAGCTATAGATTTCTTTAAAATCTGGAAAAGAAAATTAAAAAGAACTGTCCAGATGTCAAGAAGTATTAAAGTTCACTATTTTTACATTTCTTTATGTCTATCTCATAAAGATATAGCTAATGTAAAATTTATCTTTACAGCGTCCCACTGATCTACGTATCTTTAAATTATTTAAATAAACTATCTAGTTAAGTTCACAATACATCATTATCTATCCAAACGTAGCACTATGTCCAAAATCAGAACACAAGACATTATTTAAATGTTTTTTTTTATATATATCTTATCATAACACGTCTCAGATGGTTCTATTACAATAATAGAAGATTAATTTTAATCTCGATTTAACTTACTGTTCATCTTTTTCTTAGCCTTAAAGGTGTTTGTAAGATATTTTTAAGTCTTGTACTCGATCCACAGTCTTACTTTAAGAGACCATAAGCCGTAAGTTTTAAGTAATATCGGCCACAGAATTTATGGTTTTAGGCCGTAAGAATTGGATTTTGCTAAATTTGCTTAAGTCTAACGGGTAAAGCCTAAAGACCGCGCAAAAACAGCTTAAAGATAGAAAATGTTATTAATCTCTTTTGATTTATGATTTACTTATGAACCTCTTAAAGGTTGTGGACCTTGAACATTATATTCTCATTTTGAACACGTGTGTTGTTTAGGTAAAATTAAAGGTCACGAAGAAATTTCTTAATAAAATTTATTCATAAATTTCTTGACCTTTAATTTTTAAGTATATATTTGTGAAATCGGATCTTAAAGTATACTAATAATATACATCAATGTAGAAAGCAACACGTAACCGGAAATAGAAACCAGAAAATAATGCGTTTCTTGCATCGTGTCTATTTCCGCTCTGATTTTACATCGTGTTCTAATTTTATCCGATTAATCACAATTTACTGTCGAGATGCTATTCGTATTTATATGACAATCGTTGATTAAAAAGATTGTTATATACAGTTGTAATGTTATTATATTAGTATTAGGCCTGTTCTTTTTGGCACTAGTTTATCTTTCTTCCTTTTCTCTCCAAGAAGAAAGAAGAGAAAGAAAGATGAACTGGTGCAAAAGTTTAGCCAAAAAGAATAAGCTTATTATCTCATCTACAATTGTGCAACAACTTGCATTAAGTTGATATTTTGTATACCACACACTACAAAATTTTTAAGGTTGTTGACTGACTGTTGAACAGAAAGACCTGAAAACTTCTCTGTCTTGCAATCAATCAACAGGTTTGAAAAGTTTTATCGTACGATGTATGAAATATCAGTCCTAAGCCCATTCTATAATTATATAAGTGTAGTTGTAAGAATCAATTACAGTCGATTATTCTCCTCATATTCGACTGTAGCTGCATTCCATTATTCATTGGGAATATGGAAAATCTATATATAATGTAGATTTTCAGTATTCACAGTAAAGAACGAAACACAGTCAATAATTGGTTAATTTTTTATGACTTAAGACTCTACGACCATTACGTTTTCTATTGTAGATTCCGCATTAGACTTGGCGGAAAGCTACTAATACGTTCCTAGGACAGCTTTTAATTACAATTATGTCGCGGCTTAATCGACTTGATGAATTTCAGACAACATTTAAAAGCGTTTTTATGTCTTTTAGATATGTATGTTTCAAAAGATGATTTTCAGGGCACGTATGGACTTGTTCAGAATGAATTTCAATTGAAATTATTTCATTTTCTTTACTCTCTAAGTTCTCTGGAATGAAATCTCACTCTAAAGAGTCAAAATTGAGTCAGTCTTGAAAAAGTAGCTTAATTTTCAATCTTTAAGAGTGAATGTTTGCTCTTCAAAGTAAGATTCTATACTCCAAACAGTTTTAAAGAGTAGAAAATGCTATAGAAATGTAGGAAATAGATGAGTAATTCCAATCTGAATCTATTTTGAATAATTCCATAATATTCATACCTTCTTATTTTAAAATTGTCTTAAATAATGTCTTAAGATGCTAATATATCCCTCTGATTGATTTATGACACTTTAAGACTGTACTTAAGACAATTTCAAATATAAGAATTATGAATACCAGCCTATGACGTCTTTTAAACATTTATGTCTGGGATTATTCAAAGGGGTCTGGGACTCGTTCAACAATTCTCAACTTTGCTGACTAATCGAAACGCAAGGTCGCGTGGATATACGCAGCGGGCATGGAGTTGTCACACTTTTGCCGCAAGCGGGCGGCACCTACGAGGACCACGCGTCGTCATCCTTTTTTTTTGACAGAAACCTCTCCTCATCCGTCAGGGCTCCAGCGTGCACGTAAGCACGATATTTATAGGCGCTCACGTTGATATGGGTTCTCTTACGCGTCCTATTATGCGAGCATGTTATAACCTTCACGGCCGCGTCGATCATGTTCTCGACAATCTTGATAGCCCTGCAACTTCGATATCATCTGTTGACATTGTCATTAGTTTAAGCACAATCGATGGAGGTGTGAACGCGTGATTCACACATGTCTCGTCTTTCGTCGAAGGAATTCGCGCGACGTCACTCCTTTTTCTTTTCTTTATGTCTCTCTCTCTCTCTCTCTCTCTCTCTCTCTCGTCCTCTTTCTCGTTTTGCCTTTCATCACGACGATTTGCGAATTTACGCATTGGTGTCGATCGCTCGTGAGCTCAAATAAAAATTCTACGGGCACGGGGAAGTGCAGATGGGATTCGGGAGTTGGGAAAGAAAGCGACGCGAGCGAAATGTCAAGCGAGAAAGCATGGACACACCGCGGCACGGTCACTCGCGCACAGCTGGCTCATATCGAAGATTAGTATTGTGGGCTCGCGATTTCGGCAATGTGTGAACGATCGACATCGCGCGACGTCTCACCGGCATTCCCTCGTGCTTGGCGAAACGATGAAAAGATAGACAAAATACTCACCCACATACGAGCTGCTGTGGTCGTCGTACTGTTTACGTTGTCCAGCGTCCGCCATGTTGCGTCGCGCGTGACGTCACTTCCGCTGTTGCGCGCCACAGCACTCGCAATTTCATCGGCGAACTTCACTGCTATTCGCCTGTTCGCACGCGCGTTCGATTGTAATAATAATGTCTGGTGCGTATGATCGACGTTCGTTGCCCTGATTTTAATCGATTACTTCTAGCGATGGAGAATGTGATATTGCTACCATGAGTATTAACGATTGGCAATCCTCTAGAAATGCGACGAGCGTTTCTGTATTTACGTTTCTAATTATAATTTTTGGGTTGATTTACGCCAATATTTATTATAACATATTGATGTTATGAAATTGGCCAATAGTTATTCCTTTAAAGAATAGAATGACTATGATTGGCCAGTTTCAAAATATCGACGTTATAACTTTGGCGTAAATTGTGTTAATGTAGTTCATCAAAATAACATCAAACAGCTCCAAAATAATTACTAATAAGATCTGGTTCCATTAATGTAGAATTAATTTTAATCTTAGTTTAATTTACTCTATTTGTTTTTAATTTTAATTAAAAAAAGAAAAAAGACATTAAGTTAAATCAAGATTAAAACTAATCTTACATTGTAAAATTATCTTTAATCTCGGTATAACTTAATGTCTTTAGATAAACAATATATTGGATTGAGATCAAAGTCAATTCTACATTGTCAATTTTATTTGAGTTCTCGAGCTTAAAAAATTACTTTTCAAAAAATGGAGTGTGAATCTCTGCTTAAAGGCGGCTCCAAATGATATGGTTAATTTTTTATTAAAAATTTAATACTAATATTGGTCAATTAATTGGTTACATTGTTTAACAAATAACACATTAATTGATTCAAAAGAATCTTATTATGGAAAGAACAATTTTGTTAAAGTATTTGAAAATTTAGTTACATTATACAGATTCGAAAATAATTTTTGTTAGATTATCAAAATAATTATGTAGAATGCTCAAATTAGTTATCAGAAAGTCAGAACTTTTCACAATGTTGATAATTATGTTAGAGATTTCTGATTATTTCGATAATATTAATTAAATAAAATTATTTTTTCAGATCTTCATTTAGCTAAAATTTTTAGATTCAATAAAATTGTTTTTATCGTGTATTAATAAATAAATACAATTACATACATACAAATACACGAAAAATAAATTCATACAAATTTATTTTTCACAGATGTTTTAATTTCTACTCATAAGAATTGTATGTATATATATATATATATATACACACACATATATACAATTATATATATTATTATATTACAATTATACAATTATATATATTATAAACTTATTACGATAAAGTGGTAGAATTAAATTTCTATCACTTTATATAAATTATTCAATTTAAACTATTTGAATTTAAATTATGTCGTTATATAGATTCGCAACTTGCAAAACTGATAAAAAAAATTTTTATGTAAAATCAAGTTAACACACGCGACAGAAATATATGGATTTATAGTAAATTACAATTAATGCATATTTCTTTTTCAATAAAACCCGAAAAATAAATTGCAAAACGAAAAGCATGTCTCATCGTTAAATTAAACATATCTGATTATTTACGCGTATTGCGTATCAGAGTGAAGTGTAGCGCGCTCGCGCGACCGCCATATTGTATGCCGCGAGAAACGACCAATCCGCGTCGCGAATAAATTTGAATCTCGCGGCAGCGTTCACGACTATAGTCACAAAGTCAGCGGTCGGTTCGCGCGCGTTCGATCGTAAAATTCGCGAGAATCCGCAAGAATTGCGGAAATCTGCGACAATCATTGATTATCCTGTCCTCGGCCACGTTATCGGAGATGATATCAAATGTTCGTGAGTTTCCAAGATATGTATCATTCTGGATTTTGTGCTTTCGGCGATTATTACTTTCAACGACAAACGGCTCGTCTCGATATGTCTCGATTTGGCAGCGGCGGGCTCATGTCGAATTTTTATCTCGGATTACCGTAAAGTTTTTCCTCAAGTATAGAACTTTAATTGAAGCAACATTGGTGCAATAATTTCAATGTTACTGCAATAATTGGTGGAATGTTGCAATTTTACTGGATATTTACATCGAAAATATCTCTACAGTATAAAATTACACAAAAGTAACAACACTGCTGCAACATTGCAGAGATTTTGCAGTGATATTGCTGCAAATTCTGTGTTATATAGGTAATTTTGTTGGGTCATCAAAATATTTATATTGAATCTCAAAAATTATAAACAACACTGCAATGAAGTTTGACACACTTCAGTAACCAGCTTGATTCGAGTTTCCAAAATTATTTTCAGCTCTGTGAAATTTAGATCCTGTAAAATTTTAGATCTTTCAGCAAAATCATTCTTTTCGTGTATTATTCAGTTAAAATCATATAAATTAGTAAAAAAGAAAAAAGAAGAGTAACAGGATCGATATTAAAATTACATTTTTAGAGAGAAAAGCGTAGTTATTTGAGTTTGGAAGAATTGGAATTACGCTTGTGACGTCTCGAGCCTCCTCGTGACGTGCCGTATAAGGACTTGTTGCCTCTCCGAAAGATGGCGGCACGGCTCCACCTGCGCGTCGTCACATCCGAATGCGCTCGATAGCGCGGTGAGCGCGGTGGCGCGGTCTAGGTACTTCGCGTATAGAGGCTCGTGATTCGCGGATATACCCCATGGTGGAACGTGGATGCTGTGCGCGGTGGTTCATGTCTCGTACCCGCGCGAGTACGCACGACAATACGCGGACGACGTCGACGACGTGCGCGCGTGGCCGCGACGTTAACGTGCAATTCTCTCTCGTACGCCGTTCTCACTTCTCGCGAGTGACAGCCGTTCGTTCGGCCCGAAGACAACGGCAACAACGGCCCGTGTTGCGCCGACGTGTTCTCGCGAGACGCGACGCGCGGCCAGCCAGTCCGCTGGAATGGTCGACCGCGACGGGTTGGTAAACAAATCTCGGGTGGAGGTGGGATCCGCGAGGAGCGACGAGGGAAAAGTTCGAGAGACCAACGTCGTCATCAGGAGAAGTGACGTCGTGGTGAGGATCAAATAAAAAACGTAGTAATTTTCGCGGCGAGAGAGCGGTGAGAGCGGAAATTTAAACGATCGCAGAACCGATGGAGAGATAGAAAGCGAGACAGAGATACGCGCCGATCTCTGTGTTCCGATATCTCTCGCGTCGCGTCGCGTGTGTGTGGTGAATGTGTGTGCCGCGTAGTCGAAACGAACTCTTGAAAGCGCGCCTTTTCGGAACGGCGCGGCGTCGCCTGAAACGCGCAACGGACTCTCACCGTGCCGCCGCGGTCAAGTAGCAACCGTGAACCCTGATGAATCCGTCTGTTGCCGATCATTTTTGATAACGCGATCGGCGAACTCGCACCACGTGACTCGCGTCACGAGCGTGAAACTTCGGCGCGGTGCGCCATCGGCGGCCCTTTAAATCGCCCGGGGCGTGTCCCCCACTACGACGCGCGCGTGTAACGGTACCCCGCGGAGCGGTGCCCTTCTCTGGCCATTTAAATCCCACGAGGTCGACCGACGACCGGCCATATACCGGTTCTCCAACAGTTTAAAGGGCTCCTGGAAGGTTCTTTCGATTCTCGCGCTTGGACTCGCTTGTTACTTCGGCCTCTCTCTTCACGTCGCGAGTCGCCGCGCTCTCGCTTTCGATGCCGCCGTCGCAACGTTTTACGAACGTTCTACGAACGGCGCCGCGATCAGTCACGCGCGCGAGATCGTAAACTCCCCGCGTGGAGATTAACGGCGCGACGCTTGACCGTGTTTTGGCAACGATCACCGAGGTCCCAACCCTGCCCCCTGCTCGCCCATCCTCCAGCCTCCGTCGCTTCGCTCAACCTCGGGAACGAAGAATTATGTAACGCTCGTTGAGAAGCCACCGACCACTGAACCCGGCCCGCTCGACTCGGAATGCGGGATTCCTTTGCAGTTTTCGACGAGACGTGTTTGGCTTCGTGAGTACCGAAAACCTTTTGTTTCCCCTCTCCTGGCCGACATCGGCGCCGGCGCAGGATTCATGCGAAATTAATCCTCGAATATACTCAGCGCGCGCACTTGATGTTTCTATGTACTTTGGACTAGACGTTTTCAGAGTATTTATTACTTTATTCGCCGTTCCCAGAAGGCATTTTTAATTTATGATAATAATAAAATTAAATTGAAATGGCACTTGAATCATTAATTGTCAATATTCTTCTTTTGAAATATTTAGGTCCAATTTTACTAATGTAAACTTAACTTTAATCGTGATTTAATTTATTGTTTATTTTTTCTAAGAATTAGAAAAAGATAAAAAGTAGATTGAACCGACATTAAAATTAATCTTATATTGAATAGAATTAACTTTAGAAAAATAGTGCGAAAGTAATATATAATATTAATACTTTGCAACTTGCGCTTAGTATCGAGAATTTATTTCGTTGCGACCAGAAAGAATGAATTAATCACAGTTAAATATGGAAAGCATAAATTATAAATTAATAAGTGAAAATATAAGATCGATACTCGAATACAATCCTTCTAATGATGAATGAAATTACTTTTTTAATAAAGAAACAGTTTTAATTTTAAATATGATTTAGCTAACGTATTCATTCTATTTTAACGAGAAACTTGAAATAATTTCCGCTACTAAGAATTTGAACGTTTCAAATATGCATTAATGCACCTGCATGCCGCATGTCACGCGAGAATTTGCATAAATTCAATGCATATGTATATGTATGCTACGAAACTGTAAAGTAACTATACGTATATGACGCGCATCGTTAAGATATTAAAATATTAAGATTCAATCGATAGCTCATTTTCTCGAGCGGGCGTTATAAAGCGACTTTTAACGAGTTCGCGATTGTGGACATGATGCGCGCAGCTGACGTCGCTTTTGACTGACGAAATTCCGGTAAAACGAGCGAAATTCTAGCGGACGCGTCTTCACATAGAAACGAGTTTCAGAGGAAGCGTATATATGTTCCCTCGCCGCGAATATCGAATAATCGCCGTGTGTGATAGTCGATACCTTTGCTTGTTGTCGATGCTTTTTGCCTCGAGCAACACGCGTAAAGAGGATAAAAACCGAAAAGTTAATACCTCCTGCACTTTGACGCCATGTCGTTCAAGGAAAATACGATAAAAACTGGAAAAACTGCGTACTTGCAAAAGTCCGTAATAATTTAATGTTAACTGTTCGTGTTCGTGACTCCTCTCTCTCCTCACTTGCATACAATTATACATTTTTTCTTTATTCGTATTATATAAATGTATATGCGCATTATTATGTATTTTTGATAATTTATTAATTTTTTTAATTAAAAGATAAAGACAAATCAAAAATGATTTTTAACTTTACTGTCCCGTTTCAACTTATAGAAAGAAATCTTGTTCTTATTTTTATTATTTTTAAATAAATTCATTTTGTTTTCTTGCGTTTTTCTTTTCAAATTATTTTATTTAAATTAGTTTATTGTATACGAGTTTATTGTATCCATATTGCATTGAACTTATCCGTTAATTCATTAAAATAAGTGTAATTCGCGAGTCATTTTTACAGTAAAGTCGAATTTTATTTATTGCAATTCAGATACATATTTTGAATTGTATTGATGATGATAATGATTTTTAAATATGATATTAATATAATATATAATATATTTTACTTTTTTGAATAAAAAAGCTTCAAATTATAGGAAATTTATATTTTACATATTTTATATATTTCTCTGTTGTGTTCTTTTTGTCCTGTGACACAATATATAATTTTTCATCCATAATATTCTTTATCCATAATATTCTTATGTACATTTCGTAATTATGATTAGTTTATCGAAAAAGTGTTCAACATGTTGCATGGAGCAATTGTTAATTATATGCCTTGATAATTCGATATGAGGTCATTTTCGTTGCAAACCACTCGATCGACTATTAAAAATTGCTGTCCACTGATTGCTGATTTTTTGTGATGTATTTTTTTTATTATCTTATCTCACGAGCACGTGCTGTAATTATTTTTAACGGAGTTGTTTTAATCCGTAAATAAGACCGGATAAAAAGATATCAATGTCGCAGACGGTCTCTTGTATCGTTTTTAACTACGATCGCATTAAGATCCATGAGAGATCCTCGTTGTTCGAGAAGATGCCAAATGTTGTGTCTAATAGATTCTCGTTGCCAAGGAGCGCAGCCAGCTGCAAGGTATCAATTTATTAATCTGACTTCTCCCTGAGAAACGCGGGAGCTTCATGTATTTTTCTGAGTGATAATTAATTAATTTAATGTGAAATTTTCTTGTTAAACTATTAAACGCATTATATAACCTATTATATTTATTGAGTCTCTTGTGCATAAAGAAATATTAGGAACTGGAATAAATATTAAATATTTGAAAATTAAGAAAAAAAGGCGTTTATATTTTCCATCCGAATTTTCATTTCTAATATTTAATCTTTTTCGGCGATGTAAAATTTTCTCTCTTCGTCCGCAATCTGGATCATCAAACTTTAGTACCTACAGATTTTTATATTGTTCTGGACTATAAAAAGCTGAAAAAAATCATATATTGTGAAAATTTTAACAACGAATTATTACTATTATAGAAGTTGGATTGTATTTTACTTATTTTTTATGGATTTAAATTTATTTACCAAAATTCACAAAAAAATCGATTGTTCTTTTAAAGTCTAATATTGCTGGTGAAAAGTTAATATTAATTCTATAAATAATATTTCTTTTATTATATTGTAAAACCTATTCACCTTTAGAGTCTTTAAACATTTAATTACAAATATGGAAAGAATGATTTTGCTAAAGTATCTAAAAATTTGGCTAAATATACATCTAAAAATAATTTTGTTGGATTGTTAAAATAATTACGTAGAATAAGAATCTCAAGCATGCTGAACAATACTGCAAAAAGTTTTGACGTTCTAGCAATTAGTTTGAGCATTCTACATAATTATTTATAGTTTGATGGTTCAACAAAAGTTATTTTCAGATCTGTATCTAGTTAAATTTTTAAATATTCCATCAAAATTGACTTTTCCGTGTACGCAAATATTAATTGATAGATTATATCAGTAAATTATTCGTGGTATACTATTGAACTTTTGACGATCATTTTCCGGATATGTTCGAGATATGATGCGAATGGATCCACCGGTATTCGTGCAGGAAATCGATCCATAAGTTATTACGTTGATATTTTTCTCTTCCGTACTATTTATAGCCATAGATATTTGTTTATATTTGTTCTGTAAAATACGACGCGATGGTGAAAGCTCTATCGGCAGTCGACGCACGATGCATAGTCGTAATGAAAAGCCGTGTGCCATTAGTCCGCGTGTCGTGGCCGGAAATGGATGGCTGTTTTTGCTTCCCTTTTTTTTTCACGAAAATCGCATGACATTGCCGCACCGCGTCCCGTCACGTGCACGCGTAGCATTTCTGATATCGCCACCGACCGACTGCATGTAAAATGCCGCCATTCTCGTCCTCCCGACGTGGTCGACGTGCATTTCGCACGAGCAAACGTCGCGAAATCCGATTGAACGCGTCGGCGTGCCACGTGTAACGTATCATCTTTCCGTTACGTTCTTGCCTGAAAGTTGTGTACACGATCTTCAGATATCAATTCAGCCTTCCGCAAACGAATATGTATATGTGTATTATAGAAGTTAATCTGCTAAACCCTCCGTGGTCTAATTGAGACTCTGAAGATGTAGACGAATTTTCAGTTTTGAATTATTCTGCCTCAAATTCGGATACATAAAAAAAAAATGAAAACATTTCAGGTCATATCATTGTAAAATTATATTCTTGAATGTTGAAAGAGTCAAAATTTTTTCAGATTTTTTTTAGAACCTAAAAACCCTTTGAGAAACACAATCAGGCATCAGTGATGCGGTTAGACTGGAGATACTTTAAGTAAGAGATTGGAGAGGGCAATATAATATATTATTTAGTCCGCTATATTTTTCAGGAACTGCAAGATAGAATGAAATATTTACATGCATCTCATTCTATTTTATGCATCTCATTCTATCTTAAGGTCTTGAAAAATATAACAGACGTATCAGAAGTTGGTCTAAACGGTCCAATCTCTTACTTGAGGATTTCTATTTTAGATTAGACTAGGAAAGCAGTAAAAAAAAATGTCGGACACGGAGGATTAAATAATTTCTGAGATGCTCGGCGAAATAAAATTGATAGCGCGTTAAGATTTAAATACAATATCGTTGACTAATACAATACTAAGAAGAAATCAATTCTTCTCAATTGAGCTTCTAATCTTAGAACTTGGAACAAACAACTCTATTTCTCTAACCATAGCGTAAAATCGCACTTGTCATTCTGTTATTCGTGTGGTAGATTTTCACAAACGGAGCGTGAGCTGTAATTTGAAGTTTCGTCTTTAACTCTTCTCTCTCTCTCTCTCTCTCTCTCTCTCTCTCTCTCTTTCTCTCTCTCTCTCTCTCTTCTCCAATCTTAACCGAAAACGTTAAGCTCGCCAACTCACACGGATAAGTAATTGAAGTATCGACGCAGTCCACGCTAGTGGCGTGTAATTACTCGCGTGTTTAATTACTTCGCCTGGTTTTTTAACCTGGTGTAGAGCGGCCTCGTACATTCGCTTTTTATTCGTGAAACGCAGAAAAAGAATTCTTCGCGCATCCAACCGTTTTCCTGCACGCCTCGACCCTTTCACTTACGAACTCATCAATCTCGCTGGTTGATTTTCTTCTCGCTAGTCTTTTATTTCATTTCTTCTGCGGTCACTCCGTTCGCATTATGTAAGCTCGTATTATCATATCACGTATGTTGCGCCGTATCTCATACGTTGTTACCACAGAATTCATTAATACTTGTTGAAAAACACAGTTATTTTTTATACTTATGTATAATGTATGTTTTATAAATATATATATATTATAAATTTATTATTAAGGCAATTTTGCCGTAATTTTTACAGTATAGTATTTAGCACAGTATAAGTTTTCTCTATATATATCTGTATAATTCTTTTAATACTAACATGAATTATTTATACTAATTTGAACGTATTTCTTAACCTTTAATACATATATAATAATTTTTCTTTACTACATACGATTGGTCATTCGTATTTTGAGTTAATTTTCATCAATATATCAGAATTATTAAGTGATTCTTACGTATACTTTAACATTTTTGAAAGTAAAGTTGTATATATAAGAGAAGAAGGAATAGAGCCATTTATTTTTATTTAGTTAAATATTTCTAATGTTTTAAAGAAAAGAAATGTGCAAAACAGCTGTATTAAATTAAAAACTATAAAAAAAAACAATTTTATATACATTTTTTTTGCTTTAGAAATATAGTTCTATTATAATTAATTTTGAAATTCACACATAGTTTTATGCAGCGCGTTGTAAATATTTGGAAAGATAGAATGATTCACACAGAAATGTTGGATTTTGATGAAATCTCATGTTTGCCATATAATACGTACGTACAAATTTTGCTCAACGTTTCGCTATTACATCATGTGGTTTTCACCGAGTGCACGTGTTATGGGCATATAAATGCTGGTTAATAACGTTACTAACTTTACGAGCCATCGTAGTTAAATATTTTTGTTCATTGACCACTAACGACAAACGTTAATGTTGATTCCGATATTATTTACGAGATTTACAGATTTCCTGTTTTTCGTCATAATTATCTGTGTAATATGATATTCAAGTTATTTAATATTTTATCTTTATTACTCCAAAATTTTAATTATATATACTTTAATGTAAATATATTAATAAATATTTAAATCCTTCAAAACATATCTCGTTTACGGGATTGTCATTTAATTTCGACATGCGTAAGAATGCGGATTCTAATAACGTGGTGCATTTGTGTATCGTATTTTTATACGTATTGATTGACCTGTTAACTCGCAATTAATGTCGCACGTCTGTATTGTAGAATTTTCAGTATTCCCCGGGAGACTTTAATTTTGCGGTGACGGTACTTGCCGTCGTATTTCCTTCGTGCATGATTAACTTCCCACGCGTATACATGTTTACAATTTACATGCACACATATACGCACACGTAAATAAACTTATTTTCAGATTATATATATTAGATCGAAAATTTATAAATTCTTTCAGATTTGTATATAAATCGATCTGCGGAAAGTTAGAAAGCATTTTCTGTATATCTCAAATCGTTTCATAAACATACGCCCTTTACACTTTTGTTAGAATCGAATCTATAAATCTCCTTTAGTCTAACAAACAATAGCACATATAATATAATATGACAGCAGCGTATAAATGTATAGCATTGTGTGTGCGTCCTCGAAAAATTACATTAATATTGCACGTCACGCCGCGCGCATTCGGGATTTTATCGGATGCTATATTTATAACCGGCCGCCACGTCTGTTTCTTCCATGAGGTAATTGGATGTCTATACCTCCGGAAAACTCTGCGGTCCATTCATAAAATCGATATATTTCGCGTCTGTGACAGCTGCTGGCTCGTCTCTGTAAATTTGTCATCCCCGTCCAAAAATAAGTCCCCTTGCTATTGCCTCCGGTTATATCGTAACCCTTTGACTCGATATTATTGCGTTTCTTTAATTAGAGGAACCCTCTCGAGATCAAAGTGCAGTACAATAATTAATACTTGATTGCTCACGTGTTTCGAACAGCTTCAATATATCGCTATCTTTTTGTTTGAATTGTGTATGACATTTATCATTAAAATTAATGTTTTTATTTTGCTCTTATATTTTCCATACAATACGATTTTTATGAAAACATAATATATATTATATAATTAACGTAAAGATATATATAATTTGCCTAAATTGAATTTATTATAATAATATTTTCTTTTTCAGCAATTGTTATCCAAGTGTATGAGACAGTTATTGCACAATACAATCGTTCAAACAAGAGATAACTTTAATTGATATCTAGTAAAAATTAATGACGCGAGATAACTTATCGTTGTATTTGTATTTCTTAGTGATGCATGTAAGAGACGCATATTAGTCATTAGATATTGTCTACTTTATCTATGTTAGTAATGCTCTTATTTCTCCTATGAGAAAATATCGACGTATTATCTATAATCGAGCCAATAATTTCGAGATAGTTGCATAACAGAATAATATAACATCGGAATGACATAAAAGATTCTATCGGTCGTTTTCTGGTCGGTAAATTTTCCGCATCCTTACGATAATAGGTCAACCATTTGTGTCAAAATTCGCTGTCGGTTAGATCTCGTTCCGAGTTTCCGGTCTGCGCAGATGATTTGAATAAAGGACCCTGACCGCAGAATGCTAACTATATCATATGTGCAAATCCTGAGAGCGGGGGAAATGTTACAAGTATGATTGCATTCGTTGGCGAGTTCGTATTTGCAGCGAATCTACGTAAATGCACACGCAAACGTTCCGTAATTTCAGGTCAGTTATCGTTTTCACCAGTTCCAATTTAATTACAACAGGAGGTTCCGTTACAAAACGAAATACCATCGTTAACATACGACGATGGCTTGTACACGCGACACACACGATCGTTTCGCAACACGGTATTCGTACGCGAGAACATAGTTCGTCTTTTTCAAATTGAAATTCGTTTCAATAAACGACGACAATATAACGCACACGAACATTGCGTTAGTATATGTACAATATTAATGTAATTGTACACGAACATATTATTTCTGTGTCATTTTTAAATTAAAATCTGCTTTGCTAAATATTAATAATGAGTATAATAATGTTAATAAAGAGTATAAATAATATTACGCGATATTAATGTATTATCGGTAATGTGCGTATCCACGTGCACGGTAGCGGATAAAAACCAGATTAACTCGCTGGCTTTTCATCGTTACGCGGTGAACGTATGCCGTTTCACGCACCGCTACGTCGTGCCCGTATACTGACCGTAATAGTACAACGTTAAAATCAGTTATTATCGGCGAGTAAACGTGGCGGCAACATTTAACGCTTAATTATTTTACCGCGAGGCGCAACATGGCGTGTCAATGCGAAAATGGCCGTCATTTGTGTGTGTGTGTGTGTGTGTGTGTGTGTGTATGTGTGTGTGTGTGTGTGTGTGTGTGTGTGTGTGTGTGCGCGCGCGTGCGTGCGTGTGTGTGTGTGTGTGTGTGTGTGTGTTTTAGATTGTCCGGAAAGTTCGTGCAAAAGATTTAAATTTAATAAATGTATACTAAAATCTTCTGCGTTTCAATTTTCCTTCAAAATCAGCACGAACTTTCCGGACAACCCAATATATCTAGATTTTCATTTGACGTAAAAAGATTGAAAACCCGATGGAAAAGTCGATGTCAAATTTCGCATGATTTCGTCAGAATAATAGACATTATGTTTCGCACGTGCTCGATAAATGCACTTTTTATTTGGTCTGGAAAATGTCAGGAGTAAATTCAACACGCAAATACCATTCGACGAGATATTATCGATTTTCTCTTTAATTCTCGATTCTCTGCACTCCAAATTGTTGGAGAAATGATCTTAATCCGTGGAAAATCGGGTTGCATACATTCGGCCACGCGACGGTTTTTTCGTATGTACTTTAATTAGTATTACCTCTTCTTTTTTTTTAATCTTTTATTTTCGGTTTTAGTTCACAGTAGTAGGCAAAGTCGCACGCATGCACGCGAGAGGCGATGCGTGTCATGCGGCAGATTCACGCTCTGACGGCGACGCGGACGTGAAGTAATTGCAATTAAAATTTGTTTCGCGAAATTGTTTAGCCGCGCCCACGTTGTGCCCAGTCGGCGAGAGCTTTTATATCCCACGCTTGTTTCGCCTTTATCGCATTTCCCCGGCGAATCGAAAGTTACTATTAGGACCTCCGATTTTCTCTTCTTTTCTCTCTCTCTCTCTCTCTCTCTCTCTCTCTCTCTCTCGATTGTAATTAATGATTCGCGTCCAATAACAACGATCGGATCATGCGCTGTCGTGATCCAACAGATTACTATAAATCGAAACTGTCGAGATGTTGCTTTTGATGCATCAAATATTAAACGCAATTTTTCTGTACATGAATAACGTAAACTCTCATATCTTTGGAAATTTATTTTGAAAATATCTTTGATTTATGAGGCGCTAAATTATAGCGTAAATCAATCACTTTTTCATTTATAAATTATATCGAGAATAGATAGATTGTATACCATCAAGCTGCTTTAATGTTACTTATTGTTAGTGTTCAAAATGGAGTTATGATTTTGGTTATATAAATTTTCCGAGTTTAACTCCCGACCGAGGTAATATTCTTCGCAATAAGAATTAATTATTTACAGATTTAATATGTCACTCAGCATTATTAAGATTGTTCGATGCGGAAATGCTAGTCAATTTAACTCGATATTATTGCAGTAATTTAATAGAGTTAACGTTTCAAGATCGAAAAATCATTTCGGCGCGCGTTTCAAAGGATGTAATATATAAATTTACACAGAATTATTTTATACAAGCATTTAAAATCCGTTTAAGGCATTGATTTTTACACAAAGAGAATTTTTTTTTTTTAAGTTTACCCTGAAAATGTGAGTCGTGGGACAACATAGTATTTCCAAGAATTTTAATGTAAATCTCTTTCATTCATTAATAAAACTACATAAAGTATAAAATAAGTTTGATTAATTTTACTGAAGTACATGGTACAAATCTTTAAAATATTGTATTACAACTACATATTTACGAGATAATTTTAAAACAAAATTTTCTCTATGTATAGTGTGTTTTCATGTATACGATCCTATATTATATTATATAAATTTTCGTTCACATTTTATCATACATTGGTTTATAATTCAGAAAGAATTAGCTATCTAATTGAGACAATTGAATCTAAATTGCTTTAACGAAACAAAATTACGATACAGATGCATTTCCGCATAAATATATTTTCTTTTTACTTGCGGAATGCGATAGATATTTAAACGCCAACTATTGCATTAAATAGGAAGATCTGTCGGATCCGATTTGTAACAGCTTTCCGCGGTCTCTAAAAATTACAATCCGCGTATGCATTATGACCGATACTTAAATGTATGTGACATGTGTAAAGCAAATTCGAGTTTCGTGGCGATTATCGATAATATTTCCGGTACAGCCGGCTGTTAATAATGCTTCTATTATTAATGAACGAACTCGCGTACGAACGCGGTGTTAACGGTCTACCAGGCGCGAAGGCAATATCGTCACGATGGCCGTAATGCGCCCGTATAGGACAGGTGACGTGTAATTGTAAACTCGATCAAAAAGGCCGCGGCTGCCAATGCGATCGGCCAATGCCGCATATGTCGCGTTCGCCATGTCATATATATGTATATGCATACATACGCCTGTACTATATCTACCCCACCCGTCACGCGCAGGGATCATTCGGCGAGTTTTCGAAATGTTCGAAATCATTAAAAACGCTGTTGACAGAGGGACCTGCCTCGATTCCGAATTTATATCTCGACACCCGCGTTCGACATTCGAAATATCTCGCGTAATACGAGCCGCCGAAATACGAGCAACGCGATTTGCATTTTTTAACGTGTATAGAAATAAGCTCGCGTCGCATGCAAATCCGGATTTTTGTTGCCAATTTATTAATACGCGGGAATTCCAGATTTATTTCGACAAGAGGTGGATTTCATGATTTCTCTCTTTTTAAACAGGCGCGTTTTTGAGCAGGAAATTAAGCGTAACGTGCATGAACGTTATCGGGATATATAAAATAAATGTTTTCTTATATTTTCTTATGGAGACTTGCGAAGATAGAGCCATCTCTATGACAACGTGACCGATAACCCTCGTGTGCTTTTACGCCACATGGATACTCACATGTTAGCGATATCTCAAGGATATCGAACCAGTTCTATAACCATTACGTCTCTAAAATTGCACTCACTTTCGTGCGAACAGAAACTTTCTCAGGAACGTAATACCAATGACGTGTAATTAATGACGAGCTCAATTAGCTCGGGAATAATATCATTACTGCACGATGAATTAGAATGCCCTATACGGGCAAACATTTTATTACTATTTTATGTAATGAATATGAAATTTTAACGATCTCAATCTCTGTTAGAAAATTAAAATCTGCATCACTATATTCATTATTAAATTTTTCATTTATAATCTTTAATTTTATTCCTGAAATGAAATGCTATTAAATATTCTTTCGTTACACGTTAAAATATAATCGTTCGATTATATTTTAATTCGCCGCATTGCTTCACCGACGGTGCTCCTTTTATACGGTACGATATTTTCGGCAATGTAACGCGATGAATTTGCACGAGAAGAATAACGTATTTATTAAAATATCTTTTACCGGACGACCTGCTGCTTTCGCGCAGGGAGCGTCATAACCCGAAACGCGTAAAGAACGATACGAGCAATGGCTGAACATAGCGAGCGACAAGATTTATAAGGCTCTCGTCGGACGCGCCATAAAGCTTGAGAATTCTATTTATTTCGCGTACGCGGAGCCAAATGTGGGCCGGACGCGCGATGAAATAAATTTACGGTCCTTTTTAGGCATCAAATCTGGCTGGTCGGCGAAGTTTGGCTTGCAGCCAGGCGAGAGGCCTCGGCCATTGCGAGAGCGAGATATACCAACACGCGAACGCGGCATTATGAGGATATTTAATTTGTGCTTCGCGCCGTTATATTTCACTCGGCGTTGATGGAATGGCTTGTTCTCTCACGATTCCTCGTTTCTGCGCGGACTAGACGTGATTTACCGTGATCTCTATCAAGCCAGCTTCAAAATACGCGTTGATTCCCTTTTTTTTTACCTGCATCCCTTTCTTTCCCCTCTTTTCTCTCACTTCCTGTCTATTACCTTCTTTTGGATCTCTCTGGACAATTCTATTTTCATCTCCACGTGTCTGCGTTTCTGTGTTATACATCGCGATTCATTTTTCATTTGTCAGCGAAAGGATTAGCATCGTACGTCATCACAAATGGAGGAGATCAATTTACGTTCGTTTATAATTTAGAATATTTTTTTATGCTTCAGGAATTTTTACTCTTTGATAGATTACGGAGAAAAATGGCGTATTAAATTTTCGTCGTTGTATCTGTAGTTGGACAAAGGTAGACCTAGCTTTCAGCGAGTGTCCTGTGAAATTGCAGGGCTTTTCAGCAGCGTGGTAATTAACGTTTCCGACAGGATGATGTTGAAAATCCGCGATGTTAAGAATTCCACTACGAATGTGAATGTTTAACGATGAGCGGACGGTTGCGTTTACCTCCGCGATTATCCGTGATAATAATTAACGCGTATTTTAATAAATCGTTATTATTGTTATTGCGAATACAGTCGCGATAATCAAGGGAAATCATTACGAAATGTACTCTGGTTACATAATAATAAAAGCGCGTGTAATAACGACGAAAATAACAAAATAGGGCACGAAACGCGCGGACTTTACACATAAATATCTATTATTTTCGTTCAAATTAACCCATATCCGAAGATGTGAACAAGTGATACTATCTTTTTGCTCTCTCACAACATTTATTTCGATATAAATACTTCAAATAATAATAAATAATTTTTATTTTGAAAATTTCTTTTATTTTATAGTTATATTTTTCTTAACGTAGTAAATAATCTTTGAATATATTACTTGAAAGAATGTTAAATTATATTATTTAAATAGAAAATCTTAAAGTGCAGATATTCTCAATGAATAGAAATGTATGTGTACGATTCCTCTGAGAGCTTTGACTGTATATTATAGTATACAATATACATTTTTTTTATTTCTTTCAAATATATTTTAAAATCATTTCAAGATATAATTAATTTATAGCTTATATAAACGAATGGATATATTTAACCCGCAATTAAATTACAATTGACTATTCTCGATAAACTATTATTTCTATTTCGGCTGAACGGTTAATGAAGTCTATTTTTAACGACACGTGACAATATATACGTGTAACGTAGCCGTTTATAGATAACTAAAAAATACGTAAAATAGACAGTATGGCTATTCGATTGCATTCGGAGAGAATGGCGTGTCGCGGATTTAAAGCGCGCCGTATTAAAATTTCACGCCACCAACGTGTCGGGGACGACTACTAATTTCGCAACGGTGCAGAGCGGGCGGCGCGGGATTCATTAGTACCAGTAATTTCATTCCGTACTGTAATCCGCGCCTGATTCACCCCGCGCGTCCGTACATTTGCGCTATGCGCGCGCCATTATTCTGTTACATAGCTTTGTAAAGATCTCTGCGTCATTCCCACGGGCAAGCGGGGAGAGATATATGTGTGTATGTACACGGCGGGGTCGCCCCTCCCTAAACAAGCGCCTCTTATTTTCTGCTCTTGTGCAAGATTATTATTCCGCGGCGATGCAGTGCACAAGCACACGCACGCGTACATACGTATGTTTAAATAGCCATTGTTGTGTATCGTCGAAAGGTCGATCGATCGAGAGACATGCGCTTTCATCTTGTAATAATGATGGACCGCGAGCGCCTCTTTATGCGCTATCCTTCATTACGGCACGATCGGTTGCTCTTTCTCGATCATATTTTATGTATCTCGTTGAAACCTCTTCTCTTTCCATCTCTCTGATTTTGTAAAATAACTGATACTTTTTATGCAGAGAAAGACTTTATCACTTCTGTTACAGATTAATATTTAGATCATCATTTTATTTATGCTAGATATTTATAGGAAAAAAAGACATTTATAGAGAAAAAAAAATAATTAGTGACTTTTGCAAAACTATTTAGTTGAGGCACTTTTTAACACTAACTAAATGTTTTGTTTATATAACAAAAATTTAGTTGCTTTTGCAAAATAATTTGTCTACTTTGCAAATAACAAAAATATTTGTTTGTACCAATTAAACAATTTAATTTATATACAATTATAGTTTGTTCTTTTATTTATATATAATTATAGTTTTATTTAGTATATTTTAACTAAAAATTTTTGCTAGGTATATTTCAACCAAATTTTTTTTTGCTATAGCAAAAACAGAACAAAACATTTTTCCTAGTGTACTTCGATCTTTAATCAATTCAAGAATATAACTTTTGCAATTAAGTCCGACTTGCAAAATTAGTCTATAATAATTATGAGTAATGTGTATATTTTTATCTGGCACATCTGTGTGCGTTTATATGTAAACCTACAGCAATATTTGCCATCTTCTAAATAAACGTAAGACACAATTATGAATAAGCAACGTCATCGCTTTTGAACGGCGACCATGAAAGTATTTCAGCGCAAAAGAACACGCGAGAATATCAAAGGCAAGACTGATTTAATAAGGATAGCGTGTGTGCATGAGTTACACAGGGAAGAAGCAGAAACGTGAAAGTCTTGAAAGTTTTGCACGTAACGGTTGTTTGCGGTTGTTTCGCCCGTCAATTAGGTACGCTTCATCGATCGCGTTAATAACTGTTGTCAAGCTTCACTTATGTTTAGTTGGACTAATGTTTCGCATGAAAACCAATCAACAATTTAGACAACTGTATGATATTAATCGATCGATTTCAATAGTCATTCATATTCAAAGTAGTTTTATATTTTTTTATATTATC
>NW_017259291.1:4147748-4157732 GCF_001594045.1 Atta colombica | reverse complement strand
TGGAGATAATTTATATTAATGAAAATAAAACTTTAATAAAAAGAATATAAATTATCTCGAAAATATAAAAATATTATTAGAGATTAGATATATATAGAAAACCTGTTTAGAATGATGTTTGACTATTAATTTTTAATCAAAATATTCATATTATTCTACATATTTTTATCACATTTTTGTACGTATTCCTATTATATTTCTATTTGGTGCATTCATAAAAGAGGCGCTCGAGCGTTTATTTCTTTTGCAAGTGCCAGTGAAAGCGATATAAATCTCTATTTCCGCACCAATATCGAGCAGCGTAACAGCGAAAGGCTTAACAGTTTGCGAAAGGTACAACCGGTGTGTTTTTGAGGCTTTCGCGTAATGACATGGGTAATCTATGAAAGCAATGCGATGTGGCCACGCGTGAAAAAGTAGGACGTCGAATGGATCGAAATATCGATCATCAAAAAGCGATAATGACTGGCGATGGATTCGAAAGCGGAAGATACAACCTTTTCAAATGACTCTCATTTTCTCCGCCCTGATCCGTGATTATTCCCGCATCATTTGTTCTTGCTCTCCACAAAAGCAGCTTTGCTTTTAATCCCCGTTGAAACATAAAGCCTTTCGAAATCTCTCGTTTTGTGTATTAATGTTAATGTTGTGTTTTATACATCTTTTACATATCCTATTATATTATTATTATTATTAAAAATAATATCTGCATTATAAAATGAGCATAACTAATATATAATTGACACATTTAATTTGCTTTCTGTATTAATTAATTCGTGTGCCTCTAAAGTTTTTATTAATATTTATAAATTAGAAAGGACAATTTGTTAATAACATGTAATACTTAGAATTAATAATTTCACAGTTAAAAATAATGAAGTATGTATTAATAAATGGAAAAATCTTGTATCCTTGTATCCCAAGATATAATATTTGATTTCTTAAAATTAATAAGAAATATGTGTTTGTCTACTAATTTTTCAAAAATTGGAAGTGATATTAGTCCTAGTATTCAAAGTGCCAGTAATCGAGCAGTAAAAAAAAGGTCGAAAGGAAGCGAGGAGCATGTCGATCGCAAAAGAGAGACGCGACGTGCAAGAAGAGCAAAAAAGTAGAGACCATCCACGTAAAAGTTTACGAGCCGTCGCGGCATCGCCTCGTTGCATCTATTCGCGCTTTATTCGACTGTATACGCTATTTCAGAGCGTCTGCACCATGAAGCTTACCCTGCGTGTAAATTAACTCCCAAATCGTAAAAGGAGCCGCGCACAACAATGACTTTGCCGCTTTTTCTAAAGGAATCCTCCTCTCTTATCCTACTCCCTGTTTCTTTTAATGACGTCACTCTCCTCCGGTATGAATCCGCCGAAGTATGATCTCCTGGGACCGATGTTTATAGCCTGGTAGTCTTTTTCGGACGTATACGACAGATAAAATTTCTCGCCTAACGAATTTGCTGAGATCGCCGTTATGCAGTTCAGTGTTTTTTTATTATTGGATAGTTGAAAGTTTTATTATTGGATTTTTATTATTGAATAGTTGAGAGAAAGAGAATCGAAATTATGAAAACTATTTTATTCTTACCTCCTCTATTTCCTTTAAATTCTTTTTTTTTTACAAGTTGGAAAATTTCTGTTAAATTTAATATACATATTTCACGTGTCCCAAACGGTCACTCAAATTTATGCGCTAACTTAACACAAGATGAATATGTCAGAAGGTAACAAAGATATTATTTAAGAAGAAGCGCAAAAAGATAACACTGATACAGTTTGTAAACAAACTGTGGAAGTATATTTTTTTTAATAAAATTAATATTTATTAAATATGATATGTTGAATTTAACATATTTTTATTCATTCATCTTAGAATTTATGGTTTAAAAAACATTATTTATGTTATTTATTCATTTAAATTGTGTTAATTTGACATTAAAGAAATGTTGAATATTAATTTAATCTTAACTATTTAAATATCACATTTAAATATCACAATTACATTATGTTAAATTAACACTTTGAATGTTAAAAAATTTAACACAAAGTTTAACAAGGATTTGAGTAAACCGTTTCTGATATAGAATTGTTTTTTTTTACTGAGTATGTTACTTATAAAGCTAATATGAATTAGGTTTTAAGTGTTTGTGATAAGAAAATAAATTATATTCTCGAGAAGAAATGTTAATATACACGAATGTATAATCAAATTTATATTATATTTCGAATCTTAAGTTAATTAAAATCTTGTTCAGGAATATTTTGAAATATTACATACGGAAAGAATGATTTTGCTGAAATATCTATATAGGTATCGAAACAAGTTTTATTGGACTATCAAAATAATTATATAGGATGTTTAAACTGGTTATTATTAGAATGTCAAAATGTTTCGCAGTATTGCTTATCATATTTGAATTTCCTACATAATTATTTTGATAGCCCAAAATTATTTTCAGATCGGTATTTATATCTAAATTTTTAGATATTTTAGTAAAATCATTTTTTCTATACAGATCTTTTCTAGCACACACGAAAAAATAATCCCTGAAGAATAGATTGTTGTCCGTAAATAGGAATAGGGATTGTTCCGCATTTTTTTCTATGCAGTGTTCTCGTGAATTTCGTGCGATGCCAAACAAATCGGCTACCGAGTATAAATTTCAGTTGCCTTCACGTGTGTTTTGTCTGTGGCTACGCAGCACGGGGGACACACGGTAGAGCGATTGTTATTAATTCTGTCTCCTGGGTACCACTAATATTCATTTGGTCGGTGGATAGGGACGTACCAAGAGCCGCCGATACCACTCGAGTCCCCGGAAAACGGAGTATCTACAGCAGGCGAATAACTCAATATCGACGTTGGTTGATACCATAGGGACGAGACCCGTGACCGCTTCCGTGCGTATTTCCTCTATTTTTGTCCTGTCTCTCTCATTCTCACTTTTCGCGAACGTAACGGCGAATATAGCGTTAGCGCGGATTTAAATTCAGTCCATTGACTCCGGACTTTCTCGCGGCGACTATTACTGCTCGAAGTCGAAAACTGTGGCCACTTTTATCGAATTTCCGCGAACTTACGAAATGGCGGTTTTCATTTTGTATTCTAAATTAGATGAAAAGTATTCACATGTCCACGCGCGCTTATTATTTAATTTTCATTCGTGTACACGATTTTCATCTATAATACGTTATTTAAATGTATTTTCAAAATTTACAATTTTGCAGAATTTGGAAAATCTGAACGCACATTGGATCAATTGTATTCGTTATCTTGTTTAGAACGATTGTCTCTTCAGTTGTAATTGACAATCGATATTTCCGGCATGTACGCCCAAGTTTAATTTCCTGCCGAGGATGTAGTTTGCTTTCACGCCGCAAACATTGGGAACGCTACTCATGTCGTCTTTGTAACTAACAAGGGAAGTGCGAATATCTCCTTCGCGAGTAGCAAACGTAGAATTGTTCCCGCCGCGAAATCTCTCGTAATATGTTACCGGTCTCCGGAATACAAGTTCCGTCAGGATATGCTCTTGGTAAATAATTCTGCACATCGGAAATTTCTGTCGTACCATCCGTCGCGTCCGTATTTTTATTTTCGCATATTCTGTACCGTGCTCTCGAGAGATAATCTCTCTTGAATACGAAGCAAGTACAACGATTTAAAATGACGGGAGGGAAGAGAGAGAGAGAGAGAGAGAGAGAGAGAGAGAGAGAGAGAGAGAGAGAGAGAGAACAGGCTGAGGACTCCGTCCGAATCATCCTACTCGTATTTTTCTTCGTGAAATATGTTCCGCGGCGAAGGATTTACCTGATGCCATCCCTCCCGCAGCGACGTACATAAACCTCGAGAAATTAATCCCTCAGGATAAGACAGTATGACGGAGCGAGTGTAGAGGCAAGATGGAAAGGGTTCTCTTCTCTTCTTTTTCCTTTCTACGCGCGAGAAGCAACCCGATGTGTCTCGCGCTTGCCGAGCAACGATTAACCCAAAAAGTATACGACTCTTGTGCCCTTTACTTTCCGCGATTTTTTTTTTTTTTATTATTCGCTGTTTCTTCCAGTCTCCGAACTTCCGTCGTTCTTTTATTTCACGTTTTATTTAGTCTTTTTTATCCATTTTTTACGTATTTGCACCCTTTGATAGAATGAACCATTTTTGAATACTTTTAAATCTGGCATTTATTTTGACACGTGTTATATAAAAAATGGAGAGTACAATTTTTTGTCGTGCAATATTTTGCGTAAGAATGCGTTCTAGAGATTAAGATCGAAAATTTTAATACGAAAATATCGAAATCGAAGTAACTTTCAAGTTATAAGTAATTAAATTAAACGATGTTGCGTAAAAGTCCTCGTTCTGTGCTCTATAATTATGCTTACTACACATACTAATTCAGTCATCTGTTATTGAATTTTATTGAAGCTTAAATGATATTGATTTTTATTTTATAAACATGTAACTAATTCTGAGATGACTTACATATTTTTTTTATTGCGTGATGAAATATTCATTAGACATATAAAGTCGAATTGTTAATAAATATGAATAACACAAGATTAGATATAAAATTGATGTGTCATAAAAATGAATACAATTAATAATCATTAACACATTTTATTAAATGAATTATTGAATGAAAATTGTTACGTAAATTTTTTTATTTTTGCTTATTTTTTATTTGAACAATTTCTTATTGAGTAATATTTCTTATTCTTTTTTTTTCTATATGAATTCCAAATTGTTGAATCCTAATCTTAGTCTACATATTTTGTAAGGCAATGAAATTATGATATGAAGTATTATATATTCTTATTCTTTTATAATCTAGCTAATTACATATTGTTAATTTGAGATACATATACATATATTACATATCCATATTATTCAATATATTCGATTTTCATTACTCCATTGCCTTTTAAATTTAAAATAATTTATTACTCACCGACACGATGCGCAGCAACGGAGTTATAAATATATTGCACCGGCTATATTGACTATAAAATAAAAATAAATTCGAATTATAGCAACACTTAAAACAATTGATATTTTAAAAAATAATTGTCATATGCATAAATAATTATTAGCGATTGATTACGTGGTGTAATATTATGCATAAAAAATAATTATAATACAAAATTAAAATTATAAAAAATAATAAACTTATATACCTTATGACTGTTCCGCCGATACACGATGTCTTCTTTAGTCTCTGCCTATTCTCAGATTCCTTCATCTTTCATTGTTTCTTGATGGCATATACTTAACACATGTATTCATGTAAAACACTCTAATTATGATCGCATGCATGTTGATTATAACGAGATTTGAGATAGATTATTCGGAAAGAGAATTAAAAAATATTATCAGCCCAATATGTTCGAAAAGTGTATCTCATAAAATATGTATCATTGTTAAACGTTTGATAATATACCATTATTTAAATTATTCATGATTCGCTTATTATTTTCGTAATCTGAAAGTGAACAAATTATTATTCAGTGAAAAATTTAAAGTGTAATATGAAATGCATTTTCCAAGATTTGAAATATTATTCGAATAACGTGATTTTTAATGTTTTATTGTCTATCATTTCGATATCAAGTAAGAGATTTGCGCAAAATATCTGGTTTTATGGATGATTGTTGACTTGATAGAATTAGGAGAAAATAATTATGCAAACGAATAATCATTAATTATAAAATAATTGTTAGTCATATACTAAGAGAACAGTAACATTTTCTTTCACTACTTGTCGCGATTGCTTGTTTCGAATGGTAATAACGTTACGTTATTTCGGCGGCTTGTTTGTCGGCTCGAGTTTCGAATGTAAACAAAATGACCTTGAAACACAACAACTCATCATGTGCTGCTGAGTCAATCGTTACGAAATATTTAAAATATTACAAATTGTGGATGTTAAATTAATCGTGTGGGCAAATAATAATTATATGTTCGTAAGAAGTAAGCGCGTTTTGGCAATACTTTTCGTGAGGCAATGCGACGCGTTAGTCACGTTTCATCTGAACATGAAACAATAATTTTAAACTTTTGTCGTTTACCATTTCGTCATTAAATAAGAGAATTATATTTTCTTGAATAAACGATTATTGATAATAGGAACGTAAAATCGCATGAAGGAATAATTAATTGTAAAATAATTTAGTCGTATAAGAAAACGATAGTTTTCTTTTATAACATCTTGAGAGGTCATAACTCTATGATCTCGTTGACTTTCCTGCCTGTTCGAGTCTCAAATGCAAACAACAAGACCTTGAAAGACTTGAAATACAACGATGCGTTACGAAATATTTAAAGTATTACAAGTAAAGTAAATCATGAATAATAATTGTATGCGTAAATAATAGTTCCTTGTTTATAAGAGATAATGTTATAAGCGAATTATTTAATATTCTTTTTATGAAATTCTCAGAGAATATGAGAATCGTCAGGAGACATTTTAAAATTATCAAACTAAGATTAAAAATGTATTGTATAATAATCCATTTAGCATAAGTTGTAATTTTTTTTTAATAATATGATTGGTCCTTATTTTCTTACGAATTCGTGTGTGTGTGTGTGTGTATGTGTGTGTTATATACAGTCGCATTATTATTCGGACATCATAATAATAGAGAAATTATTATTTTTAAAATATAGTTTTTATAAGATTAATATATTTACGATTTTTTAATCATTGAAAACGCTCATTATAAATAAAAACATTAATTTTGTTTATTTAACTAATGTAGAAATGTAAAAAATATTAAATAAGTTAATCCTTAATTTTAGAATTGCAAAAACATTCGGACACTCAATATATTTTATATTTACTGACCCTCGGAAAGTTTATTCTTTACTTGTTTACCATGAAGTAATTACCATGAAATCATACAAAATATGCGACTTATTTCATGTTGAATTGAATTAACCTAATTTCCCACACAAGTTAACAGTGAAAATGGGACGTAAAGACAAAAATAATTCATTTAATGAACGTCAATTGTTATTTTTCATTATGAAAAAGATCGAGAAATCGGTAAATTAATAAATTTGAATAAGAGTACGGGAGCAGATGTTGTAAAAAGATATGTTCGTGAAGATCGATATTGAATCAATATCTTAGAAAAGACCAAAATTACTTAACTCACGGGATAAACGTAAAATTATTAGGAAAATAAAAGTAAATCTTGGATTAAGTGCTACAAAATTGACCTCGAATTATACGAAGAGATTAACAAGAAAGTACATCCTGATATAGTTCGTCGAGCATTAAAAAGAAAGTGGTTACAACGGTAGAGTTGCTTGTAAAAAGCCGTTCATAAATGAAGCAAATCGAAAGAAAAGATTAATTTTCGCCAAGAAATTTATTTCTAAAGAACAAATATGGTGGAATGATGTAATATTCACTGATGAGAGCAAATTTAACATTTTTGGATCTAATGGATGGAAAATGTTATGGCGAAAAGTAAACGAAAAATTCAAACTGAAAAATTTGAAGCCAATTATGACACATGGTGGTGGAAGTTTAATTGTTTGGGATTGTATTTCAAGTAAAGGAAGGATGAGTGAATTAGTTTTCATTGAAATTTCATTGGAATTTTGGATAAAAATAAATATTTAAGTATTCTAAAAGACAATTTAATAAAAAGTAATAATATGAATATACGTAATTTCAAATTTTATCAAGACAATGATCCAAAACATAAGTCGCGAATAATATAAGAATATTTATTATACAACTGTCTAAAAGTATTACATCCTCCACCACACAATCACCAGATTTTAATTTTTCCTATAGAAAATTTATGGAATTTATTCGTAACATGGAATTTAGACCGTAACATTCGAATTATGCCTACAAGATCAAAAGAAGAACTAAAATTACGATTAAAAGAGGAATGGACGCGCATTACACCAGATTATTTAACAAAAATTATTTTCTAACATGCCTAAACGTTTGCAGCTTGTTATTAAACAAAAAAGTTATCCAACAAAGTATTAAAATTATTATCATTTCGTTTATAGATATTTATATTATTATATCTTGTTAAGTATCCGAATATTTTTGCGATACCAGAATTAAGCAAAATTCTGTTTATAGTTTAATATATTCGAAACTGTATCATATAAATAGTAATTATAGAAATAAAATTTATGTTTCTAATAACTATAATAAATTTTTCAATTTAAAACAAAAGTCGTAAATTTCTTACTCCAACAAAAATTATGTTATTATGTATTTAGAAGGTAATAATTTCTAAAGTATCATGATGTCCGAATATTAATACTAGTCACTCTGTGTGTATGTGTGTGTGTGTGTGTGTGTGTGTGTGTGTGTGTGTGTGTGTGTGTGTGTGTGTGTGTGTGTGTGTGTGTGTGTGTTGTAATATATAAACTATATTAAAAAAAATCTTTTAATCTTTTAACATCACTATTCCTTTTATCGATATCACATCTCAAAATTCTTATTCAAATTTCAATGTGCAAAAATAAATAAAATACAATCCAGTTTTATCACGGTAAAAACTTATTGTTAAAGGATTCTCGAGTATACAAAAATTTTTTTCATAATCATTTTTATGTAGTTCGGAACAATAAAAAATACGTGCTGTTTCCCTCAACGGAGTGTAATGATTGAAAATTTCAGGGTGGTGCTGGAGGATTGAATATAGAATCTTAAGTCTATAATCTTAAATATAAAATCTTGAATCATATTAAAGACTTGTACAACAGTTACAAAGCTGCTTTTTCCGTTTTCGATTGAATGCAGCCATTGAATATTTCGTAGCGGTGACACGTCCGTTGGCATGTGACGTACGATGCGCGCGCACCATGAGCGTACGATATGTTATTGTGTAAGGTCACGTCGCGCTATCAATGCTATCATTCGCTCGGTGAGTCTCCTACGAGCATATCGCGGCGTGAGGAGCTTCATGTATTATTCGCCTCATTACTTTTTAAGATGCGATAGCGGCAAGTATTACAAGACGCTAAATGTAATCGCGTTCTTTACGAACGGCGAGTTTATTTTCGTGATTTATATTGTACTTTCTTGCGTGTTAAATATTTTGCGACAGCCGTGAGTTCAGCATCGCTCGTTTTTCGTTTTTCATGACGTACACAAGCATGCGTACGCAGTAATATCTCTTTTATTCGCGTAACGAGATACGAGTGAATTGATAATGGTACAAATTGAGTATATTGCAGCTAATATTCTTCGCGAAAAGTATCATGAAATACCAAAATGTGTCTTACGAACATATAATATATATTTTCCCGCATGGCTAACTTTTAACGTTCGTGACTTATAAAGGTACATGAAAAAAAAAACGTAAAGCAGTAAGACTTGAGCAATAAGCGAGTCGATTAATCACAGTAGAGAAGTGTAAATAATAGCAAATCCACAATATTGGTTTGCTTATTATATCTTTTTGCTTAAATTTTTTGTGTTCCATAGTCTTCTTAAAAGCTATGGTAAAAATTGAATAAAACATAAGCGGTAAGCAAAATAATATTTAAGATTTGCTATTTGGTGTTACTATCTTATGTTATTTTTTGTGTCATGGGTTTTGAACTAGTAGAACTAGGCACGTAGAAAAATGTAAGCATTAAACAAATCAATATTTTAGATTTGCTATTGCTTATGGTATTGCATTTTTTTTTTACTATGATTAGCTGATTTCGTTTATCTGTTTTATGTTTTTTATGCCGCTAGCTTAATACTTTAAATATTTCGTAACGACTGATACAGAACTCGGTATAACGTGTCATTGTGTTTTCAAGGTTATTTTGTTTATGATTGCGTGGCAAGACTCGAGTCGACCGGTAATGGCAGTTGCATTAGAGGAACCGCCGAGTGCAGATATAAAAATTTTTGAAAGTTTCTTCGAAATTAATTCACGAAATTAATCCAATTTTGCGATTGCTACTTTAATCATATATTTTTTCATTGCATAAGTACACTGGAAAAAAATTAAATTT
>NW_017259291.1:4139756-4147648 GCF_001594045.1 Atta colombica | reverse complement strand
ATATATTTATAAATATTTATTGAATTCTAATTAAGTAAATATTTATGAAATGTAAATATGTATTTATTTGATACAAGAATGATTTGATTTAATTTTTTTGTATTGAATAAATATTTATTTACTGTAAGTATATTTATTTACTTAAATAAATATATTTAAGATTTAGTGAATTTTTTTCACTGTATTTTTATGTACATTGGATTGGATATTTTTTGATTGCACATTGTATTCTATATTTCATTTAATCTGACTAATGGTTGTCACTGGCTTATTGATCAGTTTTCAGATCAGTTGCCATATTATAGGTAAGCAGTTTTGCAATCATAGTGTCATTATTCCTTGGGACGCGACAAGTTATAAAAAAAAAGCGTTACGTTATTTCCTTACACATTTAACAACAATTAACAATTACTTATTTGATTATTCTGTATTTACATTCATTTCATCGAAGCAAATACTTTGTACAAATACTTTGTACGAGTCTCTACTTGCCAAAATCGAAATTATCGATTATATTGATGATAATGAAATTTTCTTTCATATTTTGCATGATAATATTTATAAATCTTGCAACGTATTTTATACCGCTTTAAATTGTTTGCCGATATAAATATAATTAGTTCACTATCTCTGGATTACATAAAAGCGGATATGAGACTTTCGAATTTAAGTAACAGCAAGCACCGACAATATTAGATATAATATTTTTTAAATATGTATATCGTTCAAATAATATTAAATTTATATGATTTTTGATACGCTATCGCATCTTAATCTCGTTAAAATCAGTGCGCATGCGTGATTGTAATTAGTGCTTTCGCGAGTGAGTGCTGCCATAAAAAAACAATGAGGAATGGAAGAATCTGAGAGGAAGTGAAAGTCAGGGGAGATATCATGCGCCGGCGGAACAACCACGAGGTAAATATTTTATTTTTATGTATTACATCAAGGAATTAATCGCTGTTTATTTAATGAAACATTAACTATTTTGAGTACTGCTATAATTCGAATTAATTTTTGTTTTATAGTTTAACGTAGTTTGACATCGTTATAACTCCGCTGCTGCGCATCATATCGGTGAGTGAAACAAATTATTTTAATTTAAGATCTATAATCGATTTACAAAAATTTTAATATATAAGATAAAAGTAATTGTATCAAATTAAAAATATAAGAATATATGTTTAGGTGTTAGTTTCAGATATATTTAAAAAAAAATGAATCGACTAAGATTAAGATATTTAATTTTGAAATATATTATTGTTTATTGATTGAATTTCATATAAAAATATAAAAATATTAGCAAAACTCATAGAAAATAATTTTATTCTCTTTCTGGGACTTTTGCATGTAATAAAATATAGTATATTCCAATTAATTTAAACGCGTTAATTGTATTTATTTTTATAACATTCTAATTTTTATTTTAATCTTTTATAGCTGATTCATATTTATTAATAATTTGATTTTATATTTACTTGAAACAAAATAAAACAGGATGACGTTCAATAAATATTTCGTCAGGGAACAGGAAAATATTTTATGTAGATTATTTTGTGTGTGTGTGTGTGTGTGTGTGTGTGTGTGTGTGTGTGTGTGTGTGTGTGTGTGTGTGTGTGTGTGTGTGCAGAGAGTATGTTTTTAAATTATTTACACATCAGTAATTAAAAACATTTGATGTTGAAATACGATTTCTTACGTATTAGTAATTTTAATATTTTGATATAATACATTTTTTCGATTTATGATTTAAGGTATTGGATTAAAATTGGACGAAATTGTAATAATAATTGTGAATTTTTCTCTTTCAATTTATAGCATTAAATATGGAACATAAAATGTCTCGGTAGATTTCTAAATTCATAAAAATATACAATATTACTGTTAAAAAGTACTGCTGAAAATATTACTAATTCGATCGGGCGGGTGATATACTTATAGATTTCCTGTCTTTTTCATATGTACAATGTAGAGAGTCCCTATTGTTTTGAGAAATTGTCATCCGTGTGTTTCCTCCTTTCGTTTCCTCCGGCGATGGGAGGAAGCAATGTCAGCAACTCTACCCAACCCATCAGCCATTGAGACCGTTTGAGTTCAGCTGCACTGTACCTCCATCCCTCCTCATCCATTCCCTCGTCGATTCTTCTTTTCGCTATCGATAGATATATGTATCTGCGGTCCACGCTATCTCCGATACAACCATCCCCATTTCGAAGAATACGCTACGACTATCGATGGTACTCGCGTATTTTTCGACCGACTATAACATCCGGCTTTACTTCCTCCGCCGCCGTTATTCCGATGTACTTGAAAGTACGTTGTTACGGACAGGCGTACGTTATTTCCGCACTTGCTTACGCCGTTCCCGATCCGCAATTCTCTTTTCCGCTTTTCTTATATGCCGCAACGTGCGGGATTTGTGGGAGTTTTACTTACCTCTCTTGTGCGAGAAGAGAGAATATATGTAAGTACGTGTGTATGTGTCGCAGGGAAGCATTTGGAGTGAATGTTCCTGACGCGCAATCTACGATAGGCTGTGCGAAAATTGCGGGCGAGAATTGCAAAGAGAATGTGATGGTAAACAGGGGGAGGGAGGAATAAACATCGGAAGCCAAACAAAAATGCGGAAGACGAATTGAGAATCCGCTTTGTGAGTCGATTCATTTTGCTGAGTCGCTGGACAGTCCGATCACGTGTTTCGGTTGTGAATAAGAAAAACGAATGCTTATTTTCACGGTTGGCCAGAGGCATCGTATTTGCATACACAAAATCCTGTCTGTACGTGCATACGGTAACCTTCGATGAGCTCGAGAGATATCTCATAGGAAAAACCACTCGACTGTTTCTTTCTGTGGTTTCCACTAGTTACAACAGACAGTGTTGGAAGAAGCGGGAAAAAGATTTGCCGTTTTTCAACGAGCGCAAGCTACTTTTTCCTATTCCTACAAGCTGCACCTCTTTATCGCGATTCATCGTCCGAAACCTTATTTCTTGAATAACAAGCCTCTTCCGGTAATAATTGCCATTTACTGATAGGATTTATTAAGATAAGATGTTCTTCAATGATAATCATTGCATCTTAATGATAATCTTAGTCATTTATTTAGTTAGCTATCTACAATCTGGGTTTTTTACACAAGAAAAATTTTACTCTCAAATTTATAAGAAATAAAAGAAGACAGAGTCTTGTTTTTTTGAAAGCTTAGAACTGTAAAACTTGAACTGAATAAATAAGATACAGATTACAGAGAGTAAAATATAATAATATAATATATAATAGCAGATGGCGAATTAATGTCAATTTTAAGACGACTTAGGATTGTCACAAAACTAGAAATCAGAGAAAAGTCAGGGAATTTTCTGAAAAATGAAAATTTTTGGGTTTAAAGAAGTTTGATATGTGTACATTAAGTACATTACGCTGTTTTGGAATATCTATTACCAATTGAAAAATTAAATGCAAGCAGTGTCAATAATATTAATAATAATTTACATTGCTATGTTAAATTGCTTCCTCAACAAAATATTTAACGATTTCCAAATCAGGACGAAAATACAAAAAATTTAAAAAATTATTGAAATCACAGAAAATCATGAAATTTGCTTTGGAAATTAGAGAAAAATTATGAAATTTTAGGACAAGGAATTTATAGCAATTCTGCGATCATAAGATTTATCATTTATAAAAATATTTTAATGTATATAATCAATGTTACAATTATTATAATTAAAGCCTGCAAATCTTTCTTCTCGTAATTGTGTAGCTTACAATCTCGTTATAACTCGTTCGTGACTATATCTACAGGTGTATACCGTGTGCAGTGTTCGTATACATCGTTTCGAAGTTCTTTGTACGTAGAGTCTCGTGTCCGCGAGGGTAACAGCGAGAATCTAAAGGGAATAATGAATCCACGTAGCAACGTTGGTTCGCTCGTGTGCACCGAAGGTCTTTTGCTGCCATTGGAAGGGAGAAAAGGGAGCCCAGAGAGAAGCCTTAAGCTTTTCCCGGCAGCGAGGAAACTTCGATAATCCTCGTCGTTTACGCTCACGTAGGTGCACGGCTCGCAGGCGTCCCTTTCCTCCCTTTTCCCTTTCCTCCTCGTGTTCTTCGTTGTCGTCGTCGTCGTTGGCGTTGTAATTGGGGAATAGGGCAGCGCCAGGTCGATAACGGGGCACGTAAGTTTAAAACGCACGATAAAATCGCCGTTATTCGTTAGCTGAGCGCGCGACTTTTTATATCTTACTATAAAAAAATAACATTTAACTCTTTGTATTTTGATCGACGGCCATAAATACTCGACGATTCGATTTGGACAGATTTGTTTCCGCGTCACTCGCGGCTTTTCACACACGTGAATAATGCATGAATAAGTTTATTATACACGGAAATGGTGAAAAGTGTGTGTTCATAAATATTTAAGGTGCTTACGTTCTACGTAGAAGCTGACGTTAGCGCGATTTGCTGTATCCGGTGGATTCAACTGTGAGGGTCTTTTACACGAGAATACATACGTTGGCACTTCATGTATGATGTGCTTTGCTATACATAGATTTGTAAAAGACTGATAAGATAAAAATGGTCTGATTGGATTAAATAGTAATTCTAGTGGAAAAGAAACGAATCAGAATTTTCTGGTTAAGTCTATTAAAATTCTAATTGAAATAACTAGAATTCTGATTGATACAATTATTCTGATAAAAATAAGAATTCTAGTAGATTTTCATCAGAAATATTGTTCAAGAACCAGAATTCCGATTATCTCAACTAGAATTCTAATAAATTTAACCAGAAAATTCTGATTCGTCCATTTTTAATCAGAATTTTTTTTCAGTGTAAATCATGTACAGAATTGATTGACAGAGTGTCTCAAAATTTGTGACTCAAAATATTATAGCAAGATAATTTTCGAAAAATTAAGTTATTTAAAAATTTGTATTTTTAGCAATAATTTTAGAGACAAGAATTTAAATATGGAGAATTATTATAGACTATTTTTAGACAGTCACGAGTCGTGCATGCGGAAGTAGCGAGCACTGATGAGAACGCATTTCAACGCGTCCATTAATATTCACAGGCGACTATCTAAGTATGTAGTCTGTAATTATCCATATTTAAATCTTTATATCAGAAATTATTGTTTAAAATAAAAATTGCTAAAAAAAAAATATAAATAACTTTTTTCCTTAATTTTTCCAAAATTTTTGCTGTAGTATTTTTCGTCAATTTTAGGAAAGCATATACTCTGTATATGCTAATGTAATTGGACATTGTGTTTCCTGCGTGCAGTATCTCATGTATAAATATTTAAATTTCGTAAAAAGCTTACAGCAACTTGACAGAATTTTTTATTATTTTAGAAGAGAAGAAGGGATATTCCTTCGCGTCATATTCTTTACGAATTCGAATGTAAAATGTAACAAAAGAATTTACGAAGTTGTACTCCCACGGCGAGCCGTCGTATTGAAGGTGGACACGATATGGTGGAACTTTAAAATTCACCCCGACGACTTTAGCTACGTTCCGGCGAAAGTTTTATAATCCCGCTTTCCTGCGACCACGTAGGTGAGCTCATGTCGCTCTGGTCGAGGTATATAAGTCGAAAAAGGGTGCACACGGCGACAGGGGTTAAGAGACGCGGTGCTGAAGTTGTCACACGAGAGAAGATGAGAGAGAGGTCGGACAAGAAAAATAAGAACAAGACGGTCACGGAGCCGAATTACACGGTACGGAAACGAACGGTGCAGGTGAACTTGTAATCAAGAAAAAGGAAAAGGTCAGCGAGGAATGAGGGTAAAGATCTACTTTTGCGGCTGGGAAAAAGAAATAGAAGGGAAAATGTATTTTTGGAAAAAAAATATCACATTTTTTTATTTTGATGCTTATTACTAAATTTATTATTAAATTTTTTCTTTATTAAATTGACAATCAACTTGTGTGACGTTATTAATCAAGCTTCAGCTTATGGCTGCATTTCAAGTCTAACAATTGTACTTTATAGAACCAAAAAATGTATTTGTATATGAACATTATCAAGCATCAAAATCCGCTTTAACCGAAAAAAATTCTTTCTTTTATTTTTTTTATTTGATGAAAAGATTTTCTATGAAAAGCTTATCTTATCTTTTTCTTCTTTTCTCTCTCTCTCTCTCTCTCTCTCTCTCTCGGCAAATTTATTAATTAAAATTGTATAGAGTACGCAGAAAATAAAAATAACACAATTTATCGCGTCGAATCAGGGAATATTATTATATGCGATAAGAGGAAAGTCGTTTCGAGAATAGAATTAGATACAGTACGCCGGCCATCAAGGAAAGGCCGAGTTACACTTGTAAATCACACTTGACTAGGCACCAATCGCGTAAACTCTTGGTGCAAGACAGCGGGAGAGCAAGCGGAGGGACTGAGTGCTTTCGGTCGGCAGGCAGGAATCGCTGAATCGAACACAATTTCTCTGCGGGCGTTCGGGACGTGGAGAGTGAGGACAGTAATCTGAGATCGCTTAAACGCTTTGCCGTCGCGCAGCACGATAATTGATTGCGCGACTCCTGATTAGGGTTTCCGATCATTTGACACTCGCTCTGTCTGCAATTCGCGCGAGAGTGCTACCCTGTCTCGCTTCCGTTAGCACTCAAGTAGTGTCACATCGGAGGAATATCTAGATTGCTTTAAAATCCATCGTTTTTCTTTCTTTATCTCACAATCCCATAGTATGATAAAAAAAGAAATCTTGTATCGCATTTGTATTAATTTTCATATTTTTATCATAAAAGTACAGACAGATTAAAAGTGCTGCTTATCAATGATAAAATAAAACGTTGCTTTTTTCTATAATACTTTTTTCCGAAGTATTTATATCACTTTATATAAAAGAAGATAATGAGCGAAAAAAAAACATTACTTTTATATTCTTTTATAATGATTTTTATAAGCTACTAGTTACATCAATTTTTTCATAAAAGTATAAAAACTGTGCTTTAAACAATTAAATAATTAATGTATAAATATATGAGATTTATAAATATATGAGAATGTCGATGACAAATGTAATGTCCGTAATTTCGGTGAAATTTCTCGGCTTATTACTCTCTAAATCTGAATCAGTGAATAGTCACTAGCTATCCAATGACATACTTGGCACTGATAATCAATGAAGTTCAATTAAAAAAGGAAGAATATTTGAGCATTATATAATTAAAATACTGATATTGGCATGTTAATTTCAATCTTCCAATATCATTCATTAAATTTAAGCACAAAACAAGGTTAGTTAGATCACATAATAAAGATTAGCTAGGTTAATCTCACACTTAATTTATTGATTATCAGTGGCATACTTGGGACTGATATGGGGAGTGATTATCCTGATTCAGATTTAGAGAGTAAATTACACGTACGTGTATATTTTGATGTGAGAACTTATTTCGATCGCGCGAATATATGCATGTACACGAGAAACGCGAGAGATATTTTTGTAATCCACACACGTTCGGAACTCGTAAGCGCCGTCCAATTTTTCGGTACGGTCAAGTTGGGCGAGGACTCCTTCAATTCCTGCTCGTTTCATCTCGTACGCTCATTGCGAGTTTTCGTTCTCGTGTCTGAAGCATTTTCCGTATTCCGAGGAACTAGTAATACCACCTTCGCTGAAGAAATGTGCGCGAGCGATTGTTACGAAGCCAGAAAGTTTCGCGAATCGATCCTAGAGCAGGAGGTTGAACTGCTCTCTACTAACCCTCTTCCTCTTTTATTCTCTTTCGCGCCTGCAATCCTTCTCATTTTTCTTCCTGGCCACGCTTTGTTAAGGTGTGCGTCCCAACGTTTATCGTGTGGTACGCGGAGATATATTCTTTCTCTCTCTCCCTCTCTCTCCCTCTCCCCCTCTCCCTCTCCT
>NW_017259291.1:4096688-4139656 GCF_001594045.1 Atta colombica | reverse complement strand
CACACACACACACACACACACACACACACACACACACACACACACACACACACACACACACACACACACACACAAAATCGTCGTACTTGTTCAGTATCACTAGCTTTACGTAGTTTCCATCTTTTCTCATTTTCTTCCTCTACTTCTCTTTCTTTTAACTGCACCTTTGTTTCGTGTCTTAATACTTTTTTCGTAAACTTTCGATCGATTGTAGTTTGCAGGAACGTTTTAAATAGCTTGATGAAAGTTTAGAGACTACTTTAGTTCTTTTTCTTTCCTTTACACTCTTATTTTTTTTTTAATACTCTCTTTTTTGTCGTTATTTTAAAGTCCATTTTCAAAGTAGTGTTTTTCTATTTGGATAATATTCTCTCTTTATCCTTTTTATTTTAGCATTTTGCAAACGGGAGAAATTTATCGCTCGCTTGTTCACCGTTGCACCGTTGTTTACTTGAAAAACATCGTGTTACACACCGTGACCCAGTTTCGTACCTACTAAAGAGGAGCGAAGAGAATGTTAAGTGCAGTTGCTTAAAATTATCCCATGCTAACGTAGCGAAGTACATGTGTTTCGAGTTCGTGTAGCGCGTTTAGAGTTACTTGAGACTTATCTTTCGTCATCTTATTCCGTGTTCGTCTTTATAAAGTCGCTTTTATCTGTCTTGATGTGTACCTGAGTTTTCATAAGAGATAACTTTTAACATATTATTCCATGTAGAGTTCCATAATGATATTTTACATAACAAATTCAACGAAAAGCGATCTCTCTCTCTCTCTCTCTCTCTCTCTCTCTCTCAGGAATAAATATAAAAATTAAATTAATAAAAATTTGTGAGTACTTTTCCACGATGAGAAATGATATTACCGCTTCTATATTCTACATAACGTTTTTAATGATCATTTAATATTTGTAGTAGGCAACAGTGCGGAAAATTCGATGGAATCGAGAGGCGTGAATATCCGCGCGGCTGTAAATGGTGTTAATGGTCAGAGAAATTTTCGATATTATCGTTCAGCCACTCTCATACGATTCACCGAAAATTTTTGTTGACGTACGAAAGAAGAATTTGCAACGAGAACTAACTTAAATAAATTTATTATCGATTTGTTCCAATATATTAATGCGAAATTACTGTTGACGAAATTATTGTTGAATGTTTAATGTTGGTTTAATATTAATATTGAATTATTCTTTTATTTGTTTTTATGTTTGAACTACGAAAAGATTGAACATTATTAATTAGAAATTTAATTAAACAAGCATTTGTCAGTAATAGTTGTTATTTGACGGTAATTTTGTTTATTTTAATATTTTTCATTTATTCAGTATTTTCAAATAACACGCTTTTTATTTAAAATTTGACATACGAAATTTTAAATAGTAGTAATAATATAGTAATTTATATCAAGAATTATGTGGCTCGAATGTTTGGAAAATATTAAATTATTTAACAATTTGGAATTATGTATCTACTCTGACGTAACCGTATTGATTATAATCGAAGGTGCTAAATTAATATATCGTGCTAAATTAATTTTTTTGCCGGTGCTGTCGTTATGCGCCGCGCGCAAACACCATACCCGATGGTTTTTCGAGAGCCATTCGCGAGGCAATCGTCGAATCGTTTTGCGGAACCAGCCGGAATATCGTGGGGCATACGCGTTTAATCGAATCGTAAATCCATTCCTCTTCTCCGTTCGCGCAGAACAGCTCGAAAATTGCATGCAAATGCAGAAATATTCCGGCGAGAGCGCGCGCGCGCCCCCGTGATTTCTTATCGATTCCCGACGAGCGCTTTTCCTCTCCTGGCTTAGCTTTTCTGCTCTCCGATTCGTCGTCGTTCGCACGCTTTTCCATTTTCCGACTCATTTTAGTGTTTTCGACTACCTGTTCTTTCTCTCTTTCTCTTTTTATTGATCAGACACTTTGAGATGTTATAAGGTGAGGTCGCCTTATAACGAAATCTTGATCACGTTATAGTTTATTTTCTTTTCTCTGATTTTGAAACACAGTTCTTCGAGATTCATGGGAGTGCGCGCGCGCGTGTGTATGTATGTGTGTGTGTGTGTGTGTGTGTGTGTGTGTGTGTGTCGATGACGGTTCGGAAGTATCGGTCCAACGCGGATGTAGGTCAAACTTCACCATTGCCGGTCGGAAACTTTTCGTCGAGTTGATAGAAATACAAGGTGCAAAAGTCGTACATCGATTTGCTCATGTATAAGATTCCATTCGTTCGTGTATCGACGATCAATTAAGAAAAGTCGTACGGGAAAAATGTGGAAGTTCTGAAAGCCTTTTAAATTAAATAAAAGCCATTGTGTTTAAAGTATTCAGCTAAATAAACTCATGACTGCTCGCTTTTTGAGAGTGGCGCTCAAATTAATCGCGCTTTAGAAAAGAAAGAAGGAGACCAATAGAAAGCATTTTACCGTTGCATTATTGACAATTCTCGTTTCTTGTTAATATATCATAATTTCCGGCTAAAGTAGCTGTGAAATTATGACATGTTTGTCATTTTCATTTGTGGATACAAAATATACATAACAACGATGCAATTTGGCATTTTGGCGTCTTTTGTTGCCAGTACATTTAATAAAATTAACATACGACCCAATAACGACGATATTTATACAAATATATAAATTTCCAGTTTTGCAAATTAATATATTTAACATGTTATTTTAATATAATTTTACTTAAAATATTTGGCTTGTATAAAATTCTTTTTCTTTTTAAATATTATATAAAAATAATTTTTAATAAAGCATCTCACTAATATAATTTATTTTTTACTTAATGCACTATAATGCATTATAATATTTCAAATTATTTTGAATTGATTTATTGCTTGTTAGATATTCAATTTCAATACATTTTTTTCTCGGAACAAATTAATATGCTTTCACCTATTATTATAATATACTTTGTATCAATTTCGTCTGTTGGAGTATACTTTCCTGCGACGACGTATTAGAATCAAGAATCTGTCGAGCGTGTAATGGCATGCAATTTTCGTGATTGGCAGATGGAAGCCTCGCGTAATGGTTTTTGTATTGGGCGCGATTCCTTTCTTTCTCTTTGCGTTTGGTCAGAGAGGCGTCGAACCAGCGGTGGCAATCCTACGGGTGTGATCCGTCTATGTCCCTGGCATCGACAAGCTTTCACAAACCCGCACTATTCCTCGGAGATTTAGGAGGGACATTTCGGGAAGAGAGAACGCGCGTGAGAGACGTCTGCGTGGAAAAATGTCGGCTGCGAGACACGCCGATAATGCGACGTGCGATTTGTTTCCGCCGAGCGGAATGACAGCGTATCAAAAAGACTGACTTGCGATATTTTCATCAAAACATTTCTTCGTCGGTACGTAACTTGCAGATACAAGTGTTTGATTTCGTTACGAAGCAAAGAACGTTATCAGTTCATTCGTGCGTGCGTGTGATGACAGGATCAGATCACAATTCACATGATTAAACAGGGATAAATAAAATTATTAATTGCTTGTTTTTAAAAATTAATTACTATTGATTACTTGTATTGTAGCGAATAATCTAATACAAAATTATATTTTGATTTTTTAAAGAATAGTGTAATCATGATGAAAATATATAAAAAGAGTTAAATTACAAATAATGCTACGATGCTTGAAAACTTTCAATTATTAATGTTAATTATTAATTTTAATTAAAAGAATCGTTATTTAATGTTATTATATATGTTATAAAACGATTAAAGAAAAGATTTTGATCACAATTAAAAATTGGAGACTAGATGGTTCTCCGCGTAATACAGGTTTTTAATTTCGTAAAACCCAGCATTTAAAGGTCTTACTACCGGTTTGATAGAAATTACTCTTAATAATTGACAAGAAGCTAAAAAGACTCACGACATTAAAATTAAATACGCATTAGACATAGTCGTTACTATACAATTAGAAAAGAAAAGTGCTCATGGATAAAAGTGACTTTAAATTTAACTATTATAAATATAATTAATGTAGTTATTACTAACTTATGGCGTTATAACTGAACGTTTTTAATTATTATTGACCTTCAGTAATTCTGTATTATGTTGTTCTAAGAACTAGAGAAAAAAAAATCTCATATTTTTATTATTTTCATATCTTTTTTTTTTTTTTCGCTTCTTATTACGATCAATTATTTAAGGATACTTTTTATTGTCAATATTTCTGATATTATAATACTAGGCTTTACCGTAAGATCTGTGAAAATAACACATTTGAAAAAAATAGTGATATTTTATATTAAAGAATTAAAAAATGAAAATATGATGTGGCTAATTTTAGTTTTTTTTTATCATAAAAAGTGCAGAATGTTTTTTTTTATTTTTATAAGGAACTATGAAAAGCGCTACTCATTATTTTTTTCATATTAATAGAATGTACTAACTTAACAGATTCTTTATCGTGATCGACATTTAGTTTATATAAAAATATAGAAAAATAAAAGATATATCGATTTATATCACAAAAGATATTTTCTATCGAGGATTTACGTTCTTCGACGTTATTGATACTAGAACGCGATGGAAAATGATGGAAATCGATAGTTACAGCATCGTGAGCAAAGGGATAACATTCTCGTTGCGCTAATGCCCACGAAGATGGTAGCATAACCATTAATGGATAAATGGCCCGGCGGGCAAAGGAGAGTAGGAAGGTCAGTAGTTCGGAGTGATTCGTATTTTCTATGTTAATGCACGGACATAAACTACAGCCCGTACTAGACGCGATGTTTCTCTCAACTGGCTTCTTCGGTTGGAGCAGCTGTAACCAATGTCGAAATCGATTACCGTGAGCATAAATTTATGAAAATATACGTCTGTGATGTTGTGTGGAAAAAAATATTATCTTCAAAGCACCATCTCTCCGATATTCATCGTGTAATATCCTTGTTTTGATGATGATGTAACATGAAGTTTGACGTCTCTGAGTTATTGATGCGATTCACTTTTCTTTTCACATCGTATCCATTATATCTGTAAAATTGCTTCTCATCAGGCAAGTTTGCTAAACTCGCTACGTTATATTCTTAGATATAAAAATATATTTTGATTATTGTATATAATTTTTGCGCGAAAATAAATAATCAAACCACTTGTTAGTCGAGCAAAAATAAATAGCAATTAGCATAATTAAATAGCAAAAGTGATGAGAAGCTGATGTTAAAGGTATATTATTTTCTCTCTCCCCCCCCCCTCCCCCGATAATTATAGAATTAAACTTTAAAAAATAGCGATGTCTATAATTTTCATTGTGTTAGTGTTAATATTAACATTATTAATACTAATGTGATGTGGATTTAACACCATTGATTTTAAATCTACATTAGAGGTTTAAAATCCACATCACGTTAGTGTTAATATTAACACTAACATGAGAATTATGTAGACATAGGTATTAAATCCATACTGATATTTTTTAGAGTGTATCCTCATCATTCACGTAATGCAAAATTCGTTAATTCTCATCGCGTATTTCGATCTTGCTCGACCCTAGAATTCATCTTCAGTTCTCGCTATATTCCACGGCTACTCTTCAATTTACATCCTCTTTATCAGAGCTAACTTCCCACCGCGTAACATTATATCCACCGACGTTGCTGGTTAAACTTTTTATACGTTTACAAGATTAAACTTTGGCCCCGTGGGTACAAAGAGTCCGCTTCCCCTCCCGTTCCTCCTTCCTATTTTTCCCTCTGTCTTATCTTTTCTTTCTCTCTCTCTCTCTCTCTCTCTCTCTCTCTCTCTCTCCCCCTCTTCTTTCATTTTCTCTCTATTTATCTATCTCTTTAGCGTTCTAGTGCAGTTTTCACATAGTTGGTTAACGGAATGAGGCGTTTACTATAAGCGTAGACTAAACGAGTTCTCGAGACTACATTATCGTTTATTTTTTTCCCATTTCTACAATGTTAGAAATATGATATAAATATAACGACATTCTTCAATTTTCTCGAAAAAAATTCCGGAATATTATACAATTAGCATTATATATATTCTAATTTTGTATTTTTGTAATTGTATTAGGTTGTCTGGAAAATTCGTGCCGATTTTGAAGGAAAATTGAAACGCAGAAGATTTAAATTTTAGTATTAAATTATATAGGTTAGTCGGCACGAACTTTCCGGACAACCCAATATCTTGTCTTTATCACGTTTTTGTTACGTTACATACAGCTTTCAAAATGAGCATTTAACCGAAATATTTAGCAACATACTTCAAATATAAAATATATAATCAAACATCCTTTCTCAAGTAGCGGTAATAATTTCTTTTAATAATTTACGTAATTAATTAAAATCCTAAGCCTAATAAACAATAGAGAGCTCTTCTTCAAAAATATCAAAGAAATAATTTTTAAACTTGTTAATTCAAAATAGTAATAAATAGTTTAAATAATGTTACACGATCTGTTGCATTACATTTTTCATGATCTAGTCGTTTGTAAATATATATTTATATGGTATTCAAACGAATGATAATCTTAATTTCCTGATATAAAAAATATAATTATAATATAACTCAAGTTTATTATAATTATATTTATGAAAATGTAACATGTGTATAAATTATGCCAAATTATTTAACAATAATCGTAATAAATATCTCACAATACTTAATATTTTGAAGACAGATTCATATTTTCCTGCTGGCAAATTATGACATCGTGATCCGTAACTCACGCGGGGATTGGGTTTCGTTTAAATTCACCCTCGATGGGCCGCCGGCCGCAGGCTCTAAGAGTCCCTGAGGAGAGAAAAACGAGCACAGGAGGGCCTCGGTTCTTAACCCAATTCCGGAGATAAATGCTAAGTAGAGGCAGAGATTTCTGAGATACGGGAATCCGGCTCAGAGAGTGATGCCTTAGGGTAGGGCAATGTCATGTCCCTTAAATTTCACGCTCATTACTTCGCACACATAACTTAATGCGTATATGGAAGATAAGGAGCATATATTTGTATATACATTCTCCAATGTATTTATTTTATGTCGTCGTTTCTATATAAAAAACTAACGTTTCTTCTACAAAAAAATTAACGCTTCTTTTTTTATGCAAAAAAGAAGTTGCTTGTCATCTTTTTTTTTGCATTTTATGTAAATATATTAATATACGACATATATACTAATTAATATCTACATTATCACAATAACTTTATTGAAATATTTAATATTTGTATTATATTTTACGTAGAAGTTTTTCCACATTTTCCAAGCATAGATTTTCCAATCAGAAAGTTCAAATTTATTATGAACAGGTATATCAAATTGTAATATTAATTGAGAAATTGGAAGTATGTGTTTTTTGCTTGTGATAAACAATATGGGAATATTTTATTATGATTATTACGTGTAATCATATGGCAATTTTTTTTCTACCTACGCATGTATATTGTTCTCATAACAAAGGATTTGTTAGACAAAAATTGCAGGAGCTATGCCGAATATTCCTCAACGTGATTAAAATCTGCAATCGCAATTCCCTGCAATACATTGTAACCGCTGGCTTTTAGAGTGCACTTTCGTTCCTTCCATTAATTAACGCTTTGCATTTTTCCGCTCGTTGGTTAGCGGTTTGTGCCTCACCAATGATACACGCCGGCTTATTGTTTCTCTCACATTGCTCAATTGTCCAATAGTTTGCGGTGCAAGGGCGCATAGGTGAGAGCGACAGTCGTGCCGCACACAGTATTATATAAATGCTACACGTGTCACTGTATACATATGTATATGTATATGCATATGCGTACACGTCGTCTATATCATTTCGTCGTTCCACAAAAGCGGTGCCACCGCATTTATCCGACTGACCATAAATGCGAATTTAGTTGTGGTCATCGCGGTGCATCAATATGTTCTTCTATCACTTTGAACACGGTTATAAGTTGAAATCACCCAAATCTACTTTATAGTTATGAATAAAGGTAATTATCTCGATACGTTAAGGAAAAAGCGAAAATCGCGAGTAAAGAGATTCGGAAATAAATAAATGAACGCTTTTTAGTGTAATATAAAAAGTTTTAAATACGTAAATATTATAAAATTTTAATATATAAAATAAATTGAAAAATTCTCTCACACAAAAATATTATTAGGCACCTAGAATTTTGACCGAATATGACTTTCTTTTTGCTTAGTTATGATGAATGTTTTTTTTGTTGATTTTCACTTAATATTGTTTATATAAAAAAATTTAATATAAAAAAAATAAATAAGAAGATAAATTTTTGCAGCGATGCTATAAATTTTGTTTCTGAACTCAATAATATCTTTTTGCCTCTGGTATCGTTTATATCTATGTATATAAATATTAAGGAAATAGGAAAGATTCTTTGTGGAATTAATATGTCGAATTAACATAACATAAGACTTTTAAAACTTAACGTTAAAAGTCCTCTTTACCGACTAGCTATGTACACGAACTTATCGGCAATGTTATACAGCTGTGTTGGTACAGGTTTTTTTCATTAAACGCGAAAGGAAAATTTTAATTTTCTTTGATGGGTATGAGAGAAATCATAAGTTCCTTCGCAAGAGACTTTTCTTTTTATTACTAATATTCATGTTGTTACAAGAGTGCATAGACTCTACTCTAACTGAATTTTCTGAATGCCTGAACTGAGTGTATGAATTTATTTTCGAAATGCTATTAAAACGTATTACAAATATACAGCGGGAACGCGACGTTGTTACGTGACCTCCCGTTTAAATATTTTTTTCTCGCACGCGAACCAAAGAAGCGTCGGCGCATTTGCATAATAACTAAGAATTTGCATAATGGGAAAGAATGTATAATGCGAAGTTATACGAGCATGTGTGCACTGGTGCTTCTATTACCGTTGTCCCACAGGATACAGGACAGTCTGCGATGTTAATGAAACTAACCGAAGAAGATTTTGCTTGAATTACATTCCGACTAAAATGTAAGCGTCCGCATGCCTGCCTGCGATCATTACATGCAACTGTGATCGATTTTCACATGCTTCAGTAATTCGACGAGAGAACTCCATTGAAATTCCAGGACTATTGATTACTCAATCGGTGATCGCTGATCGCTGTTTTCAAATACTCGACAGCAATTTTCATTTCGTCATTTCATTTGCGTGAAATTCGCGCTACATTAAGTATTTAAGTCATTTCTCTTTATATATCAATAATCAAAATATGATTTTTATTTATTTATTCGATACTATATTAGTACTTGAATAAGTGACAAATTATTTTCTTAATTTATTATTGACTTTTGAATTTTTTATCCTGATTAATTTTAAATTATTTTATTCTTTATTAATTATCAACCTTTAGTTTAATAAAAGATGTGTTTAGATCGGATCTCGAAGTTTCATGTATTTTAGATACATAATTTTACAATACCTAATTTGTCTACACTGAAAAAAAATATAGTCAATTTTAATAAGTTAATTTAATAAATTTAGTTGAATACTGCCAACTAAATATTTATTAAATATAAAGATATATTTATTTGATACAAAAAATGTTAATTTGATTTAACAATCTTTTTTTTTATTGAATAAATACTTACTTACTGTAAGTAAATGTTTAGTTGGCAGTATTGAACTAAATATTTATTAAAATTACTATATTTTTTCTCAGTGTAGCATAAATTATTTAATAAAGAATTTTAAAAAATTTCAAATGTGCAACTGGAGTGTAGCTTCCCATTAGAGGAAATTTGAAGTAAAAACGGTAAAAATTGCAAAGAGGAAATAGTAAAAAGATGATTGATGTTCTCTTCAACGCATCAAGATCACGATCGTCATTAACTCATCATATTTGAGGCGGTGCATAACAACAGCAAAGTAAACACCGGCACGGTATTCCGATCTATCTACCTCATTGGCGAATTGTTGGCTCATGCAAAGATCGATGTTCCTTCAGAGATGTTATTTGAACGCCACCGGAAACTACTCCCGGAAATGTCGGCGCTGTTGAATAGTGGTCGTGTTTTGGCCCACTCTGTACATGTCGATCGATTGTATAGGTGTTTTACACGTTAATACATACAGAGACTTGCACGCACACGCAAGGATCCCACAACGAGTGTCTTCCTTTCTCGTTCGTCGTCTTCAGTTGGTATACAGGATTTAAGGGAGGAAGGTACTTTATTTGGCTGCCAGGTACCGCCCATCTCGTTTATGCGCCCTGCCTGACTCAGCAAGGTCGTAAAAGACCTTCTTATTCGCGGAAACGATTTCTCGCAGAGGATCTTGTTTGCTGCCAATATCATTCCTGCGAAATCCTACCTACCTCCGACTCTCTTTCTCGGATTTTAGATCCCCTTTAAAACGCGTCGTGCTGTCGGCATAATTTTCAAACTGCAACGAGCATTTCTGCATTTCAACTGCACGAAGCCGAGCTGAAGATATATCGCTATTACTAAAAATAGACTTTCATATACTTGCTGCTTTAATATCATTCGCTTATATGAAAATTATTCATAATGGGAAAGAACTTCTTATTTAATGTTAATTTAATCGCAATAATAGGTACATTATTTCTCATGTGTGTAGGAATGCTTTTTAATTTAAAATTGTAATAATTACTCCATTCTGGATTAGATAAATTCAGTTTCCTGGATGATACCAAACAAAACAGTTTATCTTTAAAATGTCATTTTTTGGATATATTCAAAAACTAATATTCCGGCTTATTAATTTTCTTTCTTGGCATATCCACCTCGCATAATGCCACAAATATGCCGAATCCCTCGACCAGTTCGCAAAATGCAGTACCGTGTGATCTTCTACAGCTGATAACAGTCAGTTACCGGTCGCAAAAACGTGAGGCATGAGGCGATGGTGCTTTAATGTAATCCCGCGATGGAGAAAAAATAATATTATTCTAGTCCCGGCCCGTCCAAAGTTGTCGGACTATGGGAAAGTTGCCACGCGTCCGTGACAAAGTTACTTTTGCATTATCCTTTGCCCGCCGAGAGGAGTTCCTCCTATCTAAGGTATAAGTAGATTCTCCGATAAAGAAGTCGCATTTCTTTCAAAAATCCTTTGGTGAGCGGCATGGCCATCGGAGATATAAGTTACTGTCTGTGTATTCATTTATGGAGTTGCAATTTTTCTTTTTTATTTTATAGTCAGGAAATTAGATTTAACTCGATCGCTTTATCCGAATATCGTCTTTCATCTTTTCACGTGACTAAAATTCGGATAGATTCTAAAATAGCAATGTGATTCCAAGTTATTAAAGTTCCAAATTAAATTCCGCAAAAGACCGTAATACGCCAATACTTGGGAGGGGAAATAGTTTACCGGTGCTTGCAGGCTACCGGATAGGCTAAGTCAGAAGAGTTGACATTAATTGGACCGTCTTGACAACTTTCATTCATCTCCTAACAAGCTACATTCGTCCCCATCCGTATTACCGGTTTCCTCGCCCGCTTGCTGCAGACGCGGCTTTAGCTACTTCCACGTTTCAAGAGCGATTGCGTATTAGAGCTTACTCTCCCTGAAAGCTCGTTCCAATTTCTGAGCGAAGTACTTTAGTCCCTACAAGGTAGAATAGTTTGCTTAACAATTTTTTACTATATACACGTCTTTTTATAATTAATATATAGAAGTTGGAAATGTATGTGTATACGTATATTTGCATTATTATTTATTTTTCATTTCTTATTTATTTATTTTTTCTATCTTATTATTTAATCTTTTCATTTCTATTTCTTTTATTCTTTTCTTATATAAATTTCTAGATTTTATCGGTCACTGTGAAAATTGTTATATCTAAGTCGTGAAAACTTTATGTGAACTATAATGTGACAATTTTATACAAACATTTTTTTAAAAAAGATTTTGCGAGGATTTGTTTATTCGGCTTTATATCTCGATAGGTAACGATGTTACTGCGAGTGTTTATACATATTTATTATGATATATATGAATATTTGTAAATTTACTGATTTTCCATTGCCGAGACAATTTGGTACACTGCATCCCTCATTACCCCAGCTGCATATAGCAATGAATTTAACCGTCAACGAAATGCATTCACAACGGAGACAGGCACTGTCAGCGCATGCGACTGGCGCTGAAGCATCGGAGAATTCCATATGCAGGTTTGTTATACCGGGGTTTAACTTGTGTTATTACTGCCCCAACAAGTCAAACAATAGGGAGAGCACACCGCCGCTCCTTCCTGAAGTTCGTGATAGGTACGTTGTTCCATAAGCCAGCTCCCGAAACCAGGAACGTTGGGCTATCGCAGGGAAATTGGAGAGAATTCGGTGGAAAATTCGTGTTTGTGGTCTGGCTCTTACACGTACCGCATTTCCGAGTCTTCCATCGTTGCCCTTCCTGGTACGAGTTCGTTCGCGATTTCCCGCGCGTCTAATTATATTACGCGCCGGTAACGAATGTTTGCTTCGCGTGATTTCGTTTCTGCCACGCTTTTTTTTCTCTCCCGTCGATCTCACTCCGAGAACTTCCGAATAACGAACGCACAAACATCACGTACAACCGCAATCGTAGAATTTATTGAATCTAACATTGACCGATCTCTGGAAATTTGCAATCTCTATTGATCGATATATATTATATCGATATATATTATAATGTATATAACAATTATAATAATATCCGTAATGTGGAAATAATAAAAGTAATTTTTTTTAAGTGTCGAATTTAATAAAAGAAACGAATTTAATATAAAATATTGTATAAACTCTCTTTTTTATTTTATACAAGAATTACATAAATATAGCAATAGGGATTATACAAAAATAGATTTTGTTGGCGTAGTTTATGTATGAGATATATATTTGCATTGAAATAGTGAAGACATTGAGAGAAAAATGTCCTGAATTTTAATAAATAATTGTTTAAGTATCAATGTAACATTTATTATGGATAATAAATATTTACCAAAAAAAATAATCGTTAAATCAAATTAATAGTTCTTGTATCAAATAGATACATGTTCACATTCAGTAAATATTCAGCTGGCATTATTTCAACAAATATTTATTAAAATTTAGTACATTTTTCCTCTCAGTGTATAGTACAGTAAAAATACGCACAGTTGGAATTTCGGAATCAATATTGGAAAATAATATCTTTTAACAAAAAAAAAATGTTGCAACGAATCCTGTTGTGGTCAACATCACGATAACGATGTAATCGAGATGGACGCAATTTTGTATGTATGTGTGCATGTGTGTGTGTGTGTGTGTGTGTGTGTGTGTGTGTATAAAAGACAATACATTAAATTTTGTTATATTAATAACGAGACATACACTTGCATCATGTTAACGATTTTCTTTCAATTTTTTGCGCGCGTTTTCATAAAGCTACCCTTTTTTTTATTATGCTCCTATTTCTTTTATTTTCACGTCGATCTATTCTCCCTTCATTCGAGTTCAGGCTTTTGTCTGCCTTTGCTCGACTTGACGTCTCGTTTCCTTCGCGTTAAGGGCTGCTTCTTGGCGCGTCTGTTTTTTTTCAGCTGCGCGAAGAAGGAAGCCGCAACGCCAATATCGCACAAAGATTCATCTCGGTTCGGATAGAAGCCTCCCGTAACAATCACGCTGATGGAACCACGTGTGTGCGTGTGAGGGTGGATTTTGTCCTTTAGTGATAGGATTGATCAAACCATGAAGTTCATATTCCATAGAATAGAAAGGCTTTCTTTTGATTACTGTCAGTGGGAGTAACGATCGATGAAATAAAGTTTATTTGTTCTGTGTAGAAATATAAAAAAAAAATTGAATGAAAATAATGGAGTCGTAAATACGGGTACAAATTAAGAATTATATATGAAATTAAAGATAGGGGGTCTAATTAACAGGAGTTAAATTGCTGAGTAAATCATTTTTTAAGGGGAAAATAAAGCGCAGTATTTTCTTGTTGTCAAGAGAAATTTACCGATCCTACCGATTTAATTTAAAGTTTTCTTCAGATTGTCGAACTCGGCCCATTGCTTTGGCGGCAAACTTTAGAAAGAAGTAAAATAACTGCTGAACGAATCTCGATTTTTGTTTCTTGTGATATTCTTTATGAAAAACGATGTCAGAAGTAAGACCCGTGAGGGATTGAAAAATTAGAAATTTTTCCGCTGACTTTGCGTATCATGAGCCAAACAGTATGTTCAAAGATAATCAATTCTCTTTGTGACCCCATTCTTCTTCGAACTTCATCAATTTTCGTCAACGATTCCCGAAAAGCATCCACGTCGCGTTCGGTCAAGTCGGTGGGAGTTGTGTGACCAAAGCACTCCGTCTTACGATAGTTTCCGCAGTTTGTGCAACATCGCAACGTGCACGGGACATTAATATTCCTGTCACGCGGCCCTTCCGAAAACCCTGGCTCGGCGTACTGTTCTCTCCACTTGCTGTTCAGTACTGATGGTGAGTCGATATTAGCCGAAGCCGTATCTGGAATCTCATCGCGGCATTTCGTCCCCAATTCGAATTCCATGAAATCCTTTCGACGAAGCCAATCCGCTCTTATACCACGGACCTTGCGCTTCGCGTTCACGTCTCAAAGGGACACACACATATATAGATTCCTGAAAAGTTCTTGACATGAACGGTTAGAATTGTGGGAATCAGAGAAAGAAACGGAAAAACTGAAAAGTGGAGCCGCCCAAACTTCCACGGGCACGTTACTGAAGATTTCAAATATTTTTCAAGAGTTCTTCCCTTTTCCTTTTTTTTTTGTATTTTCTTTCTTCTTTCTTCGTATGTCTTGTGTATGTGCCTTTTCTATTCTCTCTTGGAAAGATTTGGACTTAAGTAACTCGAATAACAGATGCGACTCATCTGGTATTGAAAGAGCGACACTATTCCCTGAAGCTGTGGTCTGACTTTATAGCTGGCTTTACTACTATGGCATCGTCACTATTATGGCTCGAATTTTCTTCGAATTATTCGAAGCTCAAATTTTGAACAATAACTTTCGGAATATTTATGCCGTTCCAAAATTTAATATTTATCTTAACAAGGAAAAATAATATTATTTCTGTCAATATTAAAATTATGATTTTAATCTCATTGGTAATTTGTAACTAAATAGAGTATTGAAATAACTCGCATATGTATATATATATATATGCGAAGATATTTTATTTTTTAAAGAAATTAAAATATTCGATGTCAAACTTGTTTATGATGTTTTACCATCAATCGTTTTCGTCAATCGTGTTTAATGTGTAATGTTATGTACATATGAAATGTTATGTACATATGAATGCAGTGAATTGCGCAGCTTATATGGAATGAATATATATTTACTGGTATATGAGTGTGCAAGGTCGATTTTTATTGCTTGAGACACATCTATATTTTATCATTTTTCTCTTTATCGAGATATAACTTTTATGTTCGCCTTTATAACTACATCCGTTGGCTTATGATAAGCTCCGAATACGATTCAAAATCTTAATATTCTTACATTAATTCTTACTTGAATCTATTCTACTTATATATATATGAATTTATTCTTATACTTGCATTCAAAATGACGAGAGGCATCAAATTGGCGGATTGTGGTTGCACATTTATAACAAACACGTATTATTTAATAATAATAAACTAAAAAGATCTGATAAGAGTCAATAGGATAATTAAAGTTTATTATAATTACAATAATAAATTTGAAATCACTTTAATGTTTTATATATAGTATTTGAAAAAATATTTTAACATAATGTTTCGTATTCACAATATTTCTCTTACAATTAAATATTTATAAGTTTTGTTTCCACACGAAAAATATGATTTTGCTGAAATATCTAAAAATTTAGATAAGCATAGATCAGAAAATAATTTTGTTCGATCATCAAAATATTGTGTAAGATGCTTAAATTGGTCGTTAGAATATCTAAACTTTTTACTGCATTGTTTAACATGCTTGAGATTCCTACATGATTATTTGATTGATAATCCAAGAAACTTATTTTCGGATCTGTATCTAGCTGTATTTTTAGATTTATTAATTATTTTTTCCGTGCAACAATTTTATTTTTAGTATAGTAGATTTCTAAATATGCTTGCTACAATATCTTACAATTCAACAAAATGCATTTAATATGACCACTTTTCAATATGATCTAAAGAAATATTTCTTTCAACAAAATGTGTGCAGTCAATTCTCCTATACATACGTCTTTTTCACAAAAAGTGCAGCTCACAATTGGTCCCGTTATTTCTCACACAATCGATCGTTATAATTTAAAGTAGCTCATAGATGTCTTTCTCAGTTATTGCCGCCAATTATCGAATGATGGCGTTTCACGTACGATACTCGCGCGTGGTATTGATGTCGAAAGGCGGTACTGGCGATATGAAAGAGACGATATACACGCGACAGAAGTGGATGCTGACGGAAGGAAAATCGTGCTCGATTCATTAAAGTCCCTTTAGTCAGCGCGTCGCCGTTTTATTATATGCTGAACGTTGATTTAGGGATTCGCGACGGGGTGCGGACCAGTCGCGGTGCATTGTTTCGCCACTCGCCCCATGCTGGGCATTGTTATCCTCCTTCCCCATTGTCCAACGTATCGACTTTCTCTTCTCCTCTCTCTCTCTCTCTCTCTCTCTCTCTCTCTCTCTCTCTCTTTCTTTCTCTCTCTTTCTGACTCTGTGTCCTTCTCTCTGTATTTCTCTCTTATCCTTTTGACTCTTGCTCATCACCTAATATCCACGCATGTACTCGTGTTGCGGAATGCCGATTGAAGCCAAGAGCGTTTTTCCGTAAATTAATTGTCTGGACAACTTCATTTTTTCGATACGTTCAGCTTAACGAATTAATTAATTCAATCATTCTTGAATATTCAGGACCACATTGACGTGTACATCATAATTCCAAATATTTTAGGCATCGCTAATTAAACAATATCGGATGACATCACTCTTTAATATTGACGTGGAAGACTAAATTTTACATTATGGAAGCATTATTAATATTTCATAAAGACCACAGAATAATGATAATATATAATACACTTTCCATGTTATTAAGTATTTTAATTGTATATATCATTTTATTTTTTGCTCAAAATTAATTTTACTTGTCTTTTATATTTGCGCGTGTTGAAAGGAGTTGAATCAAAATTTTAAAATATTTCTCTTTTTATTTCGTCTGTAGTATGAGTTATTTCTAAATTTTTACACAATTTAGAGAAGAATTAAACAAAAAAATTCGATTATAATGTTATACATCCAAAGATGTTATACATATACGGTGTGTGCGTCTCTGGTCAATATAGCAATACACTTTATGTCAATAACGGTATGTGCTTTTTTTGGTTACACTCACGACAAAACAGTACATAGAAGAATTAGCGTAATACTGTACATAGCTATACTAGACTACATTACACAGAAGTCTCTCGATATGACAATTGGCTTAACACTCTCGACTCGGTGTATATGCACTTCGTATGCGCGATTCAAAATGTAGAAGCGGGCAACGGCCACTCTGTAGCGAGTAGCGGATCATCCGCGGATCGCGCGATATACAGCGGCTCGCAATCAGTACGAATGCTCACGTGGATGAAGTCAACTATATGTTGAACAATAGCGCGTTGCGGAGACGGCGATCCAGTGTAACATCACGTTCTACGATTGTACTGCATCGTTCTTGCATTGTTATCGTCGAGACTCGATAATGGCATTGGCGCACAACAACCGATCCTGCGACAGTGTCTCTCTTCCGTCGTTGCATTCATCGCCGACGCACCGGTGCAGCGTTTCCGGACTCGCCATGTTCGCGATTTACCGCGACGCGGCAATAGCCTTCTCCTCTCCCCACGGTTAACCCAGCTACTCGACGAGCTGGATTTGAGCATCGAGAGACCATCGATATCCATCGGGACATTCTCGACGTCCATGACAGACGCGTGCTCCCCAGCGCGTGACGAACAGCGAGCGTAGCACCGCGATGCACTCTCGTCTTTTGTCTCTTGTGCGACCTAAATTCCTTGTGACCCTAAAAGTTCGGCTGACGCGGTATGCGGGATGCGGAAGTGGAAACGTTCGTCACGAGGATTGTAAAACAATCGCCTCTTGCGTCCGTGCTGGTTCCCGCATTGCAAATTTCCGTGAGCGTTATTCGCACGCGCGCGATATCGATAAAAATCTAAAAAATATTTAACATTGCTTTATATTTAAATAGATAAGAACGGTTAAACATTTTATTATAACTATTTTGAGAATGTATTTTTGTGACTTTATTTACGATTAAAAAATTTTTTTATCCAAAAACTGAAACATTATCAGACTTTGTATTTGTTCGTATTATTTGGAGTGTTAAGAATAATCGTCAGAACTTATGAAAAGATACCGGTGGGAATAGAGATAAAAATTTATTTCTAGTTGCTATGGATCAAAAAAAATTTTTTCGGAGGATTTGCAATTTTTTCAAAGGATTAAAATTGCATCCGTACTCATGAAAATGTATCTCTCTTTCTTTCTCTTTCTCTCTCTCGAGAGGAACCTTGGATTCTTCTCGTCGATGGGCGAAAGGAAATTGACTTGGAAAAATGTTATAAAAAGCGTAACGACTCGTCCTGTCTCTAGCAGGTCTCGCCGCGAGCCAGGAAATTGATTTACCTGCATGTGCAGATTTATCCTCGCCAGGGAAAAATAAATTCCCTCTCTTTTCTCACTCTATATCGACCGCGAATGAGTCCGATGAAACGTTCTTGCACAATCTTCTCGTCTGTCTGCACGTCGACATGTTTTGCGTTAGGTGAACTTATTGCTGTCCTTTCAGTTTTATTCAGTTTACTGAATTATTGTTGGGGTCAGCGTTCCTTTAGCTTGATAAATAAATTACAATGATCGTTACATCTAAAGATATTCTTTAACCTTTATTTAAGCGACTTGAAACCGATCAAATCTTTACTTTTCTTTATACTTGTATTGCGTGCGATAATCCATAGACTATAATCATGTATTTATATATTCTATCGTGTTTGGAAGTTTATCTTACAAAATGCACGATAATGTTTACTTGTATCATTTCGTTGTTAACATATAATTTTCGCAATGTAGTTTTGTAGTCAACGCTACGTGAGAGAGAAATTATCCGGTATTTTTGTGGCACTATATGTTAAGATTTAACGTATGGATTTCAATACTATATGTTCTCCTGTCATGTAAAAAAGAAAATAATTATAATTCGTTAACTATACTTACAGGTTTTTTTTACGAAACCGTTTCATCATACAATAACTGATTTGAGTGAAAAAAAAAAAGAATTTAATATTTGCCCATTCCTCTCGAAATTTTCTTAGGGCGTGAAGGGTTAATTGGCGCATTATTCTACGATTCTGCGCGCTATGCTCGATGTAACGGGCGGAATTTGCTCCAACCGGGTAATATTTCCCCTCGCAGTATAATGATAAGCGTTGTCGGAATGACGAATTATAATCGACCTCACCCCGCGTTCTCTTGAAGAGATCTTGAATTCTGGAAACGGACGGGCGTTCGGATGTGCCATTTATTCTAGTGAAATTACTCGTGAAACGAAAGTTTCCCCGGAAATAATGGGTGCGCAACGGGTGCGTGAACGGTGGAATTTCTTTTAGAATATCTCGAAGTCCGACGGGAAAGCCTAAGACTTAATGTCGCGCTCCTTGACATTAAGTATGATGATATTTCCTTGATTATCTAATTTCTTTAAATCGTAAAGTCTATCTTAAAATTGTTTGCATGCAAGAAAGAGAGATAGAGAAATAACTTTTGTAAAATTTCAGTTTGCCGATTCACGATTTGTAGAAATCGGATATGTATATAAATTCACACTAAAGCACTAAGATCCGCTTCGATTGAAAATTGGATTATTTCTTTTAATTGATTTATTCTCATTCAATATGAATTGTTAATCTTTGTCGATTCTTAAAAAAATAGCATTTATCTGAAAATCGTTATTGTTTAGTTGGTTGCGTCATCGATGTATGCATGCATACTATAACGCGAATGAAAACTATAACGCGATGTATTTTTTTGTTTAAAAAATAAACTGTGTTAATAGATCGATCCATCGTAACAAATCGAATGGTCGCAGCATGTTTTTCAGTTGCCGCGCATCATAACAATTTTATTCTAGTTCGCTCTTACATTTTATTTTCGCGACGTATTTTCGTTCTATTCGGGTACAATTTTTTTCCATCAAACGGTGCAGGCCGATCCACTCTCGTAGCTATTGTTATAAAAAATACCAAGAAGAGATTCGTTCGCCCAAAGGAGATCTATGATTAATTCCACGATTTTGCTGCTCGAGTGATTTCGCTCATTGAAAGTGCAATTATTATTCGCTACGGTGACGAAACTCCGTTCACGTTCGTCGATGTAGTGGTGTAGAACGGGAAGAGACGCGCACTAATTTTGGATTTCCGATCCAAGTTCCGCTTTATTATCGCGAAACTTCCCTCATCTTACATTGTCGCGGCCTGCGAATAAACGTGCGAGCGAAGTACGTGTGCGTAACTCTTAAGTTCGCTCTTAGGTTGCAATCAATTCAACGAGTAGTAACGTGCCGTCGACTGATTGTGCCAATACACGTCGCTATCTCCTTCTGTCGCGCTCCATGTCCAATCGGTAACTTCACGCTTTCTCTTCCTGTTCTGTCTCTCTACCTCTACCTTGTCATCAGTCTCTCTCTCTCTCTCTCATCTTTCGTTTACTTTGATTCCCTTTGTCTCTTGTTCTTCATATCTTTCGCTGTTTCTTCTCTCAGGTGATTATATATAACTTGATTTTAAAAAAAGGAATTAACAAAAGAAGATAATAAAAAAGATATGTTTAATCTGTTCATTTAAGGAGAAATGTTTACAAGCAAAATTCCGCGTTTTCTCGTCTTTCGCATTTTCGAGATCATCCGCGTTGTCGTTGACGAACGGGAATTTTCTCGAAAGACTTTTCCGCAAAGTGCCTTCGTTGCGCGGGACTTTACGTAGGATTTTCGAGGGAAGTTAATCGTAGCGCAAGAAAGTTTGTGTTGGTATTACCGCCTGGTATATGCACTCGCTTGCTTCGTTCAAAGACCACGCTGGCCGTCGTCAGAAGACGACGCTTTACGACACTCACGTCCCCTTGAGCGAATCTGCCGGCTGAACGATAATTAATCAGCCGACTAATAAGCTTCCGTCTCATGGCGGCAACACGGAGAGAACTTTCGACCTTTGAACCTTCGATTTTTGACGAAGATTACGCCGCCGCAATCATGCCGGTACGACGAATCGCGTTGCCTTTTAAAAACATGGAGAGGACAAAAGGAAGCTGCGCGAGAGAGAGTTGCATCGATCTAATGGTACATACTGCAACCACCCTCAAAGCCACAAGTAATTAGAGAAAAAGTCGCGACCCAGATGCGGACGGCCATATCGATCGATTCTCGTCAGTTCTCTCGCGCACGCCTCGGGAAAAGAAAGGAAAATCTCCCTGTGAGAGAGGAAAAGGCAACTCGTGCGGATGTCAAAAAGATAAATTGATCTGGCAGCTTGGTTCTTATTGTTCGTATTTTTTTTTTTCTATAGGTCGTTAATTGAACGGAGGAAAAAGATAGATACGCGTAGAACTTTTTTTCTTTCCTCTCCCGATGACTATAGTTGTTTAAATCGTGTTATTGCTTCATGATTTATGTTATCAAACATTAAATTTATATTTTAAAGTATAAAGGAAGCGTTAACGTAGACAACAAAGAATTTTCACTTGAATTACGAGCTCATATTTTAAGCTTCATAATGAATATATATATAGCGAAATATTTTATTCTAAACATATAAAATATTTGGTACAATCAAATTTTTGCAATTTTATTTTCTTGCATTTTTTGAATATCCTATTGACAACGACTTTTATCTATTTATGATAAGCTTCGTTGTAAGCTTCTTGTTTTATCGTTGAAACTCAATATAAAAGCACATCTGTTATGATTATATAGAGAATTCCAGTAAATACCCCCATTACCTTGTAAAAATACAACTTTCTTTCGAGGGCAAGGGGAGGAGGGCTGGAAAAAAAGGATCGCGATCATTTATACGCGAGATTTAATATCAGATTAACGAAGTAATTTGCGTTGAGATAGGAAAAGAGTCGTTTAATCAACGGGAGCGGTTAATTTGTCATCGACATCGATACTACCTATCTACTCGTAATTTCGTATCTCGAACGGTAATTCTTATAATTTTTCGCCGTCAAAGAGGCGATCTACGCCAGCTTTTTCGATCATCGATTTAGAAAACCAATAGATTCTGTCATATCAACTATATAGGATGAGCTAATTCTATGTCGTGGGGAAGTACCAAGCTTTGATTGATAATTAATCGCCTCAGGTAGTCCTGAAATAGTTGTCGGTACCTCATTGATAATTGACACGCTTAATGCGAGCGCTATTGATTAAATGCGCTCGACAGGAGGGCGCATCCCCGCGCTTGTTTACAATGCGCCGCGTTACATATTCATAGGAAATTAATTAATTTTGATAAATTCGGTACGAACGAGCGACATGCAATACAATTTAAAAGGCTTCCGCGGCGCGTGCGCTTATCTAAATTACACATTAACGAAATTATTTATTCGAGAGGCGGAACAAAGTGGCAACGACGCGACCGACGGGGCGGGGCGACAGGGGAAAGCAATTAATTCGAATGAATTTATCTCGAAATAGCGCGCCAACGCTCGCTGTTTCGTCATCCCGTTCCTTTTGCACGAATCAGCGTATCTTTTCATCTGCTTCAAAATACACATTAATTCCTTCGTGGAAATTTCCTTCTTACCAAAAGAGGAAGAAATGCTTTGCGTAGGTGAATTAATTAAAAAAGAAGATGGTTCGTATGTTACACAGCGGTATAAAAAGGTTGAAATACATCGTAGAAGCTTGTTCTGAATTTCAGCGAATATTATTCTAGTTCGCGTACGAACATCAATCGATACGTTCCACTTTTTACCAGCTACGATATTTTTCCTAGATTACGTTGGATTTGATACCGTAGAACGGTGCTGGTGCTGTACAGCGAATAGCGGTCGTATTTAATGGATAGTTAAGTAGAGGAGGTTCCCTACGTGGCTCGAATACCCGTCGACGTTGCATATGCGCCGGGCATACGTACGATAAAACGCAACGATGGCGTCTCGCTATTATGTATCTTCGCATCTTTTCTCGTACTACAACCTTCATTCTTTACTGTCCCTGTGGTATACTTGCTCATGTTGCAGTAACAGTGAAGGAAAGAAAGGAGAAGAGGGTAAAATTAATTTATCATTGTATTCCGGAATAATCCTGATAAATGTCATGGATGCGTAAATTATTTTATATTCACAATTGTTAAAAATTTTGTACTGAGACACAAGGGTGTTAAACGAGAATATAAATTATCCAAGAACTGTAATATTTATTCAATATTTTATGTATATATTTTTAGGCAATATTTTTCGCAATAAATTAATAATTATTTCTAATTTAAGATTCTCATTAACATTTAATTTTAAATATTCTTGTAAAGAGATGTTTATAAACATAAAACATTATTAATTGTTTGACAATTTAATAAATGATTTTCTATTCTGGTATTACTATTTCTGCTCACGATTGCATTTTAAGAAAAAGAAATGTCGACTTGCAATTTACTGAATCAGATACGTATATATAAATTCAGAAATATTTAAAGCACTAAGATCGACTTTGACTGAATATACACTGAGGAAAAAGTAAATTTCCTAAATTTCAATAAATATTTATTTGAATAGTACCAACTGAATATGTATTAAATATAAAAATATATTCATTTGGTATAAAAAACATTTATTTAATTTAACAATCGCGTCTTTTTATTAAGTAAATATTTAATTATTGTAAGTGAATGTTTAATTGGTACTATTCAATTAAATATTTAAATATTTAAATTTGGGCTACTTTTTCCTCAGTGTAGGAATTTTCTTTATTTAATTAGTTTTATGAATATATGTGTAACAATTCAGGATCTTAATTTTAATGATGAATTTTTTGACAAATCTGCCGTTGACTTTTCACGTTCTTCACATAAATCACTACTTTGTAATAAATCGTCTCGGTTATAACGCAAATTTTATTAGCACGATTTTAATGTATCATTATTGCATTCGTCCCTAAAGTACACATTTTATAACAGGAAGACTTTGGGTTCGTATCGAATATGCCACTATTGTCATCTTTTTATATAATGGCAATTCATGGCGTGTACACACGCATGCTCCACCATGCAAATACGTGTCTCGCTATATTGTATTTGTCGGCGGCGTGTAGCACGAGAAGTGGTGCATAACCACACCAAACACGTATTCACGCCCCCCGCGTCTCCCTTCTCCACCCGGGGATGCATTCTCATCCGATGGCGTTGGCTGCGCCACGCCGGGGATTCGTATAGACGGTTTTACGAACCACTTTAGATTATACGCCTGAGATAACGGGCACAGGAGCGAGCTTTTATTTGCAGTCGGACGAAAGTATGCGAGCGTGCTCGCGCCGCTTTTCCACGATAATGCGCCCGAACTAACCCTCAGGATCCGTCGCCTCTTTCTCCATTTTCGGCAACGCGAGAGGCGATTTCTTTTCTCTTTCGTGCTCTCAACAGTCGCGCGACCGAGACCAAGTTCGGCCGTTTTTTTGGCGGAAAGGGATGATTTATATCGGGATCGAATGAGAAGAGCAGCGAGGTCGGTTTTAGTCCTCGATACTAGTGATTTCGTTTAATAATATGAATTTATATGTCCGTCTCTTTGAGGCGATATCGCAATTGTAGCTCCATGGGTAGAGTTACTATATTATCATAAGATAAGAATACATATACATACATGCTTTTTAAAAAAAAATTATCGGCCCGAAAAAAGAGGGTATATTTTTTTATGTGTTAAGTATATAGGTATATTTAATGAAATATAATTTCAACAATAGATATTTAATGAAATATAATTTCTACAATAGGTATATAAAGAAATATAATTTCTACAATATAATTTTTATTGACAATTCTTAATAATATAATAAATTTCACGATCTGAAAAAGAGTACTTGTACACGGAGAGAATTTTTTTTAATTTACCCTGAAAATATGATAGTTATGTGTGTGATACAATATTTTAAAGATTTTTTACTATGCACTTTAGTAAAATTAATCGAACTTATTTTATATTTTATTATAGTTTTATTAATGAATGAGAGAAATTCAACATAAAATTCTTCGAAATACAATATCGTCCCAGGACTATCATATTTTCAGGGTAAATTCTAAGAAAATATTTTCTCCATGTATTTTTTAAAAAAGTACAGCTGAAAAGTACAACCCTACTCGGATAGTACGACTTATAATAGAATTAATGTAAAGCATCATCATTTGAAGATTGTCAGAAAAAGAGATATTGTTTGAGAATTATCGGAAAATGATTCGTCACGATTTACATTTAAGCTTGATCATCAATATGTATTATAAATACAACGGATAGTAGCAGCTGACAAATGTTAGCAATTTAATTCAACGCACTTTGCTTATTTGTAAGCCGATTTAATCTATTTACATGTCGCTATTTATAATTAAAATTTATCAGACTCTAAATAAAGATACACATTCGAGTGCTCTCGGTTTTAAATGTTATATTGATCGCTTGACACGTTCAATAGTCTCAATAGTGTCTGGTGTAAAAATTATCGCGCGGCGTCATTAAATTCGCGCGATATTTCCCGGTGGCCTCTTCAAACCGATTCCAAGCGTTTTCCCAACTGCAGCGGCGATTGCCGTTATTGAGCGAATTCGTGGACGGCAAGGGGGTGGTAAAGGTAGTTTCTACTCGCGGTTTCTATCCCATGGATACTCGAGGTCGACTACACATTAGAGCTTAGTTTCATACGAGAGAGCACTTGTCGTGCTCGTAAAAATCGGCCTGATCCTTTTATCACCGACGCCCTCGCTACTACCTTTAGATGCGGATTATGCCTTTTTCTCTCCTTCCTTCATCTGTTCTTTGCACAATATCAATAACCGGTGTCATTGTTGCGGATATTAGATGCATTAAGCGGCACGCGGCGTCTACAATGAGATTTAAGATGTAAAACTGAAGCTTTAGGTCTTAAGCTGTAAATTAACCAACATAATCGATTATTCTTATCTCACGTTCGATTATGATTGGTCATTTTTTACTTAAAGCTTAAATTTTACGCTTTAAAATGTCATTGTAGATATTTTATTGAAAGGCTGTTCGTCGCAGCATTACGATGTGGAATATTTTTGTTATTATTATGAATAACACGGAGTTCTTCGTTCTCGTTGGCAGAATATGAGAGCAATTGAGCCGCGAGTTGTGCTGAAGGGGTGATTTATTTTCGACAGAATTATTACTTGTTTTTCCCGAACTGTTTACAGTGTCCTGTGTGCGGTTTCGCAGTTTGCAGATCTTCTCTCGTACGGTCGAGTGTGCAGGCAATATAAACAATTAATTTATATATATATTTTTTTTTTTTCCAGAAAAATAGCCTGGAGATATTATGAAATTAAACCTTTCTGCGCTAATTATTATGATCAATCATAAAGTTTTTACAACGAATTTTATGAACAATATTAAACAAAGGATCTTTTGAAATCGTAATGTGAGTACACAAATAGGGATAAAGATTCTAAATGATCTAAATAGTCAAGCTGGATCTTCAGTGGTTAAATAAATTTGGTGTGAATTTAATTTTTAATCTTGAAACGCAATCCTAATAGAATTAGAATGGTAATATATCACAAATTAAATTGATAAACAGTTTAATAATATTGATAATTGCTCATAGGCATCTTAAATAATTTTGGCGCGCAGTTTGCAGGATTAAATATAAATATTGGATTATCCGGAAAGTTCGTGCCGATTTTGAAGGAAAATTGAAACGCAGAAGATTTAAATTTTAGTATACATTTATTAAATTTAAATCTTTTGCGGCACGAACTTTCCGGACAACCCAATAGTACATATTTCATATTGAATTATTTAAGATAAGCTTGATAGTTTAGGGCCTTATATCCTATTTGTTGAATTTTATGAAATTTTTCTCGCTCGAAAAACCCGCCGCGTTTAGATTCGCCAATTTTCGCTTCGCGTTAATTTACTCGCAGGATATCGAACGAATGTTCTTGTTTCCCACTCGCGGTTTTATCTTCTTTTTCCACCGCCGACGCGTCAGGCGGCACAGTGAAATAAAGGAAATATAAGCGGTGGAATGGCGTACTCTCCGCGCCGCGGCGAAAAATCTGACACTTTTCGTTTATCCGACTAATCCGCGGAAAATTCCGCATTCGCCGCACGCCCTCTCGCTGCTTTTGTGCGCTTGCTTCTTCTCGATGCAAGCGGGCACGTATTTGCGTACACCTACCTGTTCCGTCATTTTCACGGATTCTAAAGATTTTTTTTTTTTTCCAACACGAGTATAAAGCTTTTCTCTTTCTTTCTCTCTGCTCCTTTACGCCATTCGTTCCCTTTCTGCCTCCTCCTCTTCGGTTATCCTGCTTGGATTCGCTTGCCGAGACCGAGTTCGAGGTCGCATATCGATTTGCCGCGTTGGCACCCTCGAATCCTCGTAAAGCCTCATACTTCATACACATCGCCAAGAAATTGAAAGATATCGCATCTTCGGCACGCGAGGGAAAAGGAAAAAGGAAGAAAATGAGAGAGACAGAGAGACTGCCACTCTCGATCGAAAATTGCGTGTCTCTCGAGCGTGTGCATCTTGAAGGCGACGAGTTTTACGAACGCTTTTCTTTTATCGAACAGCGGAAACGACGACGATCCAGCAAACTTCATACTTTTGGCGTGTTAGTGAATATTTTGGATACCGTGGAAGCACTTCTTTTTGATGTGCGAGCTGTGGAAAAAGCTTGGCGCATCGCGAATTCTTGTAACGTACGAATACGTTTCGTTAAACATTCGCTCGAGCGATGCTCGAGAGACTCGCGATTCGTCGAGAAGTCGAAGGAAAATCCGAGCAGTGATGCTCACGAAAGTCGGAACCTGCATGCTGCTCGGCAATATGAATTTCTCTTGTGCCGCGAGGGACAGCAAAAGCTGCGATTTAAATTTAATTTATAAAGTTTGCCGTGCGAAACAATAACCGCGCACGGGACACCGTTTGACGGTCGTTCTAATTTCCTACATTGTCCAATTATTGCTACGATTGTTTTTGTGGATGTAAAATATTTCGTCAGACATCAGTTTCGCGCTTGTTTTCATATATGATATTTTTCTATGTTTGCACATCGAATTGCTCGGATCGTAACGTTTTACAGATTCGACGCTTCTGGTTGTCTAATTTCTGCGAAAATATTCCGACATGGATAATCCGTGTGCATAGAATGCTTATGGCCGCAATGTGAGCACGATGCATACCGATTTGATTGATGCATCGGTGAATTTATATTGTTTTTATAGTAGATGCATATAAATCATTGTGGCTATTCGTTTCCTCAAACGAGGGTACTATCAGTTTTTTAACTGTCACATAGTTGCAGATTAAATGCAGATTAAACATTGCATTGAAAAAGTACAAAATTTTAATAAATATTTGTTTGAATAGTTTTAAATAAATATTTATTAAATGTAAACATATATTTATTTGATATAAAAATCATTGATTTCATTTAACTATCATTTTTTTATTGAATACATATTTATTTACTCTAAGTAAATGTTTAATTATTATTATTCGTAGAAATAAATAAAAAGATAAGTATTACGACTTAATAATTTTTTTTCAGTGTCACTATTATTACTCTTCTTTTATCATTAATTTCTTTTATAATTAATTTAATTCTACGCCTTAATTGATTGATTTACTTAAAAAGTAAACGCATGGCGAAAATAACAATTTTATTTACTAACGAGATTAAATTATCTCTAACAAAGTTTCTTAAACGATCATTCACTGCTGCTAGTCTACGCTATCGGTTCGCCTCTGCTCGACGGCAGCTGATAAGCTCGATAATTCACGGGGATACAAAGAACTAATTTTCAACGTGCTCCATGGAAGCAGCATGAGCGGCTGGTAATTTCGTTTATACCCACGGTAGAGAGGAGCTAGAAGTTATACATCCTGTCGGAGTTGCGTGTAAAAGGGGATGGACGAGAGGGGATGATTCATAAAAATAGTTCTCTGATGTAAGTCTTCGGTCTTCTTTTATACTAGGCACGATTCTCTGAATCTTTATGACTTCTTTTTAAAGGTGTCGCCAGTCATTTTATATATCAACGATCGCATCGCATTTGAGTTATTTTAATAGAGTTATTTTAATAGAATATTCTCATTCATCTCAGATATCACGTAATCGTCTAGACCAGACTTTAAATTATGTACTGCGCGGAAAAAAGTTATTGTAACGAATATTTGCATTTCTTGTATATTGTGTGCGCGCAATATTTCCAGAAACGTCACTATATCAAATGCTTCTGAAATCTTCACGAATAGCATTCATTTATGTTACGACAGTGATGCAGTATTTCTTACTAACAAGATTACCTGCAGCGTTGCAAGATGTTCCATCTATGGATGATTTTAATCATGGATTACCCGTTTTCTTAATAGAAACGGGACATATTCGCCCCTTCTAGTTAACGATCTAGTAAGGAAAACTGGATAAGAAAACTAGAAATAGCGTGTATTTTATCGCTTATAGGGGCGGTAGTCTCAAATGAGTATCCCACGCACGTGCGCGTCTCGGAATCGCAGTTCGTCGGTTTAAACGTCGAAATTTCGTTCTCCCTCGCGATCACGAGAAAGCCGTACAAAGTACAGAGGGTTGGGGGATCATATGTAAAAGCGACGCGCGCAAGTAGTTAGGGTGCTGCCGAATGGAAACGGGGCGGCGATGTGAGGGGTCGGTATAATACCAGAGTAAGGGTAACAGGTGCTATCTAGAGTGGTTGTTACAGACGCACGTATGCATATGTACATATATGCGTGCGTGCGTGTGTGTTACTAGCCGAGGCGAAGCTGCTCGCGAGAAGCTGCGGTGGTTCGTTCCATCTCGTGCAGAGAAACACCCTCACACTATAGTGCGATCCCGCCTGCCAGTTTTTACCACCGACTAATCCTGCCGAGCATTTGTAGTTGGATACGTCCTCGACGTGCATACATCTCCTGGGAAAAGATTCGCCATTTTTTCGCGGAAGTGTTTGCGAAAAAGTACTATGTCTCTTTCTTACTTCTGAAACGCAAAATTAAATTGATTTGATAGAAGCTCTTATTTGATCTTAAATCTGATCAGTTTTATATAAATGATTTTCCATTTTTTATGTTAGAAGATAATACGATATTTTTGTATGTCGTTTAATTAATTTTTAGTAAAAGATATCAATAATTAATTAATCGAAAGTAAGTTTTTGATGTTAAATGCATTATACGATTTTAATTTTATTTGAATACTGAATAAATACAAGTACAAGTTAACCGACATTCCGACACAATTCATGCTACGGAAAATTTTGCACAAGTTTACCCGAGGAGGAAATCTCATACATGTTTATAGTCACATTATTATCTTGTTTCCAACATTCTTGCATTGTGCGGGATAATGTTAGGGTACTGGTAAACTTGTACTTGAATTTATTCGTTCGTTTAAAATTGTAGAGAAAATATGTCGACTATTTAGACCTCAGCGAACAATGCGGGATTCACAGGTTTTCTGTTTGGCTCTACATGTGACACTAAATATTAATGCGATTTGTCGAATGTTGTAATAGTAATAATGCACTGAGGTGCATTATTTTATTGATTTTGTAATAATAATGGAGGGTACTCCGTACTGTTTATCCGATTACTCTTGCTATGTATACCATAATACCGGAATTCTTCTCGAGTACGCGTACATGAAATTGTTATGCATATGCGTTATAATTTTAATATAATTCGGTTGAACGAATATATCTCGTTGTAACTCAAGGATGTAACTTGGCTATTGATATATTGGAAGCAATAAAAATTGAAATTTTTTAATAACTCGAATATTTTCCCAAATTAAATTTTTTATTATATTTTCTTTTTTTTTGATGTCAATGATATTTTGTTATAATTAATTAATGTTACGTGGAGAGCGAATTCAACAACGTATATTTTTTAATGTTATTTTATTTATCTATCGTTACGGTTGCCCATTTGTTGCTGAAATTATCCTGTCGCAAATTGTCGACAACATTTATGTTGCATTTATGTTGCTATATTCTAAAACTATGATAGAAACATTTAGAAAACGGTGTTTTTTATTTATTACCCAAGATGATGGCATCTTTCCATGATGTAGAGCTTGACGAACGATAAAATGCAGGCGTTGAGCTGACTGTCGGAAATTGCTTGCAAGTCAAAATTTGTGAGTTCAAAAAAGAAAGGAAGAGAAAACACTTTAAATTTACAAGCAGCAAGTGAGATATCATTGATATGAATTAGTACATTGTGTTTTTGATAGAAAAAAATATTGTACAGGTATGAATTTTGAATTTAACATTAAGAAAAAAAATGATTGTAATTTTATCATAATTTACAGTCATTTTCACATTATATATATTCTTGGTAGAAATTATAAATATAATTATTATTACTAACACTGTAACAGTAACAGTTAATTATTATATAAAATTGAAGTTTTTAACCATAATTCTTTATCAAGTAATTATATAGTCACAAAAATATTAATATTTTCCTCTCAGTGGATGAATCGAATATCTGTACGTGATATCGTTAGTTAAAGAATTAGAGCCTTAAAATTTCTAAGGAAAGTATTGTTTTTTCTCATCTATAATATGGATTCTCCGTAGTATGTCGGAAGTTCCGTGGTATTTTAAATTTGCTATTTTTCAAGAAGTGGGCGTGGTTGATGCGCCAAAGATTCCATTTTCCGCGGCGGTGAGTCGCGGGAATATTTTCACTCCCGGCCGTTATTTTTCTCGCGGCCTCCGCGCGAATTTCTCGCCGCGATCGGATTGAACGGACGGAGGGGTTGCATTTGTACGCAGTCAGCCTGTGGGAAACGGAAACTGGTACGTTGCGTGCATTGCACGCTCGACTCGCATATACCTACGTATTCTATCGTGCCATGCAATTCGCAGAAGGTGCATAAACCGCTTGTCGATTTCGGAATGCATACCGAACTTTATGGAAATACACCGAGACGTCCCACCTATCTTGCAAGCTGCCGCTATCGACTATCATTTGCGTATTTTACAAGAAGGGACAATGTCTCTTAGAATCCTGTGTGCCTGTTTTTACATAGAAATGATTTTGTTCGAGCATCTTCTTGCTTATCGGAAATGCATTTTAAAATATAAAGTTACATGAAATATAATGCTTATAAATTTTATACATTCTTGTATAATACAGGTGTTAGTAGTGCATGCGAAAATTTTGTAATGAGAGAGAAGAGATGAGTGAAAAATTATAAATAATATATTGAGAGAGAAAAACTTTTTCCTATTTGTAACTATAATTACATATTACTATAATCATTATTATGACTATAACATTAGTAATAATAACTATAGTAGATATAATTATAGGTATTTAATTGAATCATTTTTTATATGGTAATTTAATGTTTATTATGGTTATAAATAGTTATAATTATAGTCATTTATGGTTGCTAGTTACATTGTATTAATTATATTGGCTAATTATATTGATTGATGAAACTATGCGTATAGTTATTATCTATAACAGTCATAAATCGTAATTATAGTTACAAATACCAACAAATTTTTCTCTCAATATATTTAGGGACAATGTTATTATTCACACAATGTTATTATCAAATGATAATAACATTGTGTGAATAATACTCTATCGTGGAACAATAGGTAGTTGTTAGCTTACCTTTTATTTTTCCCGCGTAATACGCTCGATACATGGTTGGGCTTTTTCGGTGTTGTGTTCACCAATTATTGGTTCGACCTGCAACCGAAACACGCTTCGTTCGATGTCGCCGTCCCTCGTTAGTAGTTCGATATTACATTCTCCATCGGAAATAAAATACCGTATAAAAGCTCTCCAAGGGCGATCGCATACGACGATCGATCGATATTCACCGCTAAAACATGTTGTGTAACTTTCAACATGGTCCTGTGGCTTTTTAAAAAAAGGGAGAAAAAAAATCACCACAATGCCTTAAATTTGCATTGGGCTTCCATCATACGCTGAAAACATATATTTCTACGTATTGATGCCATTTGGTTGTCATCGCTACGACTAAATATTTTTATGCGCTCTTATTTGTTTAAACTTGCGTTGAACCTTTGACTGTTCGATATCAATATCAAATATCGGTATGAAGTACCGTAAAATAAATTATATTGTATTAAATTTTACAAATTTGCGTTGAAATCTGAAATTATTTTTATTTTATCGAAGTTTTCGTGTAAAATAAAATATCGATTGTCCCGCTTTAGATTTGTTTTCTTTTCTATTTTCGAGATGTAGCTCAGGGTCGGACAGATAAATCTCTGTTTACTTTTACAAAGAAGTTTAAAGGAGAAACTTAAAGTAACCAAATGTCGCAAAGTCTGTGAACTACAATGTACCTTTGATAATAACATCCGAAAATATATACCTATTTTTGCGGAATTACAGTTAAGAAAGATTTTATTTTTACTGTTGCGTCAGTCGAGTTATTATTGATGATGAATAATAAAATGGAATTAACGAAATGGTTAAACAATAATTTATTTGCGGTAAGTTATGCGCATTATTCTAGTGCAAGTCATGCGGTAAACAGTAGAAAAGAGAACGCGGAAAGGGCGAGGTGGACGGATAAATTGATGGGTAGATACGGGTCGGAGAAAAGATAAAGAAAAGAAAGATACCCATTTTGGAACGATGGTCGACTGCTTTTGGCTTTTGTCCAATTTTGGACATTTACGATGTAGGAAAGAAAAGAACGAATGTCGAGAGAAGTGCAATAACAAGTGGGCGAACGGAGTTCACATTTGGACATGACTTTTGCAATAGAATAGAAACAGGGTTGCGGAAAAGTATTACGTTTACTAAGTTGAGAGAATATTCACTTTTAAGAATAGATATACCTCTAAAAATAGGTATACGCATTCTCTCGCACATTAAAATTCGCGACTAGATCTTAAAGACTAGCTCTGGCAGTTTTGCTATCCATTTCGTAAAATGTAATGCATGTATACATTTCAACGAATATAAATTTTAAAGAAAATCAAGAAAATTATAATTAATTCAAGAAAATTTCTAAAAAGAAATTAAAATTATCATATAAAATATTATATATTAGATATGGGAAAAAGTTCGTGGCGTTTTTTTAATGCCATCTAACAGGAACCTACCTAATATTATAATGTTATATACATGTATGTTATACTAAAATTAATATATAATATAATATTTTATTATTAGTTTGAGAAAAAAATAATTTTCGAATCTTACTGTGAATTAATCGACATCAATCATTTTTGTTTATTTGGAGATTATCAATAGTCTCGTGAAATAAATAAAATAATTGTAAGATATTCTGAAGATAAGTTGCAATTTTAATTACGATAAAAATATATTAGATAAACTGCTCGTATAAATTTCAAACAATAGAATAAGGGGCTTCTATCAAGTCATTATAATAAACGAGCTTTAAAAGATATAAACATTAATCCTTTATTATTCTTTTTCTATCATTTCACGGAACATTTCGACTGTTACTTAGTCCTCTTCAGCCATGTTTAAGAATAAAATAAAAACCCTTAGCAATAATTATATGAACATATTAAAAACTTATAAAATAATTTCGGTGACGGTATACAAAATGTATTAATCGGATCAACTCATTCACAATCACAATATGCATTATTAACTCCATATTATACTAAGTCAAATTCTAAAACGTAAAAATAAAATGTAGATCCAAATTAATTCTTCGATAACGTTCTGATCACTTTGACTACTCTTTCTCGTTGTTAATCGAAGAATTGGTTTGGATCTATATTTTATACACGTTTATATACGTTTTAGAATTTGATTCAGTATAACATGGTAGAGTTAATAACGCATATTGTGATTGTGGAGTTGATCCGATTAATACATTTTGTACCGTCACCGAAATTATTTTAATATGTTCATATAATTATAAAGAATTAATGTTTATTTCTTTTAAAGCTCGTTTATTGTAATGACCTGATAGAAGCCCCTTATTTTATTGTCTGCAATTTTAATATTCTTTTAACTATTTAGTAGCTTGCTCGATATTTGCTAGTCGCTATGTACTCACAGTGATCTGACACAATCTGTGTTAATGTAACGGGTACGAATAATACGATCGGGCATTATTGTAAAATTCCAGCAAGCGAATCGCGCGACGTAAATCGCCCGCTAACTGCCGGACGCCGCGTTAGCGTCGCCTATGATGATTTGTCGCTTCTCTCGATCGGAAGTAACGACCGTTTCGGGGCCAAGCTTAACGATCGCCCGGATACGGAGTCACGTACTATCGCCCGTTGACTACGGGGTTGCAGCTGCACTCTCGTTCGTGCTGTGCCTTGTCCGAGCGTGTTTATGCAACTCGCGCTCGCCGCGAGCGTTCGCGATCCCTTGGCGCTCTCCGACGAATAGCAAAACTCCGCGGCTCTTGCTCGTTGGAATTGCAAATATCACACGCCGTCGGTATATTTTAAAACGAGCGCTTCCCGATAATGGGTTCACCATGGAATTTTCGCCGAATCCCTGACCGAATGGCGCCCGCGACGACAATTCGTCGTTTCGAACTGTACACGGAATTGGTATTTTTTCGTATCCGTTCATGTTGCATTTTCCTTCTCTAGTATTACAAGCAGTACTTGCAATGTATGCGAATATGATACATGATGTAGCTAGATATAATATTCTCATTGGAAACGAACGTCAATGAGAATACTCGTATAAAACAGGATTACGAATGAATTAACTAAATATTGTTATTTTAAATTACAAATGTTACATGTGATTTTGTTATCTTATGTATGTTACATATATCGAAGGCATACCTGTTAAAAAAAATACTTTAAAGAAACTGATTTACGTAGATCTGCATTTTATTCAAACGTAATTCAATTAATTATTAATTAAAAAAAAAATTACTTATAATATTACATAAATACAAATTTTTAAAAACACAATTTTGGTGCAACAAGACAATTTGTGTTCTAATTTCGTTAGAAGTGTGAAAATTTTATTTCTCAAAATTATATGGATAACTTTTAAAATAAGATGCAAATTAAATAATGCATAAAAAGAGCATTAATTACACAGCCGACTGCACATGTTGCAAAAATGTTCGATGCGACATGCGTTGAACTTTGTTCCAGAATGGCGGTCGGTCTGTCGGTTTCTCGGTGCGTCGATGCGCGAAAATAGAAAAATTCGTAGTGTGGTTAAGATGGCCGACGCGGAACCTTGTGCCAATTTCTAGACCGACTGAGTTTCCTAGAAGAGCCACCGCGACCGGACAGGCGAAAAAGCGACGTAATGGCGAACGGAGATCAGAACGGGATTGCGGGAGCCGGACGAGGGGTGTCTATTATTCACGCGACGACGGCGTTAAGCGGGACGTAATTGTGAATATTTTTGCCGCATCTGCGCTGTCGCTCAAGACGATGGCCCTCGTCCAATTGTCTCGGTTCGAGCCAACTTCTCCGTTAAAGCCGTCGAACTTGGCTCTGCGGTCGCTCGAATTCCGTCCTGTAGAACGCATACTCACATATGCTGTAGGTATATATATATATACACGATATACATATCATTGCTTATTAGCGTGTACTAATGTAGCCCGCGTTAACGACATTTCACCGCGGATCCGACAGCTATTAATTTCGTAATGGACGATCGGCTAATTTCTAGCTGTGTCATCAAATTCACACCTTATGTATGTACTGCAAATTCAATCTCTTTACAGCTCTCTTGTATATTCGAGTTCTATTTCGTTTTTATAGTGAAAAAAAGAACAAAATAGCATTCCATTAAATTATACATCTCGTTTAATTATGTTTTATTAATTAAACTCTTAAAACTCTCTCTTAATTAGAAAGTAAAAGCTCGAGGTGAAACGATAATTAAAGATTTAAGCGATAAAATTTAACGTGTAAAGATTTGAATTCGAAGCTCATGATATTTCTTAAACATATTAATTATTGAATTTAATTAAACATATTAATTACAATTGTCGTGATTGATTTCTGGTTTTTACTTGTCATCTTTTAGTTGTTTCGCGCGTGCAATACATTCACTTTATGTGTGCAACGAATAGGATACTTTTAATCAATATTTGCGTCAAGTCGAGCCTTTTGTACATACTCGCCGTTCGCTTACGATTATTTTACGTTCCGTCGATCGCTATAGCATTTACCAACGGATTAAAAGCGATGTAGGGAGAGTGAATAGGATCGGCAATGGAAGATTTATCGCGTCGCCCGCCGCTAGCAGGAGAGCAACCCTCGTTAGGGGATGCGTGCTGCGCCGAGCAAAAATAACATCATCCCTTTCGGCCGATATCAATCTCTTTGGACGGGAAATAAGGGATCAGGTGGATCTGGCTTATTTCGTTCGGTTTGGTGGATTCTGTCTCCTCTCTCTTCTTTCGCCCACACGTACACATGGACGTACGTGCTCGTCTGCCTTCATGGCTTTAAACGCCGAGCACGCATGAACGTCGAGGTCGGTCTTAAGCGAAAATCGATGTAGCAATTAAGCGTTCGCGATGATCACACAACAACTCGGATAGAAGTTCGCATTTACATTACAAAAAATTCTGTATATTTTACACGCATTTCTGTTATTCTGTTATTAATTGATTGATTTATGATAAATTATTTTTAAGCTTCTGTTTATTTGTTAACTATGAAAATACGCATATGTATTAGAGGAAAGTCGCTGATACCGACATACCACTTTGTTTTTAGACAATATTTCTTAAATAAAAGGTTAAAATAATACTTTAAAAACATAAATACAAACTAAAAAGTTCCATCAGATAGTGTAAACAGTTTTTAATACTGTTTGCAATTTTGCAATAATTAATTTTTTTATGAGGTAAGCAAAAATAAACAAACTGACAAAATGGGCTCTAAAACTGACATAGCAAGCAGTAATGCTACGTATAGTACGTATTCGCATTTTTTTTCTCTTAGGAATTATCTGTATAAAGATAAAACCTACAAGTGAATATATAAGATAAGTGAATATATAAGATATTCCAGAATCTTTTCACTTCGTTATAAAATATTTTTATTGAATTATATGCATATTTACTTTACGCTGTTCTACAAGATGCAAATATGTAATGCGATAGTTTTTCAAGAATTTTTCCATACATGCATAATCTTTAGCTCTAATAGAGCTATTTGACATCATATACCATCATTATAAAGATTAAGTAGCTCCTGATCTGTTTTATAGACAGGTGTGACGGTTTACGCTGCGCTCTATTTTAAATTTAAAATCGTATTATGAAAAAACTAAGAAAAATGACAATATAAATAAAACTGATTTCGAAAATTATAAGCATTTAAAATGACGTAATATTAGATGTGGGAAAAAGTTAGTGGCATTTTTCCCATTACATCTAACGGGAAAAACATCACGAACTTTTTTCCACACCTAATATTATCAATAATATAGTCACTATTATTCAAACTACGCGATTTGCAAAAGAAAATCGTAAGAATTTTATTTTTGTGTAGAATTCATTTTTAGCTGATTTATAGAAACAAGTCACAAATACACGAATTATGAGTTTGTATTTCTTTAATTAACTAAACAGATCATTATTTTATTAGTGCAATAATAAAGTGCAATAGTTAGTTTTTGAGAAATAAGGGGGGTGTCACTTTAGAAGACCTATGTATCAGTATCAGCAATTTCCTCTAATATTTTTTCCTCTAATATTTTTTATGCTCTATTATTTTATTATTTTTTATTAATTTAGTATTTAAAAATTTTCGTTTTTCGACAATATATTAAACACGTAGCAATATAAAATTTTGTAATGGCCTATAATTTTCTTTTATAGCGATACAAAATATTTTAAGTATAAAAAATTAATATATGATCAAGAAAGAATTAAAAATTTTATTGACGCTTCATCACATAATAGCAGTCTGTAATGCATTAGAATATGGTAAAAAATATGCATCAGAAATCTCGTGACTTAATTAATTCTTATTATTTATTTTATCATTTATAGCTTTCAATATATATTCGACAATTTTAACACAATCCTGTGAAAGGCGAGCACGATGTCGAGGTACGATCGAAGCATGTAAGTTCAAAGGCTTAAAGCGCTACCGCCAAGTAGTCGCGGAAGCAAAGTTTTCCGAAAATGTTACGATCCGATCCTAACGGAGTCAGGAAGTCGCGCTCAAATTGTCACGGCTAAGTCCGTTGCGGCGACCGAAAGCGAGTGATCTACATTACTCGTGGTATCATGTAGACGCGAATAGGGACGGTTGTGGCGACGACGGTGGCGGGGTAGATATTCCAGTAACAGAGACAAACTGTGTGTTTGCCCCTTCATTACCCCCGGGTAAACAGCAGCCGGTTTTAATTACGGCCCGCGCGCGCATCTCCTTGCGTCTCCTCTCGTTTGTTATTTGCTCGCACGTTCTGCCGAGCTATCCAACTTTCTTAGGGACTTTGCACAATAAAAGGAACAGGGAACAGAGAATAAGAATTTCAACCTATCAGAAATCATATATTGTGAAATACACAGTTTCTGATAGGTAGAAATTCTTGTTCTCTATTCTCTGTTCCCTGTTCTTTTTATTGTGCGGAGCTCCTTACTTGTCTTGGTTAAATGTCTCCAACGAGACTGCGAGTCCTGTCTTCTGATGCTAGAGAACAAAACGGAAATCGATGCGCAAAACGGAAATCATTCGATTTTACAAAACATCAAGGCGTTTCATTCATATCAGCGTGTATGTGCGTGTTGTAATATTAATGATGTAATCATTGTTCGAAATGAAATTGGGAATTTTGACTGAAAACGGTCGCTCTCGAATTTACGGTTGGAAATAGAGATGCAATAACGTGATCGCATATACGAAATTCTTTGCATACGCAATGGCGTGATGCAGTAGTGACGTAGATGCGAATACATTTGTCACACATGTTGTGTAGAATTTGCTGTTTGCGAAGTCATTATTTATGAATTATGATATCAACTCTTTGTCTGCAATTTGAATCTTTTTTATCTAGCCCCTAGTTTTTTCGACCGTTCTAGGCCTTCAAAAAATGTGGAAAAATTAAGAGTTACTTTTTAACATCTCTATTACATTACCAAATGGGTTTTTGACTTAAATGTTACAACTGTAGATTTTAAAATTTGAACAAAAATGAGAGAGAAATTTGAAAGTAAAATTTTGCTTGAGTTAAAAAAACAGACAGAAGGTTAAATGAAGAGAGAATAATATACAATATTTTAATTAAATTGAACCGCATGTGAGATCGCTTAGTAGCAGTTCACAAATATCTTCCCTTTCGTAAATCAAGACTCCGGTTTGAAAGGGTTAAATGACCCAGTGCAGACGAATTAAAGCGCGCCCACATTCAGTTCACCTTCAGCGAGCGAATTAATGCACTCGACTGTATATCGGGTGCATCTAGTTCCTGAGGCAGAAGCAGTCGGCCGTGCTGTCGTAACGGATCGTTTCGGTCGTTTTGTAAAGCCCGTCTTTATCGCCTGGCGAACCTCATGCGCAACCTGACGACGGAAATAAATCGAAAGACGCGCTTAAGGCGCGATCGGCTTGTTCGTCCATAAACATGAGATAGCGGAAATGTAAGGAAGAAAATCAAGGAACGATGGCGTGGAGATAAAGGGCCGCGTGAGAGGATTGTAAAGGAACGAAGTAGAACTGGTGCAATACTGGAGAAGGGCGAAATTCCGATGACTTTATCGCGTTTAATCTTTCTTCTTGCTTTCTATCACGAAGATCGGAAGCCATTTCCAAGTAGGCAGCGTGGAACTCGAGAGGCAGTTTGGAGTGATGTTATCGAAAAGTCGCGGAAATCCTTTCTAATCCGCGAACCGTCGGTTAAAAGCCGATATAGCGTAAAGGTGACTCGCTTGAAATGGGATACAAGCGGGGTCGCGAACACGAATTTGCCTTGTGGTAAATGAATCGTGGAAGAAATATTTTATCTGTGCGACCTCGTTTCTATCCTCCACCGCTCGCCTCATGGCGGGCAGAAACTCCTTGAAAGTCGTGAATCAGTGATAAGATTCGCGTAAGAGCGAAATGTATATATAAGATGAAACTATTTTTTGTTATATAGATTATATTAACCTTAATGTAACATATCAATATTGATGTGCTATATTAACCATAATAGATGTATATATAATAGATATTGGATAATTAATTTGCATCTATATTTCGAACAATTATTTTGTGAAATGAAAGATATGGTACAATGAAGTACAATTTTCGGCAAATTTGAAAGGTATAGGTAAATTGAAATTTTTGAAATGAATACATGAATACCTTTTATGCGTGTTTATTCGATCGTAGCGATTCAATTCAATTACTCGTATGCATTCTATTAATCTTCCGCTAGTGATGAGAAAATCAAATCGTAGTTATTAATGAAGCTTTATTAAAATCACCTGTATTCACGCGGATAGTACTTCTTCAGAATTTTAATTTGAAGTTTAATTATCGAGAGATATTTAATTCTCAATATTAAAAAGCTGCAGAATTTTCTTTTGCCTTTTACGGGGAAAAAAAAATGGTTTTGCTGCAAAAGAATAAGATTCTAGAAGATTTTTCGCACACGTGATATTCGTATTGTATCAGACGAAATTCCGTACATTGTCACGTATACTGTGAATTATACTACAGCCAATTTAGAATGGCTCTCTTTACGGTAGATATAAGTGACCTTTTTAACTGCGGTCCGTTACGCATAATTTACGTTCATTATCTTTAATGGGCGGGCTATTAGGAGGGGCGCGAGTAATAGTATGGCAATACCACTAATGCTTCCGCCCTCTCTTGCTCTGTCCCTTCCCTTCTTCTTCTTCCACCATTTTTCTACCGGCGCGTTTAAACGTCTACTCAATGCAAATAATGGCCGGTAGCGGAAGAATATTGTTTCTTGCGCGGAAGAAAGTAATGACCATGGGGCGCGAAGGTATGGGAGGTGGATGTATCCGGAATTATATCGGGAATTGCACGTCAGGCGTTTTCCAAGAGAGACTTATTGCCTCATCTATAGCTCTCGTCGAAGGGACAATGAGATTGCGCAGGAGATTGTGTACATTCTATGTTTTTTTTAAAGACAAAATTAAAAATTGTCTTTCTTCTTCTTAAATAAATTTGGTCAGATATTATTTCTTTTTTAAATTGTTCAAAAGGCCAATCTTGAAGAATTTAAACTTCAAATTAATATTCGATAAAAATTGATTATTTTAAAATAAATCAATTTCAAAGTAAATAATTGATTATTTTTTAAAAATCTAGATTTCTATTCATTAATATATTAATTATAAATTAAGAAGCAATTATTAATAATGCCTACTAATAAAAACTCGTAAAGTTTTTATGTCTATTCGGTAGTTTGTCGTTGCGTGGTTATCCTTAAAGACGCGTCGCGATGGACACGGTGGACATCTTGGCGGTGACAACGGCGCAAATATCTCCGAACGTCCCTCGAGCTGTCACTTAGTGTCCTAAAGAAATAACATTTCCTTCTCGCGCATCAAGCGCGCTATTGTCGTCATCGTCGTCGTCGTCGTCTTTCCCGGAGATGTCGGCTGGGTAACACCGCGGATTCGCGTTCCGCCGCATTTTTATATCGCCACGAGGCTAGCCCCGAGTCCGACGAGGGATAGAAGCACAGAGGGATGGAAAGGGGATGGGATCTACCCTCGCTAGGCATTGCACAAGTGTCAGCTTGAATAATACATGTTCGTTGCAGCAAGTATACAGCCTGACATGGCCTGTTCCCGTCCGTATAAT
>NW_017259291.1:4093078-4096588 GCF_001594045.1 Atta colombica | reverse complement strand
ATATATATATATATTATATGCGTGCGTGTACACATATAACGACCTACATGACATATTTCTTTCTCCTTGTTCTCTCTTTTTGCTCGTTCCATCATTGTGCTCTCTGTCTCTCCCTTTCTTTCTCTCTTTCTCTCTCTGCGTCTCCTCACTTCGCAGTTACGCTCGGCGAGTCCTTTGATAAGCGAGTTTATGTTATCGCGCAAATCGCAACGTGGCATACATATGTAGGTGCGTGTAGACGGCAGGACGTGTCACGACCGTCGTTCTCGCGACGAGATCTCCGCATCCTGTCGTGGGTCGACACCTGGTGTATGCAGGCTTACCGGAACATACTGTCTTACTACCGGATAACAGAGACAAAGACGAGGCAAACGTGACTTGACCTTGTTGAAGGCCGCATTTGCAAATTGTACGTTCGTGTAAATCTGAAATTTTCGATCCTGCGCAAAGTGCATCCAATGGTGGCGTTGATAATTAAATTTGCCAGCTATTGTGGATACTAATGATTGTTGATAGTTGAATTTGCCAGGTATTGCAGATATCAATGGTCATTGATAGCCGAGTTTGCTAGATATTATGGTCATTCACGATTATTGAAATGTTTGTTGTGATACGGCGCTAATGCGTTAAATTATATTCACCAATCATGCTTTGTGTGAGCACGATTTCACCGACGTGATCTTGACTAATTGCTTTCACTTGTCTCTTGCATCTGCAAGCAGGGCGAGAACAATTTTTCAAGCAACTAAACGTTCAAATAACTGTGCTATATAGGAGGCATCACAGAACGATACAAAATGTGAAAACAAAAGGTGTGAGAAATATTTATCTAGATTTTAGATAATCATATCGGTAATACTCATTGTTACGCTGAATTTGAAGAGAGTGCAAATGAAATTCTTGCTTTGATTTCTTCTTCTCAAGTGGCCCAGAACACCATCGCCAACAATTCTCTTTTTTTTTCTTTGTCAAATCTCTCGGCCTTATTTCATCACGTGCACGCATTGCGTAATCTAGGACAGGGTTGCTAAAAAAAAAAAAATAATAAAACATTATGTTTTTTATTAAAAATATTTTTTATAATTTAAATTTATTTTAAAAAACAATATTTAAAACAATATTTAAAAAACATATTTAAAACATGTATTTTTAAAAAACTTGTTTAAAAACTGTAGTCTAGGAGAGCGGAATCTGTGGTCTACTCTCATGACGATCCACTCGACTCCCATCAGTCCCATCCTCGTCGTTTCTATTTCCGATGATCTGACTAACGTTCGCCTTCACTGTGTGTGTTGCAGGGATTACGTTCGATTGGATGCAGTGACGTCATCAGGAGTTAGCTCCACGGTGAGTAAAGTTATGCATGATTCCGATTTCAATCTGATTCAGGTCGCGCAATTCAGGCATTTCAAAACGTACGACATGAGCTTGACTGTCTCGAACTTTCATAGCGAAAGAACTTTGTATGCTTTTTGAATTTGTATTTCAATGACATATATTATGAAAACATTGAAATATGAGATCATCAATTTATGAGGCAGATTAAAAAATTATGCTCTCAGTATATTAATGATATGAAAAAATTCGCATTGTTAAATTCGTAATATCAAATTATACTTAATTTGAGTTATTTTTAATCATTTTTATAGATCACCACTGCACTTATGCGATATATTATTAATTGGATTAAAACAATTTAGTTAAACAATTTAATTAAAAAAAATATATATTTAACCCAAACTTACAATTAATTTATTATTTACTAAATGCATACACAATATGGACGACGTTTATTTTAAAACTAACCACAGAAATAGATTGATTTATATTTTGACATGGAAATTTAAAATAACAAAATATTATTAAACTCGAGGTTAACTCGAGGCATAAGCCTAATCTTTTAACTTTGATAAGTACACTTAATAGTACATAGAGGATGATATAATTCATTCAAAAGAAAATTATTTTAAATTAAAGTTTTTTTTTAATTTTAAGATATTACATTAAATTTTTTAAATTTGGACTTTTTCTCTAGATTCTTAAGAACTATTTAGAGAAAGACAAAGTATTTTTCAAAGTGTCATCGATACATGGTGTGTTTGAAAAGTATTGGGGTAGTACCCTGTTTGCTCCCGCTTTCGCGGTAAGTAAAATACACTGTAACAGGGTTAGTCGGGCTATGAATAAATTTAACACGGAGACCGAGATTATAGGGGAGGGAGAGAGAGAGAGAGAGAGAGAGAGAGAGAGAGAGAGAGAGAGAGAGAGAGAGAGAGGGAGGGAGAGAGGGAGAGAGGGGAGGGGAAGGAAATAATATGTGAGAGAAGAGACATTTTCAACCTGCGAACCTTGCTCTCCTTCTCCGTTCACGATGACGTTGTCGTGCAACCCTCTGCTACGTGGAACTTCAAACCGCGCGTATACACGGGCGTAAATGAAAGCCCCGTGTGTGAGATATCTGCAAGCTCACGACGAGAAAGCCTCTCGACAAAAAAAGTCCGATGAATGAGAGGGAGGGCGATGCGCGAAAGAGAAAAAGCGTGGGAGAAAAAAGAAGAGGAACGACAAAGAGTAAAAGAGAACGGGAAGAGACGGAGATGGTCGCGCTCGAAAACATTTACAGCGAATCGGATTAGCGCGGGTATTTAATCCCGCTCGCGGCTTTCTCGCCGGTGAAATAAAAAGGGGACAGGTAAAAAGGGACGCGGAAAAGATAGCGCGCGCGCGACACACTTTGGCATATATGTGCAGAACACACTTTTCTAAACACAGAGCAGAATCGCGGGCATAAAGGATTCGCTAGAATGAAGCAGAGAGCGAGAAAGAAGGGAGAAATAGAGGAAACGCAGTCCTCGGTAAGATCTCATCTCTTTAATGGGAACGGCTTTCCGCGACGAACGCTACCTTCTGCGAATTTTCATCGAATATCGGGATTTCTGATTGATAGCGCTGGAGTCAAACGAGAGTGCGAAACCGCGAAAAACTCGATTTACGATTTGATTTATGTTTCAGAGAACGACTTTTAATTTTATTAAAAACGAGCGAGACGAACGAAAACATCTAACGTTTCGATTTTTGTCAGCCGCGATTGTTAATTTTCTTCAAGAATATGAACAAATCTTCAATCTTCAAAAAATTTTACGTTTCCTTCTGTTCTATTTTTAGCAATTTGACATATGGTAATTCATGCTTGATTTATTGTACCATTTAGTTACAAGAAAATCACATAAACTATAGTAATATATATTTCACGATATACTTAAATAGCAAAAGAAGAAGATATAAATATTGGTAATTAAAATATAACCTTAATTTTTTGTGTATTAATATTTTTTCTTTCTCTATTATTTAATTATATATAGATATTAAATAGCAATGAAAGAAGAAATTAGTACATAAAGTATTATATTTATATTTCCTTCCTCTGTTATACATATATTATGTTTTATAATTTTTTTGTAACTAAATGACACAACAAATTAGCCGAAACATGAATTATGTCAATTATTA
>NW_017259291.1:4090796-4092978 GCF_001594045.1 Atta colombica | reverse complement strand
GAAAATTGGAACAACGTTTTAATTTCACTTTCTTTCTATATACTTTTCATTATATATATATATATATATATATATATATATATAAAATACAGCTTTGATTACAGCTATACTTTTAAAAGTCCTCGTTAAAAATCATCTGTCTTAACGTAATATGTTCACTTTTTCGTGCGCAGACATACGAATAACGCGCAGTAAATCTTGAGAAAGGAAGTTTTGGAGCGGGTTAGGATCTCATTTGAGAAATCGCAATTTTCCTTACGTCGTCCGCATACGGTTTCGCTGTTGTACGCCGTATTCTCGTCGCGGCGCCTGTCGATATATTTCGTACACGCTGTAACGACGTGCGCCGATTGCTCGCCTTCATTTTACAGCCGTACGAGACAGGCAACGGTAAGGTGCGGGCGCAACGTTTCCTTCAGCTTCCATCAAATCGTACATAACAGCGAGGTTGAAACATCGGCGGTAGCCACGTATCGCTCAGACATTCGTCCGCACTCGGCTAGCTGCTTCATGGCGGGCATTCGCAATTTCGCTTTTCTCTCTCACTTTCCACCTCGTACTTCCCTTCGTCTTTACCTCACCTTTCTTTCCTTCTGGCGCTCGTATTTCGCGCGCGATACTGATGGGAAACGTAGCCTTTACGTCTTATCGAGAGCCAGCCGGCAGCTGGTAATCGTGACGGCCCGATTTCGTGCTGCGGACGATCTACTACGGTCGAGGAAACCGGTGAAAAATGATCTGGTTTAGATACGTATATGGGGGCCTGCAACTCGCGGGCTCGTTCGTGTGAAAGGGCGCGAAGCGATACGTGACCCTAGACGAGTCTTCATAAATCTCGCATCAATATCTACGAAAACGTGCGCCGCTCGCCGTTCTGCTCTCTTTTTTTTTTCGTTCCCCCGCTCAAATATTCTTTACATTACGTTATTTCAATCTATTAATTCAGTAATCGACTTTAATCAACGTGACTCTTTTTGTGGCGGTTTAGTGGAATTATCGGTGGAACTTCCAGAGAAGCGAAAGTAAAAGCTCTCCCTTTTCTCTCAACGGGAAACGTCTAAACCTGCTTAATTACTGAAGCTTTTGTGAGCGAAACGAGGCAAGTGCTCGAAAAGAAGATGGCGAAATCGGTGAAAAGAGGCAGAAAAAAGGGATGGAATGACGATACTGATGTTGAGAGGGACTCGCGAGAATGTCCATTGCTAACGGGCATTTGTATGTAAATGGTCTCATAGTTGCGAAAGTCTCGTCGAGAGAGCAACGAAACCGGCAGAGTGAAGCTAACGAGACCGATCGTCTCGGCAGGAAAAAGAGGAGACACTGGCGAAGTAAAAAGAGAATGCCGAAGCGAGGAAATAAAACGATCGTGCGTTTGGACTCGTGTCCGCCGTTAATGTTCCACCGACTGTTTCCTCTTTTCGCTGTCTTTTCCCGCTTCGCGCGGACCAACATCTATTTCCTACGCTGCGTTGCCTCTGTCGACAAAACTCGAAACTTCGTTCGTCGATCGTCCCTTGGAACAACCCGCTATTTCCGTCGGGCAGACAGTTACAGAGCCGAGTAGATAAGTAAAACATATTATACGTTCGTGAAAGACAAGTTGCTTCTTCGTAAATATGTTATTATTTTTCGTTATAGTAAGTAATTACGTTACATTTTTTGCGTTCGATGAAATTGGAATGCGCGACTTAAAATTGACAATTTTTTAATATCTTTTTTTATATTATATGGAATATTTTTCTTAACCCTCCGTCTCATATTTTTACTCTCTTTGTCTACAATCGTTTTATTTGTCCAGTCTAAGTTTTTTTACTATTCCAGACTTTAAACAAATATAGAAAAATTCGTTGTGTTTTTAACATCTCTATTACTAAATAGCTTTTTTCTATCATTTTAGGAGAGAGAAACGAACTTCTTTTGATATTGGTATCGTCATTTCATCTCTTTTTCTTTTTTTATTTTGAAAAAAATTTGAAAATAAAATTTCGCTTGTGTCAAAAAAGACCTAGATGGCAGATGGGTTAATGCAGTTTGTACTGAACTAATTTTTACTGTACTTCAAATAATAGTTGTGCAATAAGATTACGTATAACATTCACGCAAAATAATACATACGATATTAAAGGCAGCATATTTATCATCTCATAATTCTTCTTTTACGATGCGGAGGCGGGTGCCATTG
>NW_017259291.1:4083523-4090696 GCF_001594045.1 Atta colombica | reverse complement strand
ACACGGGATCTGGACCGAATCCACGTATCTGAATAAATCATTGATACGCAATCGAACGGGGCGTGCGGACGAGATGCGAAATAGCGTGAAGACTAAACACGAATTTATATATCGCACCATATATTTATTTAGGATGGAATTTATATTTCTTTCCTGGACAGGCGGTAAAACGAGATATATGAAACCAAGCCGTCCCTAAAAGCTTGGCATATGCCAGTTTACAATCGTGCAGCGACGGTCAGCCGAAGGAATACGTGCGTATGATATGCTCGCAGGGCGGAGAGAGAGTAGTCCGGCAAATAGTTGCGACGTCCTCCCTTCTCCCGAAACCGTATATCATCCCGACGGGATTTATGCAACTGGCACACACACACACACACACACACACACACACACACACACACACACACACACACACACACACACACACACACACACACGCACGCACGCACGCACACACGCACGCACACACACACACACACACACACACACACACGCACGCACACACGCACACACACACGCACGCACACACACACACACGCACACACGCACACACACACACACACACACACACACACACACACACACGCACGTACGTGTTCGCGTCGGCTTAACTCAAGGCGGCGTGTACGCACGTTGATGACGGTGCCCCTTCGCGACGTGCCGTGTCGCGACGGTGGTGCATCTCACCGAGTTGCTACATTGTAGCGAACAATATAGGATTACCTATGATGTATAGGACGACGTAAGAGAGACGCGTCAACTTAAATTTCATCAATCAAACGCAAATAACCGGTGTATGAATACGACTTGCGTGATAATATATTGTTCGCGACGTATTACTCGCCGCACAACGCGGCTCGTCGCTATTCTTAGCTTTGGTATTTTCTCGGCTTTTGTTCGGTGACGACGATGACGACGACGACGACGACGACGACGACGACGACGACGACGACGACGGCAATGGTGGCGAGGTCGGACCGACAGATGGATCTTGATTCTGACAGATCGGCAAATGTACTGTAAGCCTGTAAGCTCCTCCTACGCGCTTATAAGCTCGCACGATGAACATGCTTCGCGAATGGCTGACTGACGTGAATCCGTAATTGCATTCCTCGTGACGCGCGAATACATTTTAGCTGATTGCATTGGATTATCTATTCCCGATGCGCGCCTAGTTCTCTTGTAACGCGACGTTAAGTTAAGTGGAATAATTGCCTCGCAGGCACGAACGAGAGAGGTTTATCTAGAGTTGTCTTTTAATATCGATACACGGTTGAATGGCGGATTCACGGGTAGGGTAACTGTCTCAATTACTGTGCCTGTCCCTATTAATGTGCTTTTGTATTTCGATAAATCATAAAGGAAACTAGTACGAATAAATAAGAGAAAATATTTTTTCTTGTTAAGTTAAATAATGCATACGATACCGAAAATAATATTTTATTTTTTGGGGGCACATTAATAGAGCCATTATCGCTTCGAAGACTCACTAATAGGGACAAAAACATGTTTTTTATTTTTGTCAAAAACATTATAATGTATTAACATTTGTTAGATTAAAGAAATATTATAAGAAAAAGAAATAGTTGAAAATCCGATATTGATTGCAAGCAGATAAAATTAAAGCTAATATTTAATAATTAATTCAGTAATAAGCAAGTTGAAAGGCACATTGATAGGGACAGTTATCCTAGTTTCGATTCAACCATTGAACGGGTAATGAGTTGCCATTAACGTGCCGCTGCAGCGGCAACCGATCAGTTAGCTTGCAACTGGACTGATTACCATCGTCTGTATCATTGCAATGGATTTATATGCGCGATACTGAATTTGAAAGCGGTATTAGTGTCGCTTTTCTATATGCTATAATATTGCAACAATTTCCTTCACTTGATGAATCGGAAAGTTGTGATAATAATCGGTTTGCGGGGAACTTTCTATTCGAATATTTACGAGAAAGTTGTAATTATATTTTGATTGAACGATTGCATACGAGATAAATTACTGGTTTTTTAAGACAGCATTTCATTGTCGAGGAAATTATATGCATTTTTCTTTGGATGTTTATATCAAATATATCAAGTTAAATGGGAAAAATACAGAATTTAATTTAATTGCTTGTACTTATATATTGTACTGATATATTGTTTTTATATAATACGTTGAAAAATTATACATAAATTATTAACAGAAAAGACACATATGCGAAAATAATTTTATGAAAACAAAAATGTACCAAATGTGTATTATAATTTTTCCATCAGACATCAGATTCATATTTTTGCTGACTTGCGGTAGCGATTTGTTCCGACAGCTTTTTCGAGTTAATTATTGCGAATCGCTCGCGGTATAGAAATGTATAGAAGGAATAAAATGGAGCAGCCAGAAGATAAGGATCCTATGCATAGACATTATAGTGAGGTAGAATGACAGTGCGATAAAGCCGTAGACAGTGAATCGGTCCCGTGTAGCCAATCATTGGGGGATCCTCCCATTCCCTGTTTAATCGTCTCAGCAACCTGGGTTTCGGCGGGCCGATAATGAATACGCCCCGTAGTGCAGTTAGGTACATCTGCAACCGACCATCGAGACATTCTCCGCAAGCGAGAAGGCCTTGGCGAGGAATGTCTGTTTCGCTAGAGAGCATCTGCGAGAGGTGATGTTCGTCTTGCAATCCTATCAACGATGAATGCTACTATCGGACTTTTGTTTCGCAAAATTTATTGGAATCATTGACGGGGGAAACAACTGTTTGCGCGTTTGAAAAATTTTCTCGTCATGTTATCTTTCACATTCGCTAAACTTTTTCAGATTTTAAAGTTTCCCTAAAATTGTATTTGATTGATTAGACAACAGTTGTAACGTTTCGCTTTAAGTGTTTCATTTATATGCAATTATGTATTAGAAAAATACTGGGCATTCCAACATTTGTGCTTTAAAATTATAGCAAAATTCTTTACTTAATTCGAAGAACGAATTTAACGTAGTTTGTAATTGGCTTTATTTAAATCCTTATATTTCCTTATAAATTATTATTAAATAAAAATTTAAAACAAATAATTTTTTTTACAATTAATTTTTCGGAAACTTTCTTGCTATATTTTGAGTCACGAATTTTGGATTATACTCTTTATAGGTTTAATATATGTATGTGAAATGTATAAAGGAGTCTCTAAATTTATTTCTGTTCTGTTTTAATAACGATTTCTCGCTTAATCTGCCTCGTTGCCAATGTAGTTGACTCTTCATACGATTAACAAATAGCGTTATTTCGTGAATTGCCCGTTCATCACAGAGAAATCACGAGTGGTAGAGTCGCGCGCTAATCGAGTCGTATATAGATCGGAACGCCACTAAGTTTGATCAAAAGCGGGCACGCGAGCCAGTCCTCGACCCAAGTTCAAGTATCGATGAATTCCGATCGGGATAGTAATAGTGATTGAAGTACAAGCTGCTTGTTTTCATCGGAGTTTGCTCTATGTATCGTGTTTAATGACCGCTACGTGATATTTTTCTATTTTTATGATATTTCACATTCTTCTAAACAAGCTACAATATGTTTCGTCGGTTTCGCTAGGAAGCTGGAGTTAGGGAAAATCGCATGTGCATCATAGGATAGGATGCGATCGCCTCGGGCGAGGTGCATCAAGATGAGTAAAGCGAGCGCGTCGTGTTCTCGCGTGAGATTGCTTCGGGCATGATTTACGCCGAAACAAAGTGACGATTTCGCAGGTGGTTCGACGTAGATACCCGACATAGCGTCGCGCGTGTCTAATGGCGGCCCGTACGTGCAATTACGCTAACGGCCAAGAGCTACGGGGATGAATTGCGCGTGTCACAGCGTTCCGAGTAGAGGGAAATGGTCTATTCGAAACGCCGCTCGTACACCATGACCGTATTCCTACAGCTTGCGCGCTCGCCGTCGTCTAATACTAATGTGAGGGATTGTGCGAGATTTCTATTCAGATTTTAGAATACAATATTTTTGTTATTTCCGGATACAGCGTTACTAATATTTAATTAATGTACTGTTGAAGTATATTTTTGTATTTTTCATTCACATACTCCCTTTTGAATCTATCGTAAATTTGTTGAAAGTTAAATATTGATATAAGATGTTGCGATTAAAAAATATTTATTATTATCGCTGAATGGACAGTTTTGTTGAAATATCTAAAAATTTAATTAGATACAAATCTGAAGAAAATAATTATATAGAATGTCTTAAAGTGATTGCTAGAAAAAATTTTTATAACTTTGCTCATTATATTTGAGATTTCTACGTAATTATTTTCTGTATCTGGCAAAATTTTAAATACATGAGCAAAATTGTTCTTCCATATTTTATGAGGAAAATTAAAACAGCCATATATACAAGTAGAAATTAACATACATTTAAGCGTTATTTATTAATTGATTGAAACCTCTACAAGAGAATTCTGGAATCTCATTTCATACGTGTTTATTTCCGTGTATACGATGCACACTATATACATATATATGCACACTATATGCACATATATGCATATATCGATAATCTCTAGGATTCTATGAGCACAGGAAGCTGTTGCATCTGTGATCATATGTGTACAAGCATTTACACGTGACTATTAAGCAAATGAAGCTGTAAATGACGATAATATTAAGATTGGCGCATTTGCGTTACAACGATAACGAAAAGTCATTTAAGAATGGATATTTTACTGTTTTGCAGCATTTTTATCAATTTTTAGCAACGTAATAATAGAATTCATATAAAAGTATACGTGGCTTAAATGACTGCTATAAAATATGTCCTTTTATAATTTTGATCAGAATATATTTTTTATTTAGCATAAATTTTAGTTCACGATATCCCGTGTATAATTAATATTAGCATAATTTAAGTGACGAGAAAAAATACCTATTTGAATACTGTTGAATATTTTCATTACATAATAATACATAATAATACATAATAATTATTTTTCTTATTCACAATAATTTTAATTAAAAATTATTGAAATATAAAATAATAAAATTTGTAATGTATTATATATGCAATTTAATGATGATGCAAAATCTAAAAGTATTAAAAATTCTTAATATTATCTCTTATGTATGAATTATTATATTATTTCTTTTTCTCTCAGAAATAGATATTATAGATTATTATATTAGATATGATTAAGAATTATTACAATTCTCGACTTGTTTTCATTGAATACCAATAATGCGTAATATATCGAACGAATCTTAGAGAAACAAAAATCAGATCCTCCCATTTGTTTCAGCGTTAGTAATCGACATTCGTCGAGTCGCGTCAGTGTCGGAACTGTTCATATTCGGTTGCGTCTCGCGACAAATTTCGGCTCGATTTCGCGAGACGTGCTCTCAATTTCGCGTGCGAACATGCATTTGCCACGATGCTCCCTCTGCCCGCATGATGTTACGTTTCGTCGTGATGCAACGCGATCCGACATTCCGAGCGGCTTACCGATCCGCAAACGGATTCACGCATATTCGCACGATACGCCGCTTGTACACATTTGCCTGCAAACGAGACTGCATTCAGATTGTGGCCTAGGCTATCGTCCGTATTTTAACCTGACGCTTCAATATCACTCGACGCTACGTGAATAACTGCTCGCTTTTTGATTGTTGTGCGTTTCGACCTAACGGGCTGAATAGAACTCTTTGAAAGAGACATACAGGTGAATTCTACTATTATGGATAATCTCTAATGTATAGGATTTATATTTATTCAAAATTTTAAGTAATCACTCTTTACTATATTATTTTTTTCTTTTAACAAACAAAATTGAATCTCTCAAAATAGAAACTTCTCAAAAATTAACAAATTAAAGTACAAAATTTCCTGGGATGTAGGAGTCAACGCGATAGTTAGAACGTTAATGTTAGATATAAATTTATATTATCTCTTCTGTTAGACATACATTTTCTTTCGTATAATTAAATTAAACTATCCTGATAATCTTTTTCTTTTAATTTGGTTTCACAATGACATTATTATCGCAAGTACATAATTTCTTTCGAGTATTTAGAATTATATTTTTGTAATATTCTTATTGTAATTTTAAAAATATCTAATTTTTTCTTGTAATTAAAATTTTTAAATATTAAAAAAATTTTTGTTTGCGTACAAGTGTAAAGAAAAAAATTGATGAATTAATGATCTTTTCATTTTTGCGGAGATAATTTGGCATCGAGCCTCGGGATTATAGTACACTTGGTATGTCGCCGAGAATCGGACCAGACGTTTTGCTACGTGAGCACGAAACTCGCATGCACGATCCCAGGGGCATGTCAGCCCAATCGGACAAGAATGTCAGGTGGTCGCGTCACGGACCACCAGCTGTCCATCAATTCTGTCCATGGGGTACACGGGGATCCCCGTCTCTCTCGTTCTGATTACGTCCGCATGCCGGTTGGATTTCACGTGGAAATTGCGACTTTGTTCCCCTCGGCGTTCTCTCTCTCTCTCTTTCTCTTCTCTATCTCTATCTTTACCTATTTCTACGTCTGTCTCTCTTATCCACTGGATCAGCGACCTGATGTCTTACGACGCGCAGAATAATGAAGTTTTTGCGTTACGAAAGATAGCCGCAAGATATCTTGTGACTCTGGCTGAAAGTTCAATTCGATACATCGCGACATATCAGTTTTGCAATCGTGCAATCGACGTATACATAACAATTCTTACGTTTGTATTTATAGTTTCTGCTGAAATATACTTAACCGAGATCAATCTTCAGACATGATATACTTATAATTTAATAAATTGATATTAAGAGATTCAATTTGATATTTCTTACACTGTATCCGTAATTGCGAAACTCTAATGAACTTTTGCTTTGATATATAGTCTAAATTTTGTTTTTTCATAGTTTAATAATTGATTCTTAAAAATAAATTTATGTGTGTATTTCACACATGGAATAAAAATTGGGATAATAGAGGAGATATTTAAGTTATTTGTAGAAAAAAATTGTGATAAACCTACGTTATACTTTTTTTTAAAAATATTTTTCTAAATATTTTTTTAACAGAATTTGAGATTTTCATTTGGAGAGTCTCTTCATGTATTTTCTAGATTAAATATTAGATTAAATAAATACAAGGAAGTAATATTGAGAATTTTAATAAAACTAGGAATATTTTTTTTTTTTT
>NW_017259291.1:4070668-4083443 GCF_001594045.1 Atta colombica | reverse complement strand
TTTTATTCTAATTTTTATAGCATATTAAAATTTTCTTATTTATTCATTTATTTGAATTAATAAAACATTATATATTCTATATATTTATATAGCATTATATATATTATATTCTGTTTTACATCTTTATTGTAATATACTTCGCTAAATTTAATAACACGAAATTTATCCAGTAATTATCTGATGTGTAACATATTATCAAGTATTTTATAATAATCATATAATGTCTTAATATCATCAATTTCCGCTTTACAGTCTGAACACTTGATTAATTTTTAATTCAAGTGTTGTAACTATTGAATTGTCTATGTTTCAAAATATAAATCTTATTTTAATATATTTATTTTTATACCTTGTAACGCTTTTTGATATTCATATAAAGATAAATATCAACAATAATTTAAGATATGGACTGGATATCGTGCTTAAATTCTTTACGTACCGCGCAGCTTACTGTCGATTCGATATATTTCCATTGCAATTGCGGCAATGAAACTCAGGCTTTTCTCTTCTCTATATCCCTGATCGTTACACAACCGTTCAATAATATCTCTTCCAATTTTACCCGATCTTTCGCGTGTTCGATCTGCAAGCCTCGCACATAAGCTACGGATGTGTTGCATCCTTGTTCCCTTCGCTCTTCTTATCCAGCTTCTTCTACTGCCGCGACTCTCTATGATCTTCGCCGCTGACGCTACGTCGGAGCACCAGCCAATCCGACATATCAATATTGGAATTGCATCTCAATGATGTAACTCCCGTTCCTCTGATCGTTCTGCCAAGTCCTCTTCTCTCGGCTGCCTTCTTTTTTCCATTTTCCATTTCGTTCTGCGTTACGCTTGATTTCCTTATATTTTCTTTGCACGAGCGTACATAGGTAGTTAAATGGGAAGCGTTAAAAACACGTTTGGGGGAGAGAAAAAGAGACAAGAAAAACGGGGGAGAGTGGCAGAATTGAAAACGGAGAAATCGCGCCTGTCACTTTGCATTTTACCTGCTGCAGAACCTTGTTAGCTTCCAATAATATTTATCTGCCAGTCATAGTGATCGTTTGATGATGATGGCAGAAAACGTATTTGTACGCAATGCCTGTGTATCGCTTGTATCATCGCTAAAGTACGGTAAATGCAGCTATGATAGTTATAATTGTATGGAGAGCATGCCTGTGTATAATCAGAATAGCTTCTCTTCTAACGGCATAAAACAACCTACATTGCATTTAATTCGTGCACGATTATCTACGTTAAGCTATGCTAAAAGTTAAAATATTATAAACATAAAATTAAATAATAGAAATTTCTTTTTTTCATAATTTTTAATAATAAATTTTAATTAATTCTGATTATGTATTATTATAAGATTTAATTTGCAGTCACGATGCATCTACATTTCTGAAGCCTAGATATCAAAAATCCTTATATATAATACTATACTATATTAAAATTAAATTAGAACATTAAAAACATGAATTAAATAGAAATTCTTTTTCTATTAATTTTTAACATCAGGTTTTTAATTAATTTAGATTAGATTTTACTGTATAAGATTTAATTTGCTTATAGGCGCAATATACGCATCTACATTTCTGCAGTTTGGAGAAAAATTCTCACAATGTGTGTCTGAGAAATATGAATGTGGATTTAACATCACATGCGATGTCTATATAATTTTTACCACATTGGTGTTAATATTGGTGTGTAGACATAATACCCTTGGTATTAAATCCACATCATGTTAGTATTGATATAAACGGTGAGAATTATGTAGACACCATATATAATGTTTAATCTACACCCATACGTTTTTTTAGAGCGCGCGCGCAGTTATTAAAAATTATAAGTTCATTGACATCCCTTTGTTAAGACAATTTTAAATACAAAATATTTATGCAAAAACAAGCGTGAAACTGGAAAGCACCGTGTCGGAACTGTAAGCATCTATATTATTCGATATGGCACGGCTGTTGCCGTTGCATTGGCGATTCGAGGGCTGCGTCAAGGTGTTTAAGATTCCGGACGCGCCGGCACACCGCCTTACAGTCCGGGATTTTGAAGCTGGATCTGCGTTACCGGTTAACGCGAGCAATATCGCAATATTCTCGTGGGGCGCGAGGAACGCCGCTGCTTCGAGACACTACCGTTTATTCCCGATCGCGGTGGTTCGATAGCCGACTTTTCTTTTCCTTTCTGCTCCCGTGTGTACTTACGTGATCGAATACGTAAGCAGATGGTTGGCCCATTCTTCTACCTTTTTCTCGAGCTTAGTATTCTTCTCTTTCTCTCTCTCTCTTTCTCTCTCTCTCTCTCTCTCTCTCTCTCTCTCTCTCTCTTTCTCTCTCTTACCTTCATTTTCGCGTGTTCTCATACTTCGAGTCAGATAGAAATATAGAGATAGAACTCGGATTATATTTGCGGGGATATTTTAACTTGATCGAAGTACGGAATAACGTCTCTATCTCTTTTTTCTTCTCATTTTCTCAATGCTTTATCCTCGATTGGATTTTCGGCGAGCGAAGCGTGCAATCGCACTTTAAATCATAATCTTATCGTATCATTGATAATGATAGGAATCAACACTGAAAAAGGAATAATAGCTACCAAATATTGAGTGAAATAATTTTACATGTTAGGTTTATACAATATAACTGAAAATAATTTTACTTTTCTGAATGTTTAATAAGTATTATCAAATACAATAATATAACCAGTCACATTTAGTATAATAATAATTATTAAATATTTAGCAAAGTAAAATTATTTTTGATTATATTAACCAAATATTTAATTGAAATTATTTCACTCAACATTTGATAAATATTACCAAATTCTTTTTTTTTTTTTCAGTGAAACATGCATCAAGTATAATTGAAGTGCGAGGAATGATTTCGTTTTTTTTTTTTTCTATTATTTAGGATACCTATATATTATATATATATTTAGACATTTTATCGCATATATAGACTTTTCATAATTTGTAACTTTGCTCTTATTATTTTAAATAATAATTTGATCGCGAATTATTTTATAAAACGAAAGTTGAACATTACATATTTTTACATAAAAATGTAGAATGTTAAATTTGTTTCAGAGCAATTTCTTTCTTGCAGCGAAACGTTATTTACCATGCGTGATTAAAACTTTAACTACCCGAAAAGAATGTAGAAAGAATAACACATACGAGACAGAGACTACGTTCTGACGTGTACCTGACATTTTGCAGAAATACGTGCCTCATACTTCCCCGCAAGCATGACCATACGCTTTATGACGTAAAGAATAATAACGCGGAGTTGAAGAGAGATTCAGCCGGCGGGTGTTGCCTTTTTAAAATGTTTAAAACGTAAAATGTTACGCTTGAATTAGTTTAGTTATCTTCAGCACTTTAACTAGCAATCGACCAAATTCCGCTATATAAATTTAAGTTACAAATGGGAAATGATATAAAAATTTTATACACCGAGAAAAAAGGGCTAGACAAGATAAATACGAGATATAAGCATTGTAAAAACGGTATATCTTTCATTTAAACAGGTGAAGTGCAGTTGCATTCCTATGCTTTACGATGGTATAGAAGTTGGTAACGCAGAAATGGCTCTGCAAATTTTTATAATAAAAGATGGATTGTTTGGATTATTTCCAGATTAACTATGAAATGGCTCTCATAATTCTGTAATGAAGAAGTATCGTGATAAGTTCTGTAATGAATAAGCGCATTAATGATCGTTACATACCGTTTATTTATAATGTTACATTATTCCCAATTTGAGTTATTTTCAATCATTTCTATTAGTCACCCTGTTTTTACTCAATATGTCGTTAATTTAACTAAAACAATGGAGTTAAACATTTTAACTCGAGAAAATGTTTAGTTTATTATTTACTAAATACGTTAATATGAATATCATCTGCTATGAAACAAACCAATCAAATGGATTTATTTTAACATATATGTATATTAAAGATAACAAAATTAACTCAAAGAATTGTGTTATCAATCTCATTGCTTCTTTGATATCTAAAATGTGTGTCAGAAATAATATTAAACAAATTTTTATCCAAAGCTTTACAGTTCGTTCGTATATTAAATTAACAATAGAAATCTAACGAGATTGTAAGCAATTTTTTTTTACCGACTCCGTTGTTTGACGAAGTTATAGTCATAATAGGTATCTCGTCGCTTTTCAGATATGCTTACATCAACGAGATAACATTATGGCTGCAGGCACAGGCGAGGAACGTCGAACGATTATCGGTTTAAATATTTCGTGTCCCCTGATTGAGTTTTCCGTAACGAAGCGTAACTACGTTACCGGTGTAAAAGCCTGTTAACTTATCCTGTAATGTCTCGACGAATTAACGTCGGCGCACTGCGAAACTTAATTTTGACCGGTATCCCGTTAACGCGGCAGTTACGGAATATCCCGGAGAAAGCCATTTTGAATCTCTCTAACAGGCGAGACTCGTCGGTTGGTCATGTAAATGCAAGAACTGCTTTTGTAAGGGAAGGGAATAGCTGCAAGAGAGATAATACCGTTACTTGTGTAAGTTTAATTTAACTGTCCCGATTCTACCTTATATATACAAAACAGTTCTGGACGAGACCTTAGTGGGTCTCCTGTGGTTAAATTAAACTTCCGTCTCGTATATGTATCTACATATCCTGATCTTGCACTGATACGTATAAATACAAGAGGAAACACACAATAACAATCAAGTTAAACCTTTGTCATACGTAGTTTCTCTTTAGAAGATGTGACAGGTCAAAATTAAATACAATCGAGAGTAACGCAGTCAGAATGCAAATGCATTTATTCAATAATGTCGATGTTTATCTCTTTTTTTGTAAGTATACTGCATGTGCAGTTCGTTACGAGACAACGAACATTCCCTTATCGTTTTGAATATTCAACAGCCATCGCAATAAAAGCACTCGTTTTGTTTCTGCATTCGCCTCTTGCTTCCTCTTATTCAATTAAAATCTCCATCAAAATTTTCGGAAGTGGAAACGACGAGTGCGGAAAGTTGAATATTATAGAAGCCACAGGAAATCGGTCTCAAAACTTACGTAACTATCTACCTCGGGAAATTAGATTATCGAATTTACGATTTATAGGACTTTTATATTATAATACGATATTGCTGTGGGATTTGACTATGGTATACACACGCGCGCGCGCGCACACACATACACACACACACACGCACACACACACACGCACATATTAATGCAATATATAATTTTAGATTTAATTTACATTAAAGTGGGTTAAATTTTAAAAAATTGTACATATATGTGTCTTATTATCAGATAGTTTATATATCATATTGATACTTTATTAATTTTTATATGTGGATTAATATATTTTGATGAATGATAATATTTTGAAGATAAAACCATTTTTTAAGATTTAACAATTTTTAAGATTTATATCATTTTTGTTCGACCAATGTTAACCATTTCTGTATATATGCAAAATGTATAGGCATATAATTGCACTCATATTGATATGGAAAGCACGACATGTTGATCATCATAATTACGATACGTTGTATATCCATACATACATTTTGCATATTAAGCGTGTAATCCAGAATTGCATAAACACTGCGCTGTATCAGAATTTTTCGCTCGATTGCTGTTGAAATCAATCGATGCGGTTGTAATCGTAACAGGCAGTTGATGCAATCGAATGAAATTAGATTAAATATGAATTGAATGAATCTCAAATGTTCTGACAACAGATACTCCATGAAAACTATGGCTGCGTTCTGTTTGGCGCATTTGCCAACATTATTTGTTTAACATTTGATAAATGACGAGGATGAAATTATTCTAAGAGCACTGTGAGTGTCAAATGGAACGCAGTCTTCAACGCTAAACTTGAACGCGTTGCTGAACGGATAAAAGTTGCACTATTCTGATATTTTTCTTTTTAAATTCACCCACAAGGCTCTTTGCACAAGAACATCCGTAATATACTTACCTAAAGTTACATCAACGCCCATCATAATGAAAATAATCATAATGAAAATTATGACATAATGTGTAACATTATATTATGATTTTGTGCGTTGATATAAGTTTTAATTACATACTATTACATACAGGCTTTTCAGTTTATAATTAATATTTAACACGTTACAAATGTTCTTATGCAGATAGCTTAAATTAAGCTTATACTTCGAAATTAAGTCGTTGCAAAATATCTTTCGCGATATTATCGATCACGTGTTTGCATTATCTTTATTGATTCAACTCGCATTCAATTTTTGTTAATGGTTATCGCCTCTCCCGATTGGCAGGGGAGGATTTCCATCCCATCGCCAATGGAAACTGAGCGAGGACAGCACGAAGCGTAAGAAGCTGAAAACACGTCTGGGGGATGGAACGAGGTCAAGTTGATTTTATCTCCTTGTAAGCGCGGGTGCGCGCCTTCGAAACCCGACCGACGTTATTTACGGCCAATGCATTTTCATCGGCTTTACGTTCGGGGTGGAAGCGCGCTCGGCCGCGAATATCGCGAACGTATATCGCATGAACTCGATATAGGGCTACGAGCGCAGTACGGATTGGATAAATAACCTTCATAAGAGCGAAATGGGATAATGACTTTGATGTATTTTATGCACCTGCGAAAATATCGATTCGGGCAGACGATATTCGCTGCGTAATCAATCCTTGCAAATCATTGTGACAACCGAATTATTCATTATGCATTTTTGAATGAACATAAAAAAATTGCTTTTTTTCTTTAAACTAATTTTTTATATCATTAAAATTATTTTATTATTGAGCTCTAATCACAAAAATATGTTTGTACTTACAAGGAAAGTGTTTCCCTCTGATTTTGATGAATTCTCTTGATTGTTTTCATTATAATTTACAATGAACTATTTTTAATAAGATTCTGTTAGATTATATTATGCATGCGATTACAATAACAGTCCGAATTTGATGGACATGATTATTCTTAATATTTTTATTTCATTATCAAATACTTGTAAATAATGATGTGTAGACTACTGAAATTTCCAAGTGTCTCTGAAATTCTAATGGAATTGTTTGCGATTGATGATTAGCACATTTGTTTGTATCCGGATCTGTTTGAATGCGTTTGTGAGAATAAGTTACTGGATCATTGGAAATTCGAAAACGATTCATTCTTTAGGAAAACGAGCGACAACAATCGATAACGGTTATCTGCGCTGAACCAAATATCGGATCGCGCGGAAGAAGGGAGCTAGGAGTAATATGGGGAAGGGATACACAAACGGCGTGCCGAATTTACGAGAGCGATGCTGGGGGCTGTTCAAATACTATCAAATTCGAATCCGATTGAGAGCAGGACTTAGCGATCCTACCGATCCTTCCCATCTCCTCGATCGAAAGCTTCGAGATTCGATGTTCTCTTCTCGCCGAGTTAACGTTGGGAAAATCAGGTCAGAGCTTGTGCTTATCGATCGCTCGGTGGGAATCTGTCGGGCACTTATTCTTCCGTATTACGATCGAAGATAGAAAGAAAGGAGATAAATATCAGTGAACCAGATATTGAGAGGAATAAATAGATAACGTAGATTTCGTACAACTCCGTTAAGTGCTGATTCGTTTCTGAAACGTGTGAATTTCCCAAGATGTTAAAGAGAAACAAAAATAAATTTTCTTGTGATAGGAAAAATAACGAACAAGTAATAGTATATAGCAGGATTTTATCGTATTGCACATCAAAGTAAATAATATATACAATAATATTTTATTCTTTGTACTGCATAATGTCAAATTATGTTTGAGTTATTATTGATTATTTCTGTAAGTATAAGCCACTGCTTTTAGTCAATATTGTTAATTTATTGTAATTAAAATAATTAACAATTCAATTCAAGAAAATATATTAAACTTGATTCAAATTTAGTTTATTATTTACTAACAAGGAGAGGCTACGTTCTGCTCTTCACCGATTTTAATCAAAATTGCAGCAATATTGTAGGAGCCTACCAAGTGAACACCTGTAAAATCATTCTCGCTAATGGGCCTTAAAAGCCGAATAATGAGCATTCAAAAATCTGGAAACAGTTATATCTTGGAAAGTATGTATTTTTGAGAAAATGTCTTGAACAAAAGTGATAGAGTTTAATAAGATGTACTTTACTGATTTTATTAATTTCACTTCATTATTCATTATTATTGGTTTCACTTTGGATGGCATTGTCAAGGATGATTAAGTCAAGGTTAACATCGCTGCAAGTTTGATTAAAATCGCTAAAGAGCAGAGCGTAGCCTCTCCTTGTAAATACATTAATATGGAATAGTAACAAGTAATAATTACGTATTATTTACTTTGAAATTGATTACACAGAAGTGGATTAATTTACATTTTTACATACAAGTTGAAAATAAGAAAATATAATTTTTTTAACTCAAAAAATCATACTTACCGTTGCTCGTTTGATATCTACCAGCGTAATTAATTTAAAGTTGATCATATGAGATATTGATATGAGTATTGAACTAGGTATCTGCATAGATAAAATAAAATTATCAGCTCATAATGATTCTTTTGATGTCGGATTATGTGAACTGCGATATACATCGTGTATATGACATGTTTCGAAAGTAATATAACAGATAGTTGCCACGCAATAGCATTTTCTCGCTGCCATCCGTTCGCTTTCATCTCGCGCGAATGAGACTGGATCCGAATGTAGATCTCGATAATTATAATCAGATGGCAGGATGCAGCGTTAAGGCAAAAGGGATAAAGCGACGATCGTCTAGGTTGATGGTACGAGGGGCGGCAGCAGCAACCAGTCGGGAGGGTGATGGACGCGAAAGGGTAGCTATGTGTCGTCTCCGCTCGCAACGACAGAGGGTGGACAGAGCATTTACATCATTTAATTTATGACCTCTCCGTCGCGATCGGCCTGGACGATGGCTCTCCGCAACATACACGCATACACACGTTACGCAATGTGCCGTCGTACAAATGCACGCACGTATTCGCATTTATACGCACACGCACGTAAACACAATCGTGAAACTATCGTGCTCACTAATGCATCGGCAGAATAAATTTGCATATGCATGTGACCGTGTTCGGATGGAACTGCGCGACGGAAAGAGGGAGACTGGGAGATTTCAATGGAAGCTATGGGCAAGAACGGAATGAAACACATCGGTGCATCTCTTTCGAATCGAACGTAACCAACCGGGGTGGTCATTGCGATCGGATAGTGGCACTGAAAAAGTAACGCGTTTGCTTTAAGTAATTTCATTTGCTAGAACTCGGTCCTTCGGTTTCCTTCTACGTGTAATTTTATAGAGATTGCTGCATTCTCTGTTCTTCTTTTTTTACCCTTCTTCTCCCTTTCCCTTATCTTTCTTTTATTTACACGTTTCTTACTAATTAACTCGACTAACGAATGATAGGTTCTACAAGAATACTCGGATAAATTAGCGCAAATGTAATTTGTACGAAAAAAATTAACATCTTATTTGATGTTATATGTAGAATTTGTAGCATTTGTACTTTGTACTGTAATTCATCCCTTTTTTTCCGATAAGAAAAGCAATCTCGCGATTGTAACTCAGCCGCCACCGGATGACAACTTGCGGCCGAAACTCCGGGTATTAGCGGCAGCGAAACTCGAGGAAACGGGCCGTCTTATACCATAACCTGTAACGTGTAAACGGGAGTATTTGGCCCGGGGATTACCGAAACTCGAAGTTTGATTGGCCATGCCAGGGTATCAAGTTTTAGCGGGAGCGTGTGAAACTTCGGTTAATTTGCCGGGTTGTACCGAGCACGGCGAAGCTTCAAGTTCGGCGGCGCGAAAGCGAAGAGAGCGGAGCGGAGCGGAGCGCAAATGTTGTCTTCGATTGGATTGGTTGGTTTCGAGATTTTCTTTTTTGTGGCGCGATCTTTTTGTGGATGTTTTCTGCCGAAAATGCTTTCTGCCGTGCCATTAATAACTGCTTTTTCATTGCACGCAGCGACAACGAAAAGCAGTTACTGATGATGCGATAAAATGCGAATTCAATTTGGATGAGATCAGTGTTTCAATTATATGCATATTATTAACGATTATTTCGTCGATATGACGTGCCAATTTATTACAATGTTTATGAATTTATTATTTAAATTTAGGATATTTTATCAGCTATAATTTGCGTAATATTTGGACAACCGCTTTTGAATACTTAACATTGTTTTTCGAATTATGCGCTTATGGAAATATATTTGAAATATTCAATATTCTCTCGTTCACACATTTGATTAAGATATTTTTGATATTATTGTATAAGAACGCGAATGTGTAACACGTAAATTACATAATTGATATTTATAATCTGCAGCACATGTGGATTTATTTTGTTTATAATCTATTTTCTTGTAACAGGCTGTGCGTTATAACATTTTTTTTTTTATATATTGAAGTATTTCGCAGAAACATTAAATAGATTTGACGTATCACACACAATTTCGTGTGAGATATTCGCTGTGCTTTATCCAATATATTCGTTAAATCGCATCGATATACTGTACGGGAATCTCCAATAAAATTCCAATAAAGTCCAGCAAGCGCAGACGGCGAAGGAATGACCAAAAAATTTCGGCGATTTTGTTTTATCGTCGCAGTGAGATTTTGAGCGATATTCGTACGTTTGAACAGATATAAGGCGTAATTCTTTTAATTACAGGAATGCATGTACGGCATAGTTCTTATGAAACGTGCATTAAATGAAGGAGTTTTTTTTTTTCTGAATATTTTCATTCTTTATATGGGTGTCCGAATGAGCCACAGCCAGAAGTTTTTAGTGATTTCAAATTAGAACGCACAATTACGAGTGTAAGAGAGAATTTGCTTTCAATTAGTATACGATTATTCGCTCTCTCTTCTCTCTCTCTCTCTCTCTCTCTCTCTCTCTCTTCCTTCCCCTCTTTCTCATCGGATTCGTCTCTGAATTCCTGAAATCGATTTCCACGAACGACATGGTTGTGTAATTCGCGAGTGACCGAAATGGGGAAATTCCAGAAAATCCCAATTTTCAATATTACGAAATTGTCGGTAAATAACTCAGCGATGAGACCTCGAAAATATATTCTTTTTATATCCTTTGTTTTATTTGTTATTTTTTATGAATAAGGCGCAGTTGTGTAAAAGTCACTTATAAAAATTGGAGCCTCTCTCGCCATTTATTGCGTTATATTGTTCGGTCTTGCGAATCGTGTTACAGTCCCTGAGACAAAAATACCACTCTTGGCGTCGAATATCGTACGCATAAAATTGAATTCCTCAATTTGCTACGTATGTAGATACAGCGTGATATGCGCTCGCGTTTCATCACACTTTTTTCACGAAAATTTTTCTTGCGAGTATCTTTTACCATAAAATGTTCTCAACATTTTTTAGCTTGGAATAAAATAACGCATTTTTTAACTCATTTTGAACATGTGCATGACAAATTTGATTTTATATTATTATGCATTACTAATGAAAAATTATCGCTTTATGTCGTTATAGAATGTCAGAAGGCAACACCAGTTGGCTATGGCTCGTGTATTGAAATCACAACTGCTGCTTTCCAAGCCGCCCCTTCTCTCTTCATGGCAGCATCGGTAAGCGAATTAAATAATTATCATTGCGATAAATCATTAATTAGTGTTTTACATATACTTTAAGAACTTTAGAAAGTATTTATATAAAGATGTTATTAAAGTAAAAAAATATATGTAAAAATCATTTAATAATTTTTAAAGTTGTGTATTAAAAAAAGAGGAAAGAATAGAAATTATTATTTAGCTAGGTGCTCTTAATATTTCAAAGAAAAAATGTGTAAGATACAAATAATCCCCCCAATCGCGTTTACTGAGAGTTAATATGATAGTCTTTAAAGAAGAGATTCTAATAGATTTTTCTGAATATCGACTTTTTTGAAAATCTGAAATCGAGGAGCTAAAGTCTTATTGGGTCGCACCCTCGCATATATCATATGTGCATGTGTGCACGTTTACTAAGGTAGAAAGCCGTTTTGCGTTCTCTCTCTCTCTCTCTCTCTCTCTCTCTCTCTCTCTCTCTCTCTCTTCTGCGGTTGCTCGGACATAGTCCAGAATTTCAGACCGCCTCTTCCGGATATTCGTTCGTCGTATATCTTTGAGCCGGTCGCGCATTTCGGTACGTGCGATCGCCAGTCTACCGATTAGGAAGAGGAGAGAAACGCGGTTGAAGTTGCCACACGAGTTACGTGTGACAGTTTAAAAACGGCAGATGGGATGACATTATCTACGTTCTCTTGATAACCCCGTCAACCAGTTAGTCTAGTTCCTCCGTGGCTTTTGTACCAGCAGATACTCTGTAACTGGAAGCCGTAATGTCAAGTTCGAGTATTTCATTTAAACATCGTCTTCTTAGGTCTTCGATCTCTTTCAACATCATTGGGGTCTTCAAATCGTTCATGTTACATGGTAAGGTAGAAAACTGAGAAAGATTTTCTAGTTGTGTCAACAAAAGGTACGAACAAAATGCATTCTGATCAATCAGAATTCTGGTTATCGTAATTGAATTTCTAATTATCTTAACTAGAATGTTTGATAAATTTAAATGTGTCTGATTTGTACCTTTGTAGTTGAATCTAATTATTAATGCAACTAGATTTTTTTCATTGAATATCTATTTATTTTATTTCTTGATAAAATATAATAGTCATATTTTGCTAAGAATTTAGCGAATATGTGAATATATGAATCTACTTTACGATTAATATATCAACACATATATATATA
>NW_017259291.1:4054654-4070651 GCF_001594045.1 Atta colombica | reverse complement strand
ACACCCACACACACACACACACACACACACACACACACACACACACACACACACACACACACACACACACACACACACACACACACTGATATAAAATATATCTGGAAATTACTGTATGTAGGTTCTATATAAATATACAAATGAATAAACATTAATCTTTGAAATATTAACGCACATTCCGAGTAGGATATGTGGAATATCTGGAATTGAAGGGCTGAAGATATATTTCCTTAGAGATACATCGCGAAATCAGCACGCTATTACGAGGAACTTAATGGGAAGAGCGACGCAAGATGAAAGGGTCGTAAAGAGAGACATAACTTTGCGTTTAGAATTGTGTTCGCCGTTTGAAATACGTGCGTGCCTCAACATGCTAGAAGTACGGGGGATATAATTGAGGGTTGTTGCGCGTTTAAATCGCGTCGACTTTGCTGAATGTGCGGTGGCTCTTCGATTAATAGTTATTGGTTTCGTTGCCAGTTGCGGATGCCTTCACCGCCACCACCTCGGTTTCCTTTTCTTCTCTCCTCGTCCGTGATGGAGCGCTAGTCGTATCGGCAGCTCCGGATAATATTAATCGCCTTTGAATCGCGCCGCGAAACGTCCGACCAAATGAGAGTGTGGGCACCCATAGAATACAAAGGACACGTAGGTATATTGGCACGAGGAATTACGACTCGCACCGTGTCAAGCGAAATTCTCGTATTAACATGGTAGCATGTATTTTCGCTAATTTATAATTATTCGACATGGTAATTTTATGATTATTTAACATTCTTGCGCAACTTTCATCGGGAGAATATTGAAGATTAACGTATTAATTATTAAAAATTATAACAAAAGAAAGTTTAAAAGGCTACATAAATTTGCAGAATTTTAGCATTTATTATGCAGAAATTATTGATGTTTTTAACTAGAAGTATCAAGCGATCATTATTGACTTTTTTTATTTTTTAGGTCAATTTTATATTTCTTGTATAAAAGATAGGATTTTTTTGACTTCTCAATTATATTCTTTATATTGATGAAATATTTAGTTTTTTTTATCGCTTTTTTTATTTTTGAAGTAATTTATACATACTTCTATTTATATACTTCTAGTGTTAAGAATTAAATAATTTCGCATGAATTGTTTCATTAGTGTTGTGTTCTATGAGGGAGAAAGGGATAACTGTGGTCGTCGTCCTCCTAGACAGATGCAGACTCGAGGTAGCGTTAATCGTTTTCGAATCGCATTGCGATTTGTCGTAGATGGGAGCAGTCTCGAAGATATAGTGCGAGTACTATCGATATTCATTTTGATCATGTCGTCCAACGATGGGGATCGACTTACCGCCGTCCCCGGTATCACGTCAATGTGTATCGTCCTGGCGTTTATCGCTGGTCGATAACGCGTGGGACACGCACCTGCGCTAGCGTCGAATTTTACGTCATGGTGAACCATTCCGAGGTCGCTGGGAGGCTTGCCTGTAACGTGCAAGAGGTAGATATATGTTCCCATGGGAATGACTGATTCGCACAGTCATTTAGGCTTAACCTGCGAGTCCGAATTTCATACATCGAATATTCACTTACATTTACCTGTAATATACACGTTTCATGTACGATAATGTAATAAATATTTAAGAAAAATTGGAAGCACACAAGATACGGTCTAATTCGTTAATAATAAAAAAAAAATAAAAATAAAAAATTTATTTTAATGATAAAAAGACTTGAATAAAATACAACTTGCCAGTCTTTTATTCGTGTAATTATATCTGACTTGTAATTCAAAAATAAAATATAAGAATTTATTAAAAAATAAAATATAAGAATTTATTAAAAAATAAAATATAAGATTGATTTAATATTTTCGCATTTATTTCTCTACATTTACTTTTGCATTCTATTGCCTGCGTATTGGCAACCAATTGGATATCAATGTGAAAGCGTATTTCTTTTGGTTTCTTTCTATATCAATTTCATTCAATTTATTTCATCATCGTAGATACGGTTATTTGGAAAAATTTGAAAAGTGAAAGTTAACTATAAAGTTTGACATGAATAAGGGAATAATGAAAAATAATTAGACATCGCGTTTTTGCCGAGACAGGCGCGGATAAACACTTTCTCTTACAGAAAATGGGGAGGGCTTAAAGTGGGCGAACATAAATATTCAGCCTCTAATCGAGCGCCTCGCTCTGCGCCGTGCCATCGTTAATTTTCCGTAAAGGCCGATGAAGAGAGTAAAAAGTTAAGGCTGAGTGTATCAGGAAGTGTAAAAGCGTAGACGCTACATAACGAGCAACACAGCCCTTCCGGTTACTTTTCTGTCAAGGTATTGCATCCGCGCTCCTTGCCATCGTTAAAAGGTAAACGAGCGTACGGTTCTTTTCGCGAGACGATGCTTATCGCTTTATAAGTAGTCACGATGAAGTAGACAATCGCGAAAGCTATTATAGCTTGCAGCCTATTCGTGTCAATATTCATCAGAGTTGATTAAATTCTGTTTCTGTCCAAATTAAAAGTGACAATAAATACCGAAGAAATGTAGGGAAATCTGTTTATATAATTTTAATTCTTAGTACAATAATTCTTAGTACGAAAATAGAATATCCTTTTATCTATCTTTTTAGAATTTAATGTTAGTTAAATCTTAACACTAGAATTGTCAATGATATCCATTTACAACAATTGAACGTGTTTTTTTGAAAATTTAATAATTTTCTATCCGATTTTCGATTAGTAAAACATTGTTTTTGTATTATTTATATTGTTAGAATGATTTATATTGTAATATATTCACATATTTTCAATATTTTGTATTGTATATCTAATAAAAGAAAAAATTAAATGATTATCAGAATTAAAATGGCACCAAAATGGCAACGGTTCTAGTGTTAATTAGTTCTGATTGTTTCATGAAGTTAAAAATGTATTTTTTGTAAATGCATTTTCATTTATGTTGATGTACTTAGGATATGCGAGAGTTGATCGTTGGCAAGATGTAAGATGTAAAACAGCATAGCGAATTAGCTGTGCATTTGAACCTCATTCCGTTTGCGTTGGGAATACTCGTGCTAAGCGAGTCGTGCCTCCAATTTTAAGGCAAAGCAAACCTGACATTTCCATGCCGTTGGTTTTCATTAAGAAGCCGGGCGGCAAGCAAATGTAACCGACTGGCCGTGCTTAGCATTCAGCCCTGTTTCTACCAACCAGGTTTGCTATAAGTTTCTGCTGGTCCAGCGACCCTTTCGTAACCTTCCTCTCCCTTGTTCTGGTCTCGGTAATACATACGGAGACGATAAAAGCGATATGCAAACGAGACACGTGCGCTGCTTGTCTCTAATTAATGTGTCAATTGAAACCACGGGTCGCGTGTTGATATTTTTCGCTCGCGCTTATCATAAATTATATCAAATTAACATTATTTAATTATAATTATATATTCTGCTTAGTTATGCATAGCGTATACAGAAAACATTGTACATGATGACGATTTCTTTTGATATTTGCGTAGGAATAATTAGATATTATTGCACAAGAGTATATTTGAATATAATTCAAAGTGTATTTGAATATAATTTATATTGATATGTAAAGATAAAATTTACAAAGTTAAATATATACGATATGTTAGATATACTTGTAAAAATGTTGCTTCTTAGTATGAAAATCGTCATCGTTTGAATTTATTCCGAGCTGAGAGAACCAACTATTTTGAGGTAAGGACTATATATCGTTAAAAAACGGACCGTCGAAAAAGTTCTTTGAGTTCCTTTCCTCGCTCGTAAGTTTACTCGTTCGCTCATTTCTTATTAGTCCTTTTTCCGTGTGACATGATGGCAGGTGAACTCTAGAATCCTGGACTGGCGTAAAGTAAACGCGCCAACAATTTTGCACGAAGTGGGTGCATTAGCGAGGCCTTAAATACCGCCACGTGGCTTCACGCGGAATGCTCAAGTGGCTTTGGCTGTCTTGGCTGCAAGACCTTTCTCTCCACGCCCACGCATTTGCTTGTTTGGCGTCTGTTTCGCCACCGCGCCGGTCGATGTTATACATGTACAATATAAACGTTTATTTACGTTACGACGAAGTCAGGGAAAATGGAAAAGAGAGATTTCTGACCTTCTCTTATCGCGCTCATTGCGTTGTATTCGCCGAGAAGAGAAGGAATCAGACATTGCTCCGCGTTCGACCGAGTTTCCTACGTTAGCACTGACTTAGCTGCACTCACAGCATCTCACGAAACCAATGAAATGAGTTTTCCTCAGCATCGCGCGAGATAAAGCGCGAACTTCTCTTCTAACTTTTGGAGGGATTGCTGGATTTTACGTTCAACGCTCGACTTGTGCTTAAACATGTGGAGTGCACGAAATATCTCGTCCTCGACTTTCGCAGTGTACTCATTTCTTTATTTTAACAAAGTTTTGCAGATATTTTGAAAATTAAAATTCAACAGCGTATAATTCGAAATTATTTCAGCAAACTGGCTGCCTATTATCGTATGGTTCGAAACGAATTAATGCTTTGTTCTGTAATTTCTTCTAAGGGAAATTACATTGTGGTAGAATTTCCGCCCATAATGCTCTTTTCGTCGTTGCCATGAACGAGTTATCCCCTTCGGCAGCTGCCGGTAGTCTCGAGAAATGAGAAGGGAGGAGCGGATGGTGCACGAGAGAGAAAAGGAAAGCTTTGTGTTACAGCCCATAACAATGCCACTGATGCAAAGGGCCGTCTTTTCAAACGATAGTCAAGCTAGTGCACAATAGGCCGCAGTTTATCGGGCTTTTATTATTCCTTCTTCGAAATAACATCACTTACCACATATGTTGTATATCCAAATATTTGGTTTTTATCAGTAAATACTAGAGCTTTTTATTTTCCAGTATTCTAAAATACTTTGGTCCGCTGGTGTATGATGTGATTTAGAATACCTAAATATATTTTGTGTTTACTTTTTCCAATTATATCTATCTCTTTTGCCAAAAAAAATTATTTTTTATCTAATTAAAATGTTTATTTGTAAGTTATATAAGTTTTCGTTTTAGATACTTTCGAATCATCTCAACGAATCACGATGAGATTGACATTCGTTCAAACATTACGGAACATATATCGAAAGTTTAACTTGACGATGGAGAATTGACAGTATATACGTCGCGTTCTCGTTTACTTTCTTTTTCCTTCTTAAGCGTGCACTTAGTTTCGTCCGTACTTCTCGAGCCGATCCGAGCGGAGTCTAGAGTTCTCAGCCCCGTAAATCCTTTAAGTGTCTCTCCGCTTTTACCACCCAACCCTCGGACCATAGATAGCGGGCCAGAGGGTTGGGCTGTTGGAGGAGGAGGATGGTCGTGGAGGCGGACTACTTGCGCAGTAGTTGTACCATTTTTCTTTACGTACGTCCAGCCCGGCTTATCCCGTATCGTTTCCGCGGTGTAGTCGTTCTCTCACAATCAGAAGATTAGACGATAGTCATCTCGGTGATGAAGCCGCCTAGAGAAATAAAATGAAGCCCTTGTTCACGACATGCGAGATTCTCCTCACGGCACGTTCTGATGTCTCTGATGTATGACGAGTGTATGTGCGTGAAAGTAAACGTGGTGCTGGTACAAAATAGAGTGCATGTTGATGGATACGTGTATCGCAAGACAATTAATTAGCAGAATTAATTACTTTACGGAATACAAATAAACAAGTAAATAATGAAATGAAAAGTTCTGTTACCTCAATCGTTGATATAAATTATAATAAATCATAGTTTACGGAATGCAACGAAATATCAAAAATACATTATAAAATCACTATCATATAAATTCAAGTATACATTTTCAAAATTATGTAATTTGAGATTTATTTAATATTCAATTATCATTTACTGAAAGAGATACATTCAAAATTTTTTAAAGAAAATATTAATATATTTGTTTAAAAAGTTATATTATTAAAATGTTACGTTTAAGAACTACACTTTCTTTGATCGATGTCTTGTACATCGTTCAATGGGTTAACTTCAGTTTTCATAAATACCGCGGTAAGACCTCGTAATATAATCAGTGACTAAAAACTTTCGCGCGAGCTTGCACTATTTGGAAAGTTAAAGGATAGTCACTACCACAAACTACGTCGGAATCTCTGCATTAATTAAGGGCACGAGTTTCTCGTTTGTGCAGCGGGATGATTACTGGTACCGATACAAGAGAAACGGCCTTTGAAAGGTCCTCTTTACGACCAGGTCGTCGAGCGAATGTCGCGGTAAGAAATAATTGTGACACCCGACTTGAACGTATTTAAACTTGGATGAACTGTACACGTTTCTCCCGTGTGCTATTACATCGGGTTACTTTGTAGTTTCGTCCTAATGATGTTGCTCGTTGATGGCGATACTGATGCCGATGGTGGTAGTAGTGATGCTGTTGCTGCTGGCGGACGCTCCTGGCGCCGTGATTGTAATATAGGTCAACGTTTACACAGCTGCTTTAAGCTGGATTTACTGAAGAGCTTTCGCCGTACTATGTCAACCAGAGCAAAACTGAATGACAAATATATTTTTTATCGCACAGTCATTCTCTCTCCTTTTCTTTTATTCGTTACATCGTGGAAATGCACATGCATATACATATGTGTGACCACGAATGATTCTTTCTTAGCTTTCTTGTGATTATCCGTACAAATCTATTTAATTCCTTATTATAATGTTATTCATGTTCTATTTTATAGGTTGATACTGCGTGCGGAAATTTTAACATTAACAACGTTTTAGTCGAAATCATAATCGCATAATTAGTTCTATCTTGATTATTAGTTTAAATCAGTTTAATAAATCTCTAATATTATGATTTAATTCTCGGATTAACCAAGTATCTCTCTACGTTGTTATATTTGTCAGTTAAAATATTAGATATAATCGATGACCCATATCCTTCTGGTGAGCAAACCGCTCTAATTGTAATTTTAGTCCGCGATATAGATTCGAAGGCTAACAGCGCTGCTGTATTGCCTGCGGCTGCACATTAATTAATTAATATTAAATATATAATTATTTGGAGAGCAAGGCTTTTGGTATCGATAATGCGCGGATCGGGGATAAGATAAGAGTTACTGTCAATGTGCGTTGCTTTGAATATACATCATGACATACGCGGATAGGGAAATGTGTCCGCAAACAGAACTTCAGTTTCGTCTTCAAAGGCGTTGCCGCAGCCTCAGTTTGCACTACCAACGCTTAGTTTGTCTCGCGGTCTCGCGATCTCCTTGCGAGTCTCACGAGATGGATTGGACCACCCACCGAGCAGCGAGGCGTACGTGCATTTGCTAAGTGATTAATCCCACTTCTCGAAACCAGGTCACGATATATTTAAGAATTCTCGTGTCTTGATATTCTTTGAGCTAAATACCACGCAGATGTAAAACTCGTAAATATCGCAGAGAAATAAAATATCAACGTAAAAATGCGTTCACGTATTAATAACTCTGAAATTTTAATGGCAGATTCTTTAATGAGTTTGACTAAAATTGAGTCATCCATTTTGCACAAATACTTCAAGAGAGTTAATGAAATTGTCCAGCTTTATGAATTATGCGAATTAATAAATAATATTATGCAAGTACGAGTTAAAAGCGTTTCTCCATTAAGTATAAATCTCTGTTAACAAGTATTTAAATTGAGACACATTTGTCAATGACTGATTTTAATCGTAAGTTATTTATATACTTGGTATTTAAAAGATGTATGTAATTAATATAAATATTTATATGGATAATTTTAGTTGATTTTTTTTTGTTCGCGATTTAACTTAAACATACCTTTGTTAAACCTTTGTTTATTTCAATGTTATTTTAATGACATTAACATTCTAAAGAATAGTTATCTGTTTTTGCTGATTGCTAAATACAAATTGAAATATCCGCTGCGTCTCCTATTTCCCTCTTTTTCCCTTTCTTCGTAGCCGAAGACTATCGAGACATTGGTAATTCGAAGGGAAATGCGAACAGGCAGTGTCTCGAGCGCTATTATCAGGTGGTGGCATTCCTCGAGCTTGACTTCTATGCGGTAGCAGCAACGGGGAAATGGTTTCTTTTTAGAACGTGCTATGAGAAATTCTAACTAGCAAAGTTTCCCGGGAGTCGCGCGAAAACGGGAACGTGCCAGGGATAAAGGGAAAGCGGGGAATAGCCGGGATGAAGCAGTTGACAACTTTTTAATCTCATTGAGATCTCATTGGACCTGCTCTCGTTGTTTCAACAGGGCGAAACTCCGGCTCGCGGCAAACAAATTTCGTTCCCAGCTACCCTCAGCAATCACACTAAGGTAAACGCACACGTAGGTTTTTGTCCCACTGTTGACAATCAATAAATTTTAATCCTTCGTAATGTATTCTATTCTACTCTCACTGCTTGCTTTGCAGTGAATGATCGATAAACATATTCTGATAACACGTGCATAAAAGAAAACATTAAATTGTATCTTTTGTGTTATTTCATAATGTTTTCGAACGTAATACAATAATAATTAAAGCGTAATAAATAACAAATCAATATAAGTCTTCCAAATATCTTTATATGATTCATTAATTCTGTTTACACTTTGTAAATACAATTAATGAATCATATAAAAATATATGAAACTTACATTGTTAATTTATTAATTATTACATTTTAATAATTATTTTTGGAATCATAATGGAATAATATAAGAGATACAATTCAATGTTTTATATTACAGAAAATATTCGCTCTTCTATTTTCTTCAGCCATTAACTAAACTAGTCGCTTTTCGAGAATCGTGAACATACAAGAATATCACGGATCGTCACACTTTGTTGTACGTACTTTATTGTAACGACGACGAAAACGTGGAAATACATGTTTGGCAGAAATGTCTGGCGTTGCTCTCGTTGGCTATCGCGAGCAAAGAAGCAAGCGAAATTGGATGCGAAGTAGCTCTAACCTGAGGAGAAAAGGGTGTTAGAAGAAAACGGAGACTTTCATATTTCCATTTTTCATCCTTTTCTCGTACTTACGTACGAGATCCCATTTCTCGAGTTTCGAACGGCTGGAAGCGCACGTTTTTGTCAGAATACGCGAACCCGATATGAGTGTAGATAAGACATACGTATACATAACGTGTCAATATATATTTCGTCGGAGAGACAAGTTGGATGATATAATTTTTTTGATTGTTCGTATATTATTTGTATTCGTATGAACTCTTATATTTAATCTTCCTTATATTTAGATTTTTATCTTAAAATTTGCTATAAGAATATCTTATTTTTCTAATCTCTAATCTATAATAATTCAGTTTTTTTTAGCAACAGTTTAATTGTATTAATTTTATGCAAGAAGTTGTATAATTATTTACACACTGTAAAAAAATTGCATGTAAATAATTATAGTGGATAATTTTGAGATCGATCTTACATGACTATAAAGAAACAAGCGTAAAATTATTCACTGATTACTTAAATGTTCTGCGTCATGTAAATAAAATTCAGAATAGTGCGAACTGCGAAAAAAGAAACAAGAACGAGGAAATAAATTATTATAGGGGTATGATTAAACGCGGCATGTTGGCCCGGAAGCGATAGAAACCATTTTGGACGATACATCGAACGTTTGAAAGGAAAATCATTTCGATGTGAAAATCGATGTAGCTGGAGAGTCACTCGATTTAGACTGATATCGGTGTGGAAGGTAATACATGGTAAAGTCCAACGAATACGAGCACGCATAAACGATAAGCTCATTCTGTTCCTATCTAACTGTTTACATTGATGCGTGTCGTCTCATCGTGTATGTGTGAGTCATGGCGTGTAACGCGATTTACATATCAATTAAAGTTCCTCGCTCTTTCTCTCTCTTATTCTTTTTTTCTTTATCCAATCTTCGAAATGGAACGCGACAATAAAATCTTTACAAACGTCATATAATGATTAATTTGCTTATATTTCGATATTGTGGAATGATGGATTTTTCAATATATATAGAATACAGAAAAATTGTGAAAAAGGTGATAGTATTTTTATCGACACTTCATTAATAGTACGATATAATTGTCCAACAAATGTAAAGAATTTACGCGCTTATTTTATGTAAGTGCTGTTTGAATTATTATTTCGAGTTTTAGGCCAGTATTCATAATCTGTTTTTATTTCAAGAGAGACTGTCTTAAGTATCTTAAGGATGCTAATACGGCTTTGTGATGGGTTTACGACATTTTAAGACTGTACTTAAGACGGTCTTGAATATAAGAACCAACTATGAATATCGGTCTTAGAGTTTTAATCTAAGCATTTGCCTGTAAATATAATAATCCCATTCTTCTTCTTTCCTTTTTTTCTTCAAAAATATAATTACGATAGTAAAATACGAATTTTTTTTCTCTTATTTTTTTTTTGGAGCAATTGTCTTTGCCGAAACATACGTACGAATGTTATGCAAACGCGAACTAAATATTCCCGTTCGAGAGATTTTCTAAGGGACTCTTTACCGCTAGTAATAGTATGCGAGACGATCCCTGAGGCTCGTTCATGTATCATTCATGCGACAGTTTCCATAGGCGTTACTTAGCCCGACGAAATGTGAAGTCCGCGAGTTTACATCGGTCCTCAGGCGGTGATATTTCAGTTCATATTTTAAATTATTTTCATACAATTGATTTTTAATTTATTTATGCAATGTTAATTTGCATTATGAAATACACTCTTTCAGTCTTTATTTTATATTTTATAAATAGGTGAAGATTTAATTGTTAATATTTTCTATTTTGGGGTAACTTGTTAAAAAAATATTTATCGCATAGTTTGTGATTTAATATTAGCAATAAAAGTTAAGATCAGTGTAATATTTAATAGATGATTTTATTCACATATACGTATTTGTACAATATACACTGGAAAATCACGTGATTAGTTTGTTCAAACGAATAAAACAATATCATATCGATCACTCTTTCGTTGCTCATCGGCGTGTTAAAGTGCAACAAGCGTGTTAACCATCTGATTTATCATCGTCATCCAGCCTGTCATCCAGCAAGTCGTTATGAATGGCGAGAGACGCACGCATCGACGGGTCGGAGCAATCCGTTGGCTCGATTCACCGTGACACGGAAATGCGGTGTAAGAAAGTGAGAAAAGGTCGAGGAATCAACGATGTGGAGGAGTATCGATGATATTTCGGTCACGTATAGAGATACCGAGAGCGCCGCGCTGCGCCGGTACGATAGGCCGTGACACTGGATAATAGACTACATACCGCATTATGTACACGTACTGGCTTTGTAGCATTATATACCTTTAACGCTCCCACGAGAATTATTATTGCATTTGAAAGTTTCCATTCGGGGATCATTCGGCCATAAAGCCCGCTCGCGAATTGCCGTCATTCTTGTAGCCGCGATGCTGGTGGAATATTTGGAGCCTGCTGAGACGAAACTTGATTTCGTACAGTCTGAAAAGTACGATTCAGCAATCGCCAAGGGCATTTGTGACTCAGCGTCGAGCCACAATATGCGTTGGAATTGATCGAAAAAAAAAAATATATATATTTTTGTGAGAAAGCGCTTTTAAGAATCAAAAGTGCGGAAGTAAATTTTTGTTAAGTGGAAATTGACTTGAAATATTTACAATTGTTATATTTACAATTTTTCATTTATATTAGCGGCATGAAAATATTGTACTTTCAAAAACAACAATCGTTTTCTCCTTAAAATTTTTGGAGTTTGAAATTTGTTTGTAGGTGAAATCTTTTTTTCTTTCTTTTACATTTTTTCCTACATTTTTTTTCTTGGATGACGATGTTTGAATAACAACGGATTTCATTAACTTAATAGCAGCAACATGATAAACGAACGATTGAACTGCATTTGATTGATGCAGCGATCATCCAATGCGATTTACATTCCGTGACCTGGTCTTATGCATTCTACGAGAAACTTACTTCGACTTTAACGCTGATAATTTACGAAAGTGCACTGCTTTTAGAGTGGGTGGAATTAAATATGTCCGGGGACCGAAATCCGTTTCGGAGCAATGTCGTACGCGTTGCAACTTCCCGATAAGCCGAAGATCGTTTTAACTTTTCTTTAACTGAAAGATTGAATTTTCTCTTATTTCACCTTATTCGCTTTTCCCTATTGTTCTCTTTTTTATTACTTGCATCTATATATATAAACAGAATATTTTCATTTCCATATAGTTTCACATAGTTTCTCTGTAATTAATTGAAAATATCTTTTATATCAATAATGGAGATGTTTTTTGTATTAATCTTTCTATTACAGGTGATTTTAACAAGTTAAAACTTTAAACTGCGGAGTAACGAACCAAATTATTCACTTTTAATACGTAATGTACGTAATATTAAAATTAATAATTCTGGGAAAAACAATATTCAGTAAAATTTTTATTTAATAAAAATTTCTTTTAGTTCTCAGCTGCGTCACTTCTGCGTGTGAGATATCTAATATATATACTTTTCACTTTCTTTTTACGCTTTTCTGTTCGGCAGAAATACTCTTGAAACTTTCGGAGAAAGGTATACTACCATTGTTATCCCGCCGCTCAGCGAAATTCCCTCGAAAATCACGGCGAATCGCGGATTTACGTCACCTAGAACGAAGGAAAGGAAATGACCGGTTAGGACAATAGAATGACTTCCTCTTAAATGTTCTATCTTTATCTGCAATGGTTTATTGGCGCTGAGATACGTTCACCGAATCGCGTTTGAGCGAATGTTTATTTTAAGTCAAACTATGCTTGATATGCGATATGTAGAAATATGGCTAGCGGAAATCTATTTTCACGATGTTCGATCGACACTATAATAACTTTGTATTCTCCTTTCTATTAATAGCGTATTTTTTTTTAATATAAAAGTTGCACAGTTGATAAGAAGGATAGTTAAACATTATTATTCTCTAAATCTAAATCAGTGGATTTAGTGGAATTTCATTAATCATACTTGATACTGGATAATCAGTGAAATTCCACTAAAAAGGAAAGAAAATTTGAGCATTATATAATTCAAATTCCGATATTTGCACTTGAGTTCCAATCTTCCAATACCATACATTGAATTTATACTAAATCAAAGTTAGCTAAATTAGGAATTCCATGTTTTATTCACTGATTATCTCATTGACATACTTAGATGACTCTGATGTCATTGATTATCTATTGATTCCGATTTACAGAGAGATAAACAATAAGTTTTACTGACTAAATTTGCAATCAATTCTTTACAACCATAAATATTTTGTACATTAGCATTACCATAGCGTTTATGTAACATGATTTGTAACCTCATACCACGTGAGTGACATACTCATTGATTAACATTAATATGTCGTTATTAATTATGCGATGACTGTACGACGATTAATGCGCTGCAAACGGAACAAATATCATTATTGCTATTTGTACTTTGGTCTAGACAGTTGTAATTAATTTATTTTGACTATTCTGAAATGTGACTAGCTCCACTCGCTGAATTATCGGAGTTGTAATTATCGCTTTCTCTGTTAATCTCGTACGCTTCCACGATTTATTAGCGTCGTCGTTAAATTACTTATACGAAGTCGTTAAACAAAACGTATTTCGTGATGCTGAAACAACATCGTCGTCGCTCTTGTGTTTAACCGCGACGTGTAATTCGCAGCAAAATAAAGGGGAAGACTGAATGTCAGGTATCGGACTGTTGAATGCGTAGATGTGAAAGAAGTCCAGCCAATTATTTTATGACCGCTCAGCGAAATATCGAGAAGGAGGAATCGTAGTAGAGGATCTTTGTGGATTGAGAAGCTAACAGATGGGTAGAGGGGAAGTAAGAAACGAGTTATCTGGACCGTGGTCGGTTTCGAACGTTTCACAAACACGCGCGCACGTATACATAAAAGTATAATTGCCCGCGGCTACAGACAGTTGACGAAAGAAGAGGGAAAACTTCCTCAATCCGTTCCGGTCCGGCATTGGACGAAAGCTTCGTCTGCTGAGTTTTTCAGAATTTCATTGCCCGTTCCATTGTCCGAGCCGCCAACAATGGCGCGCAGTGCAATTCGGGAAGGATTTCCTCAACCTTAGGTATATCCTATATCATAGCATCCTTCATGAAACAGCAATAGCGGGATAGTACATGCCTTGCTTCATCGCGTTCAAACTTTTTTTGCTTTTCATTTTCGTATTGCTCGCAAAGCACGCGATAATCGCGTATGTACTGACGCACAATTTAATGCGTTATCGATTAATCGGCGCCCATTGCTCGTAATGTTAACAGACGTGATGTGTAACGAATACAGAGTGGAAAAATGAAAATCATCCGCGAGAAACCTGCGCCACGTTTATTTGCAGCCCGGCGAAGGCGTTCGACGAATATATATTCGCCACGCTATTTACATGCAAAAATTATTCTGTAGCAAAAGGTTGAATCAACGAACGGAATTAGGTATGCGCGAATTTATGGCTCGAGATACGTGGATGTAAAAACAAGCTGTTGCTCAAGCAAAATTTCTCGCGATATTAAGGGAAGCTCATTATATTAGATGTAATAATTTAGAAAAAGTGTTAGACGTAAAATTTAGAAAAATACGAAAATTTCATGCTTATTAAATTAGTTTTAGAAAAAGAGTTTATCGCACCTCGAATCATAATGATGATTTAATGATCGACAGTTTTCTTGGAAGTTTTACTTCTATTTCAGATGGATGGAGTAAGAAGAAAATTATATTTTCGGTTCTTGATAACGCGGATGGAGGTCGAGTATAGATGCTCGTGACGCAAAGTATCTTTTACCCGTGATAGCATTTAACAACCTTCCGTGTTACACGGTGTAAGCAGTGAATACAGCAACTCAAGGAAGATAATATTCCTTTCTTGATAAACAACCAGCGGCAACAATTCCTTGAATAAATGAAATAACGAACGATCGTTTAATAAAGCGGAATATGGCGCGGATATTATATAAAATATCGTTCACTTTCCTAGTATGACTAGATACTCTAACATTTAATCATCAGTTTAGTATAATTTTCTACTTGCTTTTTAAATAAAAAAATTTTATTTCAATAATGATAATAATTTATTTCCTTTTAGTGTTTACAATAGCCAAGAAAGGGACTTTATTTACGAAAAAAAATCTATCCTTGACTCACTTATTTATCCATACCTCTCAAAATTTTATTTTAACATTAAAATGAGAAAATAAGAAAACATTCATAAAAAGGCAGGTATATTTTTTTTTACTAATTATTAATTAAAACTTCTTTGAAGACTAACTTTACATTACAGTATTACATTAATATTACATTAATTAATACAGAACATGTTATTACAATGCCTTCAACAGATATTGAAATGTGTAAGATTAGATTTTTTTTACGTCTCTCTCTCTCTCTCTCTCTCTCTCTCTCTCTCTCTCCCTCTCTCTCTCCGAATGTTTTTGAATCATTCTAATTCCTGATGTAATACAAACATTGGTACAATAGATATGAATAGAATTCAAGTAATACGAGCGTAGTTTTCAGATCAATTATGCTAAGTACGAAGCTAAAAAAGAAAAGAGATCCGAGGCTCTATTAAGAATGAACTTTAGGACCGCGTTAAAATATCGTTCCACCTCGTTCCCGAGTGCGCGGCGTAATCTCGAGGTATATTACGACACTCGTGGATTAAAAGGAAGGAGCCTTTAGCCAGGCATTAATCAGCGCGAGCTGTCAAGCTCTTCGCGGCTCTCAGAGTGGAGTCGAAGCGAAGGCGATTTATTCGTGCCGGTGCGCGGCCAATAAAAATGCAATTAAAGAGTAGATAATGTGTTATACTGCCATTGTCAGTGTCGGTAGCGACGGCAGCGCCTATAAAGGGAACAAAGGGAGGAGAGCAAGGGAAGAGAATTAACCCAGTTGCGGAAAATAATACTAGCGAAAGGATCTATTCTCGCGAACTGTTCTCGTGCCGGACAACATTCAGTTCGAAATCGGCCACGTGTTTCTGTCCCGCTGCCACCCGCCGTCTAATAAAGG
>NW_017259291.1:4007797-4054554 GCF_001594045.1 Atta colombica | reverse complement strand
TCTCTCTCTCTCTCTCTCTCTCTCTCTCTCTCTCTCTCTCTCTCTCTCTCTCTCTCTATTTCCCCTTTCCTTCGCCGTTTTGTACTCGCGTTCGTCCGTAGCTATTAAAATCACAGAGAATCAACCACGACCTACTCACGCGATGACGAAGCTATCTAATGGCAGTCCATTAAATTGAAAATCTTGCTGCGAATAGTTTATTTTTTATGCGAAATGAAAGAATCTTATTTTTAATTACGACGGTAAAAACACAAGCAATGTTACATATTGTGTTACTATTTAATGAAAGTGGAAGTTATAGAAAGACAAGAAAAATCAGCACAATTTCTTATTTATACTTCCAATAATAATTAATGTAATATTAAATCTTAATTTTAATTGAATTTACATAATAAGAAACTAAAATATTTGACATCACCATTTTGGCGAGTCTGTTTTGATTGAGTAATTGATACGAATCGCCAAGAATCGGCCCGTCAAGAGAGAATAATGAAATTGCGCCAATGATCGGTGAATCGCGTCGAGGAAATGGCGATCGCGCGGAGACGCGTATACTATACGTGATGCGGGGATATTACGCGCCCTCTCGACCAAAGTACGTTTTCCGTGGACCATTGTGCGGTATCGATTACCGATGTCCGTCGTATTTAGTCGACTGAGGCTCGCAGTTTCCTCGCAGGCTGGTGCACTATTTTCTGTTCATTGCTCGTCTTATCGCGCGCTCAATCTCTCTCTTTTATTCTCTCTCTTTCTCTCTCTCTTTTTCTCTCTCATGTCGAGAGCGGGCAGGTTCAAATTGTTTGCATTGTACGGATCCTCCCGATAATATTAGCCATTATATTAAACTCCTCGCGGAATCCGAGAGTCGAAAGATAGAGAGTGGAAAGGGAGAGAACTCTACAGCGCCGGCAGCTGGGCGAGAGATTTACTTCCGTCCGTCTCATTCTTAACTTCTTCTCTTCTGTTTCCGTTCCCCGGAGTATTCTCCCGATATTTCTGCACGCTCTTAGTCTCATGCACGCTTCACGAAGAAGCCGGAGTGGTAATACACGCCCGACGACGTCGCCGGATGTTTATCGAAGCCGACGAGTTAGTTCATTTAGTCTTTTGCAATCGGATCGACTTGCCGTTGTCTCTCGACGTCGGCCACGCTAAAGTCACCCTTCGATCGAGGATTATAAATCCGAAATGGAATTCCGTTGTAATACATGGCAATGTTTATTCTAGGAATATACGGCTGCGTTGAGTTTACTCAAGTTTCATGCATTTTCAGCTTTTGGATGTGTCGTGTATATTTGATACGATTTCGATATGCGGATTTCTGTATTGAGCTGTCACGCGAAAAGGAAATACATTCTATTTTTAAAAATTTTCTTTTATTATAAAAATAATTTTCTCTGCTTTTAAAATATTCTCCTATTTTTTCTCGATTTACGTTATCGTGTGTATTTTGTCATATTTTTATTTTACTGATACAGAATATCATGCGTTTTAAAAGCTCAAAAGAAAAATTTGTTTGCTTCATCAAATAGAGCTAATCGCATTCGGTTAATTTAGATTGTTCTTTTGTTTAATTCACGATAAATTATATTTTTCATACGTTTCATACGTTTTCGTGGTGCGAGGTAAACGATGGAATTCATAAATTTAGATTAGCACAAAGGTAAAAAAAAGTCTTTCTCTCGCGCTGTGAGTAAACTCAAAGATGTGCATAACTCATTTCGCGGAAGCTACTTACCCGCCAGTTTATCTGCCCGTTGCACAATTACGAAACGCGAACGTGTACCGTCCGTGCGATGATGTACACCCTCCCGCGCGTATAGTTCGTTGTACGAGCCATATTGCTCCATAAATACTGAGGAAGGATATCTTCCGGCGAGTCTTCCGCGGGGCAAAGGGGGAGGGATATTTTCGAATATCATTCGCAGAAGGTGCAACCATTTCAGTAACAAATGAGTTTTATAAAAAATAAAACGACGTTCTTATCCTTATAGTTTATTTATATGATATCTAAATATGTTTAACGATTTAATTAATAATTGCAATGATTGACACTAAATAAAAAATTAATTATATTACAGAAGGTCTTTAAACAATTGTCTGAAAGGATGTAAAAATTCGCAACTGTAAATATACTATATAAGGTATCCTACAGTACTTTAGTATTTTGAATTAATATTAATTTGTATATTAATTCAAAATACTAAATTATTAAATTATTAAAATACTAAATTAATTAAATATTAATTCAAAATACTAAATTATTAATTTGTACAAAGTATTAATACAAATAGTATTTTGAATTAATATTTTTATTTACATAAATATCATTATCAGATCAGTATTTGTGTGGTACAATACACGATTTTTATTTTCAGTCAATGTCTGAATTTTCTATTAAAGTATCATACACTGACAGAAGATACTGTGCATATTATCTACAACCTTATTAAAAAAAGCTATATTGCACATCTGATAATGATGGTTTTATGTTCAATATATTTTATAGTGTAGTGTTGCTCGTTAAATATACATACTCGGAAGATTTACTTTGTGTATAAGCAATTTTTTCCATTTAATGGAAATAAATTCATCCTCGCGATAGTTTATGGCGTCTTCTTCATGTGAAGGGCGATATTCAGACAAGGTCGGCTGCCAGATGGTAGTAATCAGAAAGAGGAGCGATGAGAGATCTATCGCCGTGAAAGATGCGCGGCTATTCTCTCTCTCTCTCTCTCTCTCTTTCTGTTTGTCTGTCTTTCTCTAAAGCTGGCAGTCACGCTTTATTGCTCGCGTGCACGTCTACGGAAATGCATTTGGTAGTGCCGCACGTATCCCACGCTGTAAATCAAACACTACAGACCATTAGGATGGCCCATAACTCGCCGATATCTCGAGGACCGCTAGCTTATTATATCCTGCATATATAATTCGGCGAAGTGCTGGCATCCGTTCCAGTAGCGAAGCGTGTACCACGCGATGGATGGATGGATCGTCCGTGGCGGCGGCGGCGGTATAATTGATCAGGGCGCGCGAACGATCGATTGGACGCCCAATTGATCCTGTATGATCGACGTCGTCGTTCGCGATTCATTATTCAGCCGCAGGAGGTTACTGCACGATCATCGTAATTGGTTTTAATGCCTGAAAATTTCAACGCCAACGGCAGATTATATCCGCCAGCGCGTAATTAATGATACACCCACTACGGGTACGTAAAACGAATACGAATAACCGATAAATGTGCCGACTCGCAAATGATGTGAAGCTGTCCGGTCGAATTAAAGAAAGTTAAATAATTCCACTTTTATGAAGTTAAAAATATTTTAGGCGGAAAACGTCATGAAAGGTCAATGAAATCGTGCTCGCGCTCATTGAAAATAAAAGTAAAAGTGCTTTGAAGTTTCAAATTGGATGGCCCGATCGCGGGCATTTTCTTGGATGTTTGTTTTGCTTGGTGCAATATGCGAACGCACGTTTATGTAATCAAGTTTCTCAAGGCGATCGATAAATTACGCACGAAATAGAAAGGCGTCAGGCTCAGTTCTGAGCGTTTCGATTTGATCAGATGCAAGTATCTCTATAAAGGAAGACGATGAAATGAAATGAGTCTAGTTTAGTTGATGGTCGAAGATGCAGCCACAATGTATGCATGATAATACGGTATATGTGACTTTCAACTTTTATCAAATGTTTTCGGGATATTTCAGAAATTTCGATATAGTCGATATATCGATTTCAATAAAAAGTTGGCTTATGGCAAACACCGTAAAAAATTCATCGCACGCGCCAGGGATTGAATACAAATATATATTTTAGATAGTTTTATAATTCTTTTCCGTGTTATATTAGGTCGGAACAAATGTTCATAGCGCTTCAAAATTTAACTAGCTATAACTTCGTTAAAAATAAACGGAATTTTAATTTAAAAAAGATTTTAAAGCTAAAAATCTCTACTTTCGAAAGTTTACTATGTTTTTTTTTTAGTTTCTATGAGTTTGGGTAATTTTTACATATGGAAAACTACGAACCGGCAAAATGAGAAATTTTCTTCTCACTTTGTGAGTTTGTATCCATAAAAAAAATTTGCAAAATTTTTGATTTTTTAACGTGAAAATTTAAAGCTTTTCCTACAAAATCATTTGTTTTTAAGATTTTTTATTACTGAATTATCATGGATTAGATAAAAGGAGCATTTTGACTTTTGCTCATAATTTCGTTAAAAGTCATCGCAATTCAGAAAACAGATTCAAAGCTGAAAATTTGTTCTATTGAAGTATAATTGCCAAATTTGTTAAAAAAAAACATACAGGCATAACACAAAATAACGCACGAACTACGAACTTTTGTTTCCACAATATATATATCTAACTATCATAATATTGTATATATTATTTGCTATTTAATGGGACATAATTTCCAAACAATTTGTTGGCATTAATTGATGTTATCTCATGCGATTAATCAACGTTCGTATTCTCAATATATCATTTTACAATTACTAACAGATCGCAAATACTTATTTCGAAATATTAGAAATTGAAGTCCCTACGAACATTAGAGAATTTAGTCAAGAATAATAAATTTCGCAGTGCTTTTAAAATCGTTGCTGTCGAACAACGGGATAGAGCTTCCGACAAGTGATATATGTTTGCGAAAATGACAAACACGCCGGCGCCGTTAAAATCCAGCGCGCCACGTTCCTCCTTCCGAGATATGTTGTACATTCGGCCCCAGCTGTGCTCATATGTAACCTGTAATAGAATAGTTGTTGCTATTTTTGTGCGCGCCACATCGTACACAGGAGAACGGAGATCTTTTGATCAACTCGAAACCTCAAACACGATCCTGCTCTCAAATGCAAGCGCGGATATGCTACGTCAAGCGTACACGTGCATCGACAGAGCAGTCGTTTCGATTACGCGGACCCTACATCTTTTTCTCCTATATTCTGCCTTTGTAAAAATTTTCTCAAACTAGATTTTTATTACTTTTATACTTTGTTATGTGCAATCAGGATTATTAAGGGAAGAGAATTGAAGGAAATTGAAAATAATTAGAGAAATCAGGGAGAAGTGAGAGAATTTTGCAAAATTTTTTGGAAAATTAAAATTCTTGGCTTTAAAGGAATTTAATATGCGTACGTCACACTTACACAGTTTTGGAATACTACCAACTTGGCAAGTAAATGCAAGCTGTGTTATCATTAATTAACATTGCTGTGTTAAATTACTGTCTCAAATATTTAGTTTCCAAATCTGGAAAAAATACAAAAAATTTCAAAATATTGAAAACGTCAAGGAAAATTATTAAATTTTGAAATGAACGAAAAGTTATGAATTTTAGGAGTAAGTATTTTAAAATTTGTGATAACCGTGACTATGGCAATTCTTATCTCTAGCTAGAAGTTTTATGACGAGAAAAATTTTTTATCAAGTACATGCAAACTGCTGGCGGATTTATTATAAATTAACGTCAAATCGTTAAAAATGTTTGAGAAAAGTAATTTAATTAAAATTCTGACTGAGTTTCATATTCTTTGCATTTATTCGGTCGGGATCTAGGAGTGCATTCGACGTAATGCATGCACATGCTCGGACGCTCTCTCTCTCTCTCTCTCTCTCTCTCTCTCTCTCTCTCTCTCTCTCTCTTTCTCGTTTCTCTTTCTGTTCTTCTTCTTCTGCGAGTCGTGTTATGCAATGCGCCGTTCGAAAATAGAAGAAGGTTCCAACGACGACGACGACCACGAGAAGTGACACGCTATGCCTTCTCGGAATTGGACGAGAACTAGACGCCCCATCTCATAGCACGTGCTACGTAGATTTATTCGTTTCGATACCCCCTTTTTTACGATCAATAATTTCGATAGACGGGTTTGTGAATATTACACTTTTCTTACGAATTGCGTGATACGTAAAATATCCGATGGTATTAATACATTCCATCGCATTGATCGCAACTGGAAATGGGAAATGAATGGAAATCGTCACAATGTGTGGCTTCCCATATTGCATGACGCATTGTTCGACGACACCCGATATTAAATTAAAGGGCCCTCGGTAATTGGATCCTCGTCATATTACACACGAATTCGCCTGTAGCTTGAACTGCGTGTGTTATTCTGTTACATTTACTTATATATATGACTGAAACGAGCAGTCCTAACGAAAGTTTGTTATAGTGCGTGGATGTAGGGACTGAATGACAATCAAGCAAAATATTAACGAACGTGCAAATTAATAACGGTCGTGTTGTAAACGAGGCGATTGATAATTGCCAAGTCCCGCTGATGGTAACTCGGTTAATTATACGTTATAAATATTCGCGTTACACACATTCGCTTGCTAATAGATACTAAATGCAAGCTATAAAACATTTATGTTCGTTCGTTTATTACCATATTATTAGCGTTAATCTTTCTTAAAAGTAATATCATTCATTAAAAATTTCTACATATAAAAAACTAAGTTTCTACATATAAACTACTATTCATTCGAATGAAATTATGAGAAAATTGATAAGAGTCTGTTTAATTAATCGCAGTTCGAGTAATCGCAGTTCTTGATTTATTTCTAAATAATTCATTAACTTAATTAATTTGTTATAATTTGAAATCTGAAGGACATTTTTGTCGTACAATTTCTTTCTCTCTCTCTCTCTCTCTCTCTCTCTCGCTCTCTCTTTTTCTTTCTCTCAAATATAACTTCGTTAAAACAAATATCTCTTTTTCGGTGTTTTTTATGTATTATATAATTTATTATAAGATTTACTTTATTAAAATATTTTGTAAAATATATATACTTAAAATGTATAGAAATTATATTAAATGTATTTAAACAAACGAGAAGTTTTACCGAATCGACAAGTAAATTATTCATGGAACGATCATGTTGTTGCTATAAAATCGCAGCCGTCGTGGCAAGACGAATGTTAGTCGGTAAATTGGATATCGCAAATTGTAATTATCATAACGCTGAACTCATCATATCGCCATTATGAGTTATTGTCCCAGCGAGTAAATGCTTCCTTTCTGTGCATAAGTAGATACTATTTCCATGCTAATAGCCAATTTCTGTACCGCCGCGTTGTTCGCCCGAGCAACCGTTTTCGATAAATCGCGATACATGCGCGGCGGAAAGAAGCTCATCTATTTCCGGTCGATTTATAAGCCAACAAATTTACGACTTTGTCGCCACGTCACTCCGACATAATTTAGTACGCGAATGCGCCAGATACGTCGATATTACGCAAACTCAAACGCGTACTCGCGTTAATTAATAATGCGTTCTATATCGACGATCGTTATCGGCAAATGCGGCACTTTGTGAACAACAGTCTTGCAAATTCACGATGCTGATGTGATATCGACTGGACGATATATACATATATGTATTCGAATGTTTCGAAATATGCTCGTATCGCGCTTAATTCCGGAGCAACGTTAAACAAGCTCGGGCTGGCTGAAAGCATATTTTGGTACGCAAAGGTAAAAGCATATTTTTGTTTTTGTGCGCTTGTATTTTGAGTGCTGCAGCATAGCCTCGACACGCAGCGCATATGTGAAAATATATAAACATATTTCGGAATATATTCGTTGTGTAATTTGCAATGTGGGCAATTATCAGACCAATGGTCTTTGCTGTTGCATTAAAAATTTTTTATGATTATTTAATATTTTGACGATCGCTGATCTATATCTGGTTTGACAACGTATTTTTTCAGATAACTATTAGACAATAATTACAATACTGGTAAATATGAAATATGATAAATCGCGATCATTTCCAGCCTTGATTACTCTAATGTGTGTGTGTGTGCGTGTGTGCGTGTGCGCGGAATTACATCCAAATATATTTTAATGCGAAGTTTAGCGGATTTGGTGTCGCATTAGATACAATTAATAAATGACACGATATATCGCGATCGTTATCGAAATGCGAGCATTTGCAGACGTACGCGTTTTACACGGTAGAGTAAAACCGCGCTTTATATACCGCAGCGCGTTTCGAAATATCGCGATGTCGGGCTTAGCCGGCGAATAAATTCGGAAAGGGTAAAAGCATATTTTAGCCGGGTGCCGAATGTCGCTTGTTACAATTTCGATTCGGTCGAGAGTCGTCGATGAAACGACAAACAGGATGGAAGTGGCGGGGGGGGGGGGGGGGGGGGGGGGGAGGACGGGGGGTTAAAAAGGGGAACGAGAAGTGTACGGGAGGATTCGCGAGCGATGGGAATCCAATGTTTACCGGCGGAGAAATTAAACTGAAGCTTGTGTCAATATCGTTCTCGGCTTTCGTCACTGTTCCCCCTGCATCGTGTATATCTATGTTTTACTTTTTTAAATCCCCCGTGGATTCGGAAAGCTTCTCCCCCCCCCCCCCCCCTCTAAACTATCGTCATCGTGCGCTGTTATTCGTAATCGGACAACCGACTGGCAACCGTGCGCAATAATCCGAGTATAAATTATATATCACAACTACCGGCAACATTCTTATGATTTATCAACGAAAGCCGATTCAGTTTGTCAACGATGTTGAGGCACACGTGGTTATGCCGTTGTTAGTTGGCAAACATTTTTGTGAGGTTTTGTGATATTATGGGGATAAAAATAAAAAATATATTAATGTTATGCGGCAGTATTTTGTTGCATTAAAATTTTTATGATAATATTGTGTAAACGAAATATTTTCACTTGAATAAATGAACGCTATTGCAAACGGATTAACGCATGGCTTAATGCTACTCCTGTATAAAGTTAACTTTTAAAATCCAATTTAATATAATTTTCAATACAAGTCTGGTACAATTTAATATCTCAGATTACGTGCACGTCACTTAACAGCGATATACAAAGTGTAATATATAATTTTTATAGTGAAGCTTTACTGGATCCACACATTGCTTTAAAGATAAATTCGCTCCTTCGCTTATACATTCGGTTTTATCGCGAAAGTGCGGAAAGTCCCTAGTGGATTTTCAATTTTTTTTTTTTTCACCATTTCCCGTGCATTTTCATCGGACCTTTTTAGATTATCGGTGACCCGCAAGCAGATCTCTTTGTGGCTGTTGTAGGATCACGGCACAATGGCGCTACAATACTATCGCATCGAGCCGTAAAACCATAGCTTTGGAAGTCATAAAGCGATGCGAAACGCAGTACGCGTTGTGAATACTGCATTGCACAGTTCGCATTCGATGAACTCAGTCTTTTGCCACAGCTAAAGACCGTGGATAATTAGCAGATAGTTCGTTTGAACATTGAAGTACAGAGAGCCGAAGCTTTCTGTTCTAACTTTCTGTTCTACCGAACGTAAAGAAAAATTTTGATTTAGTTTGGCAGTAATGGCTCTGAAAGCTGACGATATTAGGATGACAATCTACATGTTACATATGTTACAGAATGTAATCGGATAACAAAGCTATAACAGCACAATCTGTTATGTGTGCTTTGGATTCTTAAAACAATTTTTCAAAGTTAATTTCGCAGAAATTAATATACTTGATTATGTTAAGTTTAAATTTAAATAAATTTAAAATAAATAAAAAAATCGTATTCAGAAAAAGTTTACTCGAGAACTGATGAAAAGTTAAAGCCGATTTATTTCTATTTTAGCTTGATTCATAAAAAAAAATCTTGTTTCCTACATTTTATCGAAACTTTAAATTTTTATCATGTTGAAATCACATTTTAATTTTACATAAAATTATGCTGCTCTCGAAATGCGTCATATGTTCGATATATTAGTTATCGATTATTATATTCAATTTCTATATATATTTTGTATTCTTAAAATAATTCCAATCGAAATCCACTCGAAATTTTTCGTATCAGCATTACCGATCTCGAAAAGATCAAAAGACTCTGCGAGTGAGGGTGAGAGAGAAAGAGAAAAAAAGAGGATCGAGCGCGCACGGTGCAAAAAGAACATGGCGGCAGAATAATTAAAAGTAATTAAAACTGTGTCGGTGGCGCTTTGCGGTAATCCAGCTCCGACAAATTCCATTTTGGATCCAGGCGTTGTTTGCTACCGAGCGACCGACCGAAGCGAAACGCGCCACTCCGCTTTCCGGTGCTTTCCGGTCGTTCGTGTATGCCGTGCGCATGCACTGAAATTATTCGTCCTCGCGTGGAGAGCTATCGGCGCTATTCGGCCGGAAACAGTCGATACAATTTAGATATTCAAGTCGAGCGCGGGGTCCTCATTGTTGCGCGCGATCGGGGAACGGAAAACCCGGAACGCTTCCGCGCACGGTCGGACGCACGCGGAAATTTCGTTTGAGCGTTAAATGCGGCTGTTAAATGTTGCGTGAGCGCGACAGAGGAATGCGCGACGGCATCGCAGAATTCAGTAGTTTACGATTATTTTCAATATATACTAAGCTTTGAGCTGCTTAAATTCCTATGCGTGTTTGATAGTGCAACAAAATTATTTTCAAATCTTTAGATACTTCGGCAACGTTATTCTTTTCGTGTAGATTTATTTACTGAATCCTGAAGAGATCCAAAGTTGGATCATTCAACATAAGCTTTATTATCGAACTTTGAATCTTCTTAGAATTGAGTAAGTAAATCTACTCGGAAAGAACAATCTTGTCAAAGTATCTAAAGATTTGAAAATAATTTCGTTCAACTATCAAAATAATTACATAGGAATTTCAAGCAATACTGTAAAAAGTTTTTGATGTTCTAACAATTAGTTTGAACGTACATAATTATCTTGATGATCTAAATTATTTTTAAATCTGTATCTAAATTTTTAAATACTTGAGCAAAATTGTTCTTTTCGTGTAAAAAAAATAACAGCGCAAAAATTAATTGTAGCAATTATTCACGCGTCAATTGGATTTGTCGCTGATACTAGAACTGTTTCTAATTTTTCTATTTCGATAGAACACACTGATATCATAATTAAATCTTCCCTGAGACTTTCTTTTTCATCTCGTGTAATTTATTTACAGCGCATAGTTATAGTAACTCGTGCTTTGTTTCGCGCAGTTTCGTTCTTCTCGCGCCAAAATTTTCTCGGATGGCACACTCGTCGCGAGGTTGAGCATGTTAAAGGAAATCGATCCGTATAGATAGAGAGAGAGAGAGAGAGAGAGAGAGAGAGAGAGAGAGAGAGAGAGAGAGAGAGAGAGGATCGCGCGTGACGTACAATTTTCGCACGTATCCGTGATGCTGCGCTGCTCGCGAAAATCGAGCGACGCGAGCAGGCGCGCTGGAGTGGAGTGAAGTGGAGAGAGTGGTGTGGCGCGGAGTGCATGCGTGCGAGTTTTCGGCGATAGGTAGGTAGGTAGAGATAGGTAGGCTACGTACGCATGTACGCACATCGTACTAAACGCGTAGAGCAAGCGTGTGCGGATAGGAGAGTAGTAGCAGAATATAGCTTCGCGAATGGGTCGATAACGCGCAACTCCTCTCGCTCATCGCGGAGTCGGCGATGCCACGCTGCCGTGGCTCCCCGTAAGCCGAGCTTTTCTCTCATTCTGTCGTAAGCCCGCACTCTGGCACATCCACCCGCTACCGTCGTCGCCGTCGTCCTCGTCGTTGCTACCGCTACTTGCTATTCGGACGACCGACCGACCGATCGTTCGACCGACCGACCACCCCGTGAAACCACCACCGCTGCCACCGACGCCGACGCCGTCACCACCACCGCCACCCCCACCGTCACCACCTTCGTCCACCATCGTGCGAGCAGCACTATCAGCAGCAACAGCAGTACCAGCGGTAGCAGCGGTTGTCACCTTGCGATCGTCGCCACGCGCGTCAAGAGTCGACCAATAACATCTGTACGAATCACAACAACAACAAAGTGGCTCGTCGTGGTGATATTAAAAACGAAAGGACGGTCGAACGGGACGGCGGTTTGACACAGGGTGGCGTTTCTCTCGTGCGTGCTTCTGTGTCGACGGATGAGATATCCAACTCTCCGAGTCTCTCATAAGAGAATTACGCGATACATCGCTCAAGTGATGAGGAATTTAATACGCGAATTCCGTCCTCGGGAGCGAACCTTCTCTATATTCATGCTCCGGTCTTTGCGCTCTACTCAAGTATCGTTAACAGGTTGTTGTCTTAAGCTTTCTTCGTTATCGTTGTCGTCTGCTGCATTTTAGTGCGAAGATTCAATCTTCATTTGAGTGAAACCTGGAAAAAAATTCGTCCTTAATTATTCTTGAATATTGTCCTTCTTAACACGCGAATTCGCACTCTTCGCTTGAACGAAGTACGCCAAGTTTAAATTTAACAAACGGTGAACAGAGATAAACAATTCGCGGAATTGCTCCATCGTCAGTGATATGACGAAATATCGAGCGAAGATGAACCTATTTCGCGAGTGAAATGCTTACTTCGCGGCGATTATTAGCGATTATTGCACGGTGCTTAGCCAGGTGATTGTGGCATTGAGGTGCAAGAGTGATGAGAGTCCATCATAAACGATCGGTGAGTTTCCGCTGGAGTTGAATATCGTTTTCGATTTCTGTCTCGAGGTGAGCTGAAGTTGATTGAATTGTGCGGTCGGAAGGAGATTTGGAAGATGCCTCTCACCGAGTTAGCTTATCTAACATTCTCCTAGCCAGGCGAGACGCCGTGCTCCATCATCGTGCGATTTGCCGGTTCATAATTAAGATCTCAGATAAGATGTGGTTGACAGTTTTTTTGGCGAAAAGTGATTTCGGCGAGATGCTCGGTCAACTTGTGCGAACCACTCAGGTTGGATAGTCGATTGGCCGGATCTTCTCGACCTCAGAGTGCCTCGTGAATGCGAATTTTGGTTTGAATCGACGTGGTGGCGTTTACCGTTGGTATGCGGAACAATCGGCAGTTCGTGCGAGAAAAACCGTCGGTTTCCAGTCGATTCGCGCGGCTTCGGACGTCGCCGTCGTGTCGCGAGTGCGTCGTCAGTTAAATATTGGCAGTCGGTTGAAGCGATTCGCCTGAAATGCAACAGACTCCGCGATCGACTGGATATTTTAACGACGTCTGGTCAAAGTACCAAGCGGAAGTTCTTTGTCTGTTGTATTTCGCAATTACGCAAAGGTGATGTGTGTTGTGAGCCTTTTGCTTCTCCGCGAATAAATGAATTTACCGTTGATCAGAGTGTATCACGACTTGGTGAATTTGTACATCTCTACCGATGAGCCATGAATATGCGTTTTGAATACATTTTTTTTTCTTGACCATGAGAATTTCGAAAAATTTGAATTAAAAGACCGATAACGTTTAATTTTCAGTTTTGCGAGTGTATGTCAGTGTCGTGTTATTATCTTGACGTCAAAACATTCTAGGCCAGTCCGAGGCGAAAAATGAGGGTCCCGCTTTCGATCGTGTAGACCGAACACGGAAGTCTACGTACGATATATTCGGAAGAGATTACACGTTCTCGTATTCGCTATCGAATGACGATCGTGCGTGGTGGTGGTGGTGGTGCTTTCGTTGACGACAGCGGGAATCGTTCACAAGTACGGTGATCGTGTGATCGTTGTCACCGTTTGTGAAGCATTGAATTACCAAGGCACGAAACATTAGTGCCCCAAGGGAAAATGAAGAACTCTTCTTCGTTCTTCACCTCAAGGTAGGATTCTATTTTAGGGAGTCGTTGGAGCATTTTAAATGAATGTAAAAGTTTCACAGCGTTGCTAGTGATATATAATCTCTTTGAATCGTATTTTGCTTATGTTCTATTTTTAATCTTATTTCCCATTTTTATTTTTGAACGTTAATCTAGAAATTTTAGAACGCTACTCTAAAATGATTATTGATCAATATTGCAACACATGATTTTATTTACACATAGAGAAGTGTATCTATAAAGAAACCATTTATTTAATTGATATATATCTTGCAAAACTTTCTTACTTTTTAATTTGAAAAATTTTGTTCTAACCAAATTTTTTTTAAAACAATAAATTTCTTAAATTAAAAAAATAAGACAATTTTCAAAAATAAGTCATATATCATACGAAACATTTCTCTCAATGCATTATTAGATAATTATGATCATTAAAGTAAATCAATATAGAGTAATCAACAAGAAATATCGAACTTAATTACTATAAGTTAATTAATTATAAAATTTATTTATAATGAATAAGTACCTATAATGATCCATAAAATGATATATGTTCGAATCTGTAATAAATCTCGATTTGCATACAAAAAATTTGATTAAAAAAATTTTCGTGTACTAGATATCTAAGTCATTCTTTGTTTGTTTCTCAATAAATTGCTTATAATAGGAAGTTTTTGCAATAATCGTTTATCCAGATAGGTGAACTAAAATCAGGTTATCTTCTTCTTAACAATTAATTAAGAAAAGAATAACGTGATTTTAGCGTTTACCTGGATTCACGTTATTGCAAAAATTCTCTATTAAATTAAGCAGATGAACTTATTCTAACGGTAGTGGAATTAGAAACCGCTCACTTGCAAATCAGAATACCGTATTCGTCGGCTGATGCATATTTTAAAAGACTTCGAACTCGTGAAATAAATTGCCGAGTTCTTCAAGGTGATTAATGCCTACGTCAACTAGCGTTCGGTCGCTATTCGTCTTGCGCAATCATCGGAATGCGGACGCCACAGAATTTAATCGTCCGCGAACAGTGGCGCGAGCGCAGGCCATGCGAATTTCATCTTGTCTCGTGTAATTAGCTGTTGTACGGAGCGATCGTAAATTTATTTATGAATATATCGCATGCGTGGACGAACAGCATCTCTGATCGCGGTATATGATGATAAATTATATCGATCGATGATACCGTTAATAATCCCCGAGTGTCCCGTTCTATCTACGCTTATGACAAAATCATCACAGGTTGAAAGATCAAAGTGTTATACGCGAGAAAAACAATGAAGGAAAGGAAGCGAGTGAGCGAGCGAGAGAGAGAGAGAGAGAGAGAGAGAGAGAGAGAGAGCTAGTAAAAATAAAAATATTTGCTTTGAAACCAGAAACATTAGATTGCAAGCTTTTTCTTTCTTCGGCATAATATAATAATTATGTTTTTGACGTCGTAACGTAGCGGATTGTTTCTCGAAGGTGTTACGTTAAACTAGCCCTGAGGTAGATAAACATAGTCTTGACAAGTTTTGCTTTCAACGTTCTTCTAATCTTTTGGAAAAGATCCTTCTCCTTCCCGAGGCTAGCTGTTGAAGAGGTAAACATCGATGTTGATGATGGTATCGCCCTGCGGTTTCGTTGGTTTCACCGGCTCCGGTAATATTTCGTTTGAAAGCGATCGGCGAGGCGTGCCGTGTAAGTAGACACTGAGAAAACAACGAGAATAACTACGATGGTGGATAACTTTGAAATCGGAGGCGTGCGGCGTTGAGCGAAAACTGATGCTTCGCTTATTTTGAACGATTTCGATCGAGCGGAAATCCCTGTAAAATGATCGAAAGACCGGTAAATCTTTTCCTTGCGTACTCGACTATCATGTTCAACATTTCTTTTTGAACTATTAATAATGCAACCCACCGCGTTTTGTTTTTTTAATTTTTTCATAGTGCAATAATTGATTAATTATTTTTATTTAAAATTAAAACTATATAAGGAAACAGCTCAAATGATAAAAATCAAAATAACAAAAACAAGAGCTATGAACCAAACTGAAAACATTTAATAAACAATATTTTTATTTATTTTCACAAGTGTATTGCGACGATTACTATTTACGTTTTAAAAAATATAAGTGTGGATATTTATTAACATTATGAGTGTTGGTATAAACATAATGTGGATTTAATGTTAAATCATTTAAACCAGAGTGTCAAATCCACTACCACATGTTGGTGTTTATGTCAACATCAACACAGTGAGAATTATATAAACATCGACATGGTGTGTTAAATTCATATCTATTATGTATATTATATTCAGAGTATAATAATATACTATTCCACATAGCACATTCCAAAGGACATCTTGGGCATATCTTTATGATAGGTATATCTTCTGAATATCTTTAGATCATCCTTTAGAGAACTGTGCTGTACACTGAAAGAAAAGAATATGGCATAGCATTTTTAATTGGTGCAGCAGCCAATTTTTGGTTAGTCTATCGAAATCCTATACTGACATAGCAAATAAGCTAAAACAAAAATTGGTTGCTGCAACAAAAAACTAGCTATTGCAGCCAATTAAAAATGTTAGGCCATATTATACCATCTAATTTGCTGCTGCAGCAGCTAATCTTTTTTTTAGTGTATGAATATGCAATTACATGGCAATTAAATGGACGTTGCTTCGACTATTGTCCCGGATATTGGAAACTATTTTACTCCTTTGAACATTCGCGTTTTATTTTCTTATAAATATCGATAAAATCAAAAATGATATTTTTGCTACATTAGCATTGCAGAAGCAACGTATTTAAGTTGACATTTCATTAATGGAGTATCATACGTTATTATATCTTCGGAGGACTCGATATGCCAAATTAAAGTATTCGTGAGTAAATATTTTCGTAACTAGTTACGTACATCTTCGTAATGATCGTAATGTCGCATCGCTAATCCGCTCGCGTTTTTCGTCGCGTCTTTGCGAATCGCGCAAAACAAAAGTTCGACACTCGGCGGAAATATATTGAAATATCGGGCTTCGATTTCGCGTTTGCGAAACGAGGGGGGGCCTTCGTAATAACGTCACGTACACATCCCCGACTACCGCGCCATCCTGGCGGATCAAAGGAAGAGAGCTCCTAGCTCGGAGCAATTCGTGCTTTTAATTTAGCTCACGAACCAGTCGGCCCGCCGCCGCCGGCTACTACAACGAACGAACGTGTCCGGGTTATCCTTATTCAGAAATTATCCGAAACTGTCGCTAAATTTCCTCTCACCGCGAACACTCGTCCTTGTCTATCCCTCCGTTACGCTCTCTTTGTTCGTACCTTTTATATCTTCGGTAGCCCTGAATTTCCTATCCGTTTTGACTAATGTATATCGTTACTCCTGTGACGCAGGTAATTTTAGATCTCTGTCTGGCATCTCTCATTTCTCTTTCGTTGCGTTTCCCGATATATTTTCCGTCCTCGATGCTTTCCACGTGAATCGCTTTTAAATTCACTCCAAGTTTCCCCTCGAAGTAACTTTCGCGACTTCGCGTTTGCAATAATAACTTAGCGGAGAGCAGTCCGTTATGGCAAACTTCTGAAATGAATATTCGTGTTTTTTATATGTCGTAATAGATATCTCACGGCGGTGAAATAATTGACGTGACGTATCATTTAAGCGTCATTTTTTTTTTATGTACGGATATAATGCGCAAGATATAACAAATATTACGTCCTGTACATAAATTTTACGCGGACCTGCGATGGAGGGTTTGACGTTTATGGTTTGTGTGAAATTAAATTTGTTTCGATGGTATAAAAGTTTACAAAATCGAGTATCACTGCATCGGTGCGTTTAACGAGATACGATACGTCTGTAATTCTTTCAATAAAATGCAAAACAAACACGCGCAATACGCGGATAAGTAAGGATTCGTAAGTACACAACGCTCGTTTTGCTTATTTCGTCGTATGGTAGAGCTGCTAATGCAATATTTTCTCACTTTCCTTTTATCGAAATAACCAACGCTCGCCTAGCATACACGAACATGACGCGAAGCGCGGAAAAACGTCACTCGAGACGCAGTAAAAACTTGCGCGGGGCAAATTCCACTGCGAAAATACAAAGCGTCGAAATGTGTTAACACGTCAAAAGCGAGAATCGTGAAACTATTTTCAGACCTTATCGCATTACGCCTCGTTCTGCTCTTTTGTTCATGTCACGAGCTTAAACCATTACCGATTAAAAGGAACACGACGTTAGGCGGTGAATTGAACGCACTAGCTGTTTGATGTTGAAGATTTTCATTTAGAAAGACAATTTCTGTTCATGAGAGATGTAATTCTAATTATCAAAGTGGAGAAAAATTACTTAATCCCAAGGCTTCGCCTTGGGACAGACAGGAAGCGCCGTCATTAACCGAAATGAGCGGTTCTTCTACATCCTTTGCCTTCACGCTTCTTTTTTACGCCCATATTTTCTCTTTCAGAAAAGTTCCGCCCATCCTTTGACCTCGACTATCATTACTGACGAGTTAGTAGGAAAAAGAAACGGTCACTCAAAAAGATTACGCTGGTCTCTCATAACCAAGTTGGGAAAAATCGATGTTAATGTATCGCGTGAAGTATTCATCGTGTTGTTGTATATTTTTTAATCGAAATTTATCCACGAAATAAAAAAATGTATCAAATGTATAAATAAATGTATCAAATAAAAACGAACATGCCGCACTTGAATATGCGCGAAATATGATCTGCGAAATAGAAATGCATAGCATTCTAAGACACGGCTTACGGTGGAACAGAAATGCGTTGAACAAATGAGTGGAAAGGTTAGAGGAAGGGGAAAGAGAGGGGGAGAGAGAGAGAGAGAGAGAGAGAGAGAGAGAGAGAGAGAGAGAGAGAGAGAGAGAATGAACGTATTACCGCACAATCTGCTTCTAATGACGTAACCTGTTGACGAGATTATAATCAGGCGGCGGACATTAAAGCTAGAGCGAAGCCAGGGCGTGCGAGTATCTAACTTCAGCTTCTCTAAAGACCTAGGATGTTACACGGGAGGTATATTATGGACACGAACATACGTATGCCTGTATGCGGTACACGCAAATTATATTCATACGTTTATAATGTCGTCGTCGTCGTCGTCGTCGTCGTCGTCGTCGTCGTCGTCGTCGTCGTCATGTGGGAGGAGAGGACGGATGAAGGGCGGTCTTTTGCGGACGAGAGCCGGCTCTCTCGGCTTTTCGCTAACAGCGTAAGCGCACTTACCTTTGATCCGGAGCTAGCCATAAACATCCTTTTATCGGCCCTTCGTTAAGGGGAATCAACTAAAAATGCAGAACGACGTACCATTCAGCGACACAAAGGACGTGTAAAAGCTTCTCGAATGGTGGTGAGGCGCCGCTTGTTGCATCCTCTCGTGCTTCTATCAAAAAAAAAAAAAAAAAAAAAGTCCTTAGCGAGTAACACGTCGTGTAATAAGATCCTCTATATCTATTAAAACAATTCTTATATCAATAATCTGTTCCATATTTTCAATACATCTTCCAGAATTTTTTTAAAAACGCACGCTTGTATTATATTTTATTAATACAGAATTTTGACGTAGGAATTACGAGGGCAAGTCAATAAGTTTTTAGAGAAACATAGTAAAATACATTTTTTTTGATCGATTTTTCATTTTTATTTCTCAATAAAAACATAGTCTCCTTTCAGCTCGATATACTTAATCCAACTTCTCCAACTTTTTCAAACCGTCTGAATAATATGATTTGTCCAATCCTTCAAAATAAGCCTCTATTTCGGCGATGAGCTGCTCTCTGGTGGTGAATCTCTTTTCTCCGAACCATTTCTTCAGGTTTGGAAACAGGAAGTAGTCGCAGGGGGCTAAATCTGGCGAATATGGATGGAGAAGCAATTCGTAACGGAATTCATTGAATTTGGCCATCGGTGCCGGACACGTGTGAACTCGTGCATTTTCTTCTTCGTCAAATGGCAACGTTTTTCTTTAAAATGTTGTTAAAACGGTTCAATAAGGCTGTATAGTAATTGATTATTTGCTTTGACGGAAGATAATCGATATGAATTATGCCGCGTGCATCCCAAAAAACTGTGGCCATCACCTTTCCAGCCAACTTTACGGTCTTTGCCTTCTTCAGAGCTGGTTCACTCGGTGAAATCCATTGTGAAATCCATTTTGACTGTTCCTTCGCCTCGGGTGTGAAGTAATGGATCCACAGTAATGAATCGACACAGAAATTCATCTGGATTATTGAAACATCTTCAAACATTTTTAAAATCGTCACGGTCGCGCTTATGATCCACAGTGAGCAAACGCGGCACCCATCTTGCCGATAGCTTTTTCATACTCAATTGTTCATGCAAAAATTGAAATCACTGTCATATGATAGGTCTGTGGCCTTAACAAGCTCGCGCACTTTCGCTCGATCGTTGATCAGTCAAAACAATATCGTAGACTTTATTAATGACGTAGCAGCTTCAATTGGACGTCCCGAACGAGGTACAACATGTGTGGATGTACGACCATGTTTAAATTCACTCAATTGTATACAGTTGCAAGTGCTGGTGCAGATGTGCTATGAAATTATCCAACTCAGCTTTAATTCTTTTTGGCGTTAAATCTTTCATATGTAGATGTTTGATCACTGCATGAAATTCGTTTTTTTACATTTTGCAAAAAATACAAAAGTTGTTCGCTTTAATCGTCTACAATGAAACCACGCGATGAATTCCGCTCAAAATTTGACAGTAATCAGCTGAGAGATGCTACTTGTCAAAAAGTAATGTGACATGACACTGCGAGTGCCCTCTGACAGATTTTCTAAGAACTTATTGACTTGCCCTCGTAACTGATCTTTTAGAATTTTATTGTAATTTTCAGAAAATGTTTTTCTTCGGATCTTGACGGATTTTGCTGAGAAGCTCGCTATTTTGTAAGCTCAAACACTTCTGATCTTTTTTTTAAAAAATTCAACTTTCTGGCACGCAGAGGTAATAAACCGCGTGTATCGTAAAATCTGCCGTCACGAATACTTTCGTATCGTTGTACAAGGTCTTCGATTACTTCGAAACGAAGACGACGGTCTGCCTCTATCTCTCACCTGAGTAAGCCCTCGGGAATCTGATTCGTGACTTTACGATTTTGTGCTGCAAGCACGCAGCATTCGAGTCAGTATGTGTGTGAATGAGTATGGCGAAGAAGAGAGAAGAAAGAGAGAGAGAAAGAGGAGAGAGAGAGAGAGAGAGAGAGAGAGAGAGAGAGAGAGAGAGAGAGAGAAGAAGAAGTTGTAAACAAGCGATAAAAACTTTTGAGGGCGGCATGGCTGCGGACGTATTTCCGGCTCATGGTTGGGATGACTCCGCACCGAGGTAGAGAAAAACGACAACGGGACCTTCGAGAAGAGATAATGAGAAAGTCGAAACGCGCGCAAGATGGACTTTCCTGTTCAGCTTAGAGTAAATCTTGTAAGGATTTATCGGTTATTAAAGCTCACTATATATTTTTAGATTAATTTTATAATAAAAGGATCCGAAAAATAATTTTAAATAGGAAATATTGGCATATGATATTAATGATTTTTACCATAGATCAACGTAATTTAAGGAATAAGTTATTAATTATTACAAGCCTCGATTATGTATTTTTTATTTTTGTAATGATAAAATAGGGACGATAAAGAAAATGAGAATTTAATAAAATATACAAGTTATTTGTGATGTAAAATAATTAAGTCATTGCGTTGAATATCGAAGAAATGACGGTTTTGTAAATGCGAATTAATCTTACATTGCAACACAGAGAAGCATACGGCTATGCGTTATCTCATGGTCCGAGCGAATGAATTTAGATTACCTTTCGCACTAGCACGAGTGGAAGCAGATTTTTATGAAGCAGATAATACGCTCCGCGATCTACATTCCACGCGAAGCGGAATAGGCCGTAAATTCGCGTTTAAGCCCCGCGTTGTTTCCAGCATCCGCTAAAAAATTACCACGGTATACTATCTAAGAAGAAAAATGACGCAATCCCTGTATTTATTCTCTGCAAGAATCACGCTGAGATATTACAGTTGATAAAATATCGCGGTTAAAGACGCTGTCTTTTTGTTATGGACATAAATATATGATTGTATCAATAATTAATTACAATTTTTAATAAATTTCTAATATAAAATATTGTCAAATACTTTACATATAAATAATAAATAAGTATTTATAAGGCGATAAGATATAAGTCACAAACAACTATGTACTCATATTTAATTTATTTATGGTGATGCTATTTTTCTCCTTATTAAAAATATTATATGAATAAAATTGATTTTAGGATACACATATTTACGTGGCGCGATACTCGGGACAATTTGTATAGAAATGAAATTACAATGTTACATATAATGCAATAGCTTTTTTGCATTATATGTAACATTGTAATTTCAGCTTTTTGCAAAGTAGCATTTTACATCAGTTGTGAGTTTAATCAAGATCACACAGAGAATATAATGAAGATTATTCGTTCGCAATAATCATTAATGCGTTTTTATGACGCTCGTCTGTATTTGTCTCTTTTGCTATTTTTCTTTAAATGTGCAAACTGCATTAAGTATGCACGCGAAAATACACTCCTGCATGTGTACACGTATGTACAGAAAGGGTGGGCGAAAATACAAAGAGGCGGGGACGAGTGTACCGAATTTCAGAGTTCGCAGTTTATCTTGGCGCATTTGCAGTGGCACGAGGTAAAACACAAACGTCGGCTGTATGGGAGGAAGGGAAGAGGTGAGAGGGCGGTAATCGGAGGAGTGGTTTCGCTCCCGTTGTTTCAGAGGGTTCAGAGAGGTGCAGAACAGAGGATGGGGACGAAATGGAAAAAGGGGTTGCTAGCGAGTTATAGCGCTTGTTGGGAAAAGCTCGTTAAAGAGATACTGAAGGCTGAAGTTAATGAACAAAGATCGATATAGCATCTTGTCATTATCCGATTGAAAGTCTATAGCGATCAGATGTTCGTATAGCAATTGTAAATATAAATTAACGTTGATAGCAGGTAGCATATAATTACAAAATGACTTGAAATCTTTGTTGTTTTGTTGCCATTATTGCTTTTTAAGTAAGTGGGTAATTTAAAGATAACAAAAATTAATATATAAGATTTTTAGAACACACATCAAAAGATTTAATTTTATAGTTTATTTTATATTTTATATTTATGTTATAGTTAAATGTGCATTAGTTAAGTTTTATAAGATTTTTTTCTGAACAAGATTTCAAAGAAAACTATATTTGACGTGCTATAATCACCCTATCTATCCACGTAAAGGTTAAAGATATTATTGTCATCTATCATAGTCAATTCATTAAAAATTATTTTACGTGTTGGAATGCAGATCATTTACAAGTTAAATAATTATTTATAAAATTTAAGATATATACTGTTAAATCTATAGTATCAAATTTAACCTAATTTAAATTGTCATTGTTTCTATTCAATATATCGTTATTTTATGCTAAAACAAAGGTTAAATTTGAAACAATATAGTGTCAAATTTAACCATTATTTTAGTATACAATAACGATATTGAGTAGGAACAGTGGCGACTTAAATTAGGTTAAATTTGATTTAATAGTATATATGCGAATTCATTAGGCACGTCCACATTTCCATTTCACATAAAGTTATTTTGAGATCGTTCTTTCGAATCATCGCAGAATATTGTGACGTAACGGTCCGAGAAAACAAATAGTTATGATACATAGCTTGCGAGAACAAATAGATATGGGAAGGGTCTCTGACGACACAACTGATCTATTTGATAGGAATGCGAAAGGCGTCTGTGTAAACTCGAAGCTATAAATGAATGTCCAGAGATCCATAGTCTCCCTTCGCTTTTTCTTTTCACTCTTAGGTACATGCTTTTTTGAAAAATTATTCGTGCGGTCTCTCACGCTTACATCGCCACATTTGGCTCCCTTTCGTCGTTTCCTTTATTCGCCTGCAACACTGCAGGCCACTCTCGTCGAATTTTCGTGCCGCCATCTCGACGCGTTCAGATTTATATTTTCCACCCGTTATCGGGCTTTCCCCTTTGTACGTCGCTCTTCTATATCCAGTCTTTCATTCCTCTTTCAAAGCATCGCCTCCCCTACAGGCGAATGAAAACGCCCTTATATAAATAGCGTCGCGGAGTACCACGATAATAACGATTTAACCGCTGTCAGAAGTAACATTTTTTATCGCAAGTGCAGTTGTTCGAGATTCTTCTTGAAAATCGGGAGTAATGATTCTCGATGCTGGGATCACCATATCGCTCTATTCAAACGTTTCGGATTTTCGACCTTTTCTCCGGACCTAACTGTTCTCTTTCTCTTTCATCCGATATTCCCCAGAGGCTCCTTATCTCCTGGCGTGGTTCCAAGTCTCCGTTATCGGCTCTTTCTGACGCCAATTACGTGATTTTTCAAATCGACGATTCGCTCACGCGAAGAAAAATATCGCGAGTGACCGCGAAATCGAGTTATTGGGAATCTGTTAATCATAAGTTTTATTAACTATAGATTCTTTGTATGCGTGTGTGTGTGTGTATGTGTGTGTGTGTGTGTATGTATGTGTGTGTGTGTGTGTGTGTGTGTGTGTGTGTGTGTGTGTGTTGTGTGTAAAAATTAATAAAATAGATATTCATGATATAGATGGACATTAATATTATATTATTAAAATATCAAAATTTAATATTATATACATTAAACATTATATACATTATAAACATTAAAGTTAATATGAAAGGTTTAATTTTCTAATAATATTTATTGTTGCGAGAAAAGAAAAATTGGTTCCTCCAGGGTTCCTCTTTGAGAGAGTTCTTTCGAAGTTCTGAGGTGCGACGGCTAATTAATGTTATCCACGTGCATTTGCGTCCGTTTACCATGTCTAGGAGCTTTGAGTGAGAGGCGCTGCTTTTCGGGCTGGTTAGAATGAGACGATAAAAGTACTCGTTTCTCTCCCGTCTCGACAGAAGTTCTGAGCCGAATATATCTTGGCCATCTAATTAGTTTCACGCTAACGAGGGAGTTCCTACTTTTCTTAGTGGGGCAATATAATGAGGCTAACTCTGCATTTAACTTTATGCAGTTATAACACATACATACACATACGCACGCACGTACGCACGCACATAATGAATATATACTTTACAACCTTTTTATGGGGAACGCATTTTTGGGACCTTTTTTTGAGCACACGATTTGAGAAATTTTTTTTTTTTTAATTACAGCAACAATGAATGAAATAATATTACACATTTTATATGTATTACATATTAGACGATGTTACTGTTTACCGATGACAAAACGTTTGATTATTCTGCATCCTCTTTCTATTATTTTATCACTTTGCTACGAAATGCAATATTGTCTGAAATAATATCTATTCACGTTTGTTTGCATAATAGACATAAAGGCGTATACGTACCCGTCATTTAATTAGGTTTACACTAGCGTAACGATGGTGCTGTACGCGTTGCGCATTGTAATTAACAAAGTGAATTTTGTATGTTCAATCACAGTGCTTGTGTGTTTGCTAAACACTTCACGATCTATTTTATATTACAAAAATAAAATTTTAAATACTATATATACTCTTATATTTGAAACAACGCATACACACACAAACAACGTATTTAACATTTTTATATCAATAATATCTTTTGATTGTCGTTGTTGTTCTTATTTTGTAGCATAATGTAATTAGAAGCATGTATAATAATGTTATGTCTACATATAATAACTTTATGTCTAAACATTCGAAATTTTATATAAAAACATTAATTTTCTTAAAGTACAAATAATCCTTGATATTTATCGTATAATAAATATCAAGTAACGCGCGCGCGATAATTGAAATACATGGAATTGTTTATATCACGATTTATATTGTTAACCTAGTTGAGAGAGGAATACAAATTATTTTACTTGAAATATAAAATTATCAGCCAGCATGTGGATATTTATTTCCCCGTGTGACACTTATCTTGTGGGACTCGTATTCTTGAATTAATCTCTCACGACGTTATCGAGAACTCTGAAACGCAGTGAAAAGCCAAGAATGCAACGATGCTTAACTTAATATTTTCTTCGTTTTATCTGGCATAACGTTCCTCAGCAAACGTTGTCGTCGTTATCATCACCATTGTCATCATCATTCTTGTCTTCATCTTTGTTATCCTTCTCTTTATCATCGTAGTCATTGTCTTTGTCTTTGTTGCCGATGCTACTCTTTCGATCGTACGGAGCGAAGTACGGTCTCGTCGTCTAATTAGTTTTACATTAACGAGATAGGGGGGTAGGGGAATTGTACTCGTCATACGATAGAATTAACGGCGCCAATTTCGCATTTAAGTCTATTCCAGTCTCTCTCCCGATCTCTCTCTCTCTCTCTCTCTCTCTCCTCTCTTCTCTCTCTCTCTCTCTCTCTTTCTCTGCGCGCTTTCTCTGCGTACAGAGAGCGACATTGAGGTAATTACGGAGTAGCTCTTTCGCTGCTTCGCGCTTGTAATGGTGGTGGTCCATCCTTTCCCCGTACTCACGTACGTACGTATGTACGTATCGCACGTAGGTACATATCAAGCCGTATCCTCCATGTGTACTATACGGGATGGGTTTACGTTGGTTTGCCTAATGTCTGTTGCACCGCCTTTGGCTACGCCGGGGCTCCTTTCTCCGTGGCGTGCCTATTAATTAACCCCGAGACGTTAATTGCGTCGCGAATGGCGGGGTGCGCGGGAAGATCGCGTGTTCTCTCTGTGTACACACTCGCATGTGCGACGCTACGCACGCGATACACGTAGCTACGAGCGTAGCCGCGTGTCTCCTCTCTACGTGCTTCTCTCTATACGTTTAACCTTGCCCCTTGGCAGCCACGAATAAGCTCCGACGTAATGGTACACGGATAAGAGCCGAAAAGGGAGAAATGAATTAACGCGCTTAATTAGACGAGCGGCCCTTTCTTTCTCCTCGTTTCTTCTTTTTTTATTCCCCTTATTTATTTCCCCTTTATTTATCTCTTTCTTCGTGGCTTTTCTCTCGATTTTTCTGTTTATCTTTTCGCATTCGGTTTCTTTCAAGTTCCTGTATTTTGATGTTTTAGTTAGGCACGCCAACGTAACAGCGTTAATGATGAGAGCAACGACGGAGCTGACTATTTGCTAATTGCTTCCGCCAAGGCGGATTGTCTCGTCGGGGTCACTCGACTCGAGACGAGTGCAGTCGCTTTTGCCATCCAGTGCTTTTGCGTGGATTAACTTCCGAGATATTTTCCGCGTTGAATGTTGTACAGAAATTTCTTTTGTGATCCATTTTTAATTGCAAATGATAAAAAATGAAAAAAATGTGATTAGGTGGGGTAAGTCTTTGGCTAATTTGAAGTGATCTTTATCTTAACGATTTTAATTTTTATTTTTAATCTTCCGGCAATATTTAATTTTGCACCTTCTGTTAGCGATCTTTTTTAAACTGCAGATTGTATGAAAATTTTAGATTGTATGAAAATTTGAAAAAATTTTGCACACTTGTTATAAAGCTTGAGTTTTTATTATCGTAGAACTCGAGTTATATTTTATTCATTTTTTTTTAAGTTTTAAATTTTTATTCCTATCAAGAATTCTTACAATCAAAAAATCGACTGTTCTTAAAGCTCAACATTACGGGGATTGAGATGTTAAAGCACGTCGTTGATACAGTGAATATTAAATGTAAAATGTATAGCAATTTTTACCTCTTCAAATTAATTAAATATTTTTAATTTAGTTGATTAATTAAGTCTTCTATCTTCGATTCTGATTTTTGCACGGTCATGTCAGAAACAACCGAATGCGCGAGCTGTCGATAAGGCGAAGGAATGAGCGCTCGTTTCGTTGGGACTGATCGATGGATGTGCCTATCGTTGGAAATTACGTTAATTGGACGTTGCCGAGAGCGGAGAGAGACAGTTTTCTATGCTATGTCGAGCGTGCACACGTTTGTCAGTCAGCGCAAAAGGGAATGAGATCGGAAAGCGGAGACGGAAAAGGAAGAAAGAGACCTGATGGATGAGACAAAGAGAGAAACGGAATCAATAGACGAGACGAGGAAGAGAAACGTACGCAGCGGTCCCATTGGGTTGCATTGAAGTGTTGCCCTTCGCCACAGTAACGCTTTCCATGTATCGATTCGTCTTTCAAACTTCGAATTTTCAGGACGTGCGCGCGCGCGTGCCTACACGCTCGCGCGTACATCATCAAACGAGTAACGTGATTTAAATGGTTTCGAGGATTTGAAACGAGCGATTGTGTGTGTCGCTCGGTTGGATTTTATCGCGTGCGCGCGACGTACACGGGGGATTCGATTACATGGCGCAAAATATTTCGAGCGATGCACACACGCTCGGAGCTTTTAATATGTTGTTATTATTTGCGTTTTGTTTTTGCTACGCGAGTTCGCGCGCTGCATTCTGCATCCGACGAATACAGACGTTTGATGTGCGAATGAATGGATATTTCCGAGCGACGGCCGTCGCGTTGCGGGTTAACGTTTATGCGGATTACGTTTGTAGAAGCGGCGATCAACAGCGCCTATGTTTGCGTGCTGCAGTGTATCGTCTGAATAAACATGAAATTTTCAATAAATTGCGCGGTATTTTTCGAAAAGTTCCGAAACAGTTTCGAAATGCAGCAGTTGAATCAAATGGGGAGCGGCCACGGAGTGCTATTCAGTTTCAGAGCAAAAGTTTAGTCGTTCTCTCTCTCTCTTTTTCTCTCTCTCTCTCTCTCTCTCTCTCTCTCTGTCTCTCCCTCAGGATCTCCCAGTTGGGATATCCTATTTTGTAAAATACCAGACATTCCCGCGCAATCATGTCCTCGCTTTTAGCGCGTAATGGCGCACCAGACTGCGTCTGACTAAGTATCCAACCGAGAGGGAGGCGGAGAACACTGTCGACTGTCGTCGATGCGAGAGACGGATGAGCGGGGGTGGAGGTGGAATCTCGGCATAAATTAATCGACCGATGATAAATTGCAAAATGCGACCGAATCAGGACGGAGAAGAATAGTCGAGACACGAAAGAGAAAGACAGTGGGAAAGGGAGTGCGGAGGAAAGGCAGATGTAAAAAGAGATTGTCAACGGAGATGGATGTCTCTGGTTTCTCGGTGCATCTATACTATTGCGTCACAGAAACGCTTCGACCGTCGTGCATATCCTTTTTCATACAGAGATGTCTCTGCACTGAAAAAGCAATTTTACTGAAGAATCTAAAAATTTGACTAGATACAGATCTGCAATGAAAATAATAATTTTATTGGACCATCAAAATAATTTTGCAGGAATTTTAAGCATGATGAGCAACGCTGCAGAATGTTTTGATATTCTAGCAACCAATTCTATCTAATCGTTTTGATGGTCCAGCAAAATTATTTTTCAGATCTGTATCTAGCTAAACTTTTAGATTCTTTCAAAGTGCAAAATTGCTCTTTCAATGCAGCTTTAATTTTTCAGACGAATTTGTCGACTTTTCCTTATAGACGTTACCACACAGATCGTTTTCTGTGTCCATTATTTTTGTTATCGGAGTTAAAAGCTATTGGCTGAAAGTGCCGAGATGTTTCTATACGCTCATTGTTTGCGTGGGACCACACATTAATCGCGACCTTTTCAGTAATATCGTCATTCCCGAAATCTTGATTCTGAAATCGCGCGGAACGGATTCGCGAAATGACACGGCGAATTTTTTATTTGGCGTTGCGACGAAATTTTCTAACTTTGGCATGTTTTCAAATCCTTAATCTAAATCCTCGATCGTTCCAATGTTTTTATTCTTCTTATCAGCGATCGTCAATATCATTCTCAATTTGCTACGCGGCTGCTTTTTTAAGTGAATTTCTGATCGGTTGCATTCTATGTGTTTTCGAAGCGTGGCGATGGCAGAAGTTTCGATAAATTCGGAATTTTTCAGAAAGGTTTCCGATGGATTTTTCCGGGGCGCAGAAGTTATGGAAGGATGCTGCTCCATTAAATGGAAAAACGTTCTCTTCCACCATCTCTCGACTTTCTATAAAACGATGGCGTATTCTCTTCGATTTTCCACTGGCTTCGGTACTCTCCCTGATTTTTACGTTCTCCTTCTTATTGCTTCGATTAACTTGGAATCTCTGGATAGAGACTGGTGTAACTGTCAGGCACAGTGTCACCAGAATCCCCCTGTCGTTATATATTCTGCGTGTATCTCCGCTGTCGTTACATATTCCGCATATATTTCCAAGAGTCGAGATTACGCCGACCGGTCTCGATTGTCTTCGCCAATTCGCTCGTTAGTTCGAAGCTCCTCCATAAAAGAGTTCGCGCGAAACGAATGTCGCAAAAAAAAAAGGAACGTACTATTTCCCACCTGCTTCTCCCTTTTCGTGAAGCGTTTCTCGGATTTTTCCCGTTTCGCTCCTTCCGGCGCAACGATTTCCTGCCTGTGACATGGACGGACTTTTAATTTTAATCATCGACCGGGGAATTATAAAAGTTGCTCTCGCTCGAGGACGCTTTCAATTAAGGATTTCCGTTTCTCTCGGGACGATCGGTCTGGTTGGCAGGAGAGAAAGAGAGGGGGGAGGGAGAGAGAGAGAGAGGCAGGGGAAGGCTAGAAATTGGGGACGAATGGTTGAGGAGAGTTCTTTCACCTGTATCTACTATCTGTCCCGATCATTTTTTTTTTACCGACTCCCTCAAGAAGATGAACCGCGGATGAACAACATGCGAGGATTTTTCCAATTAATTTTATGAATTCAAAGGATTTCGGGGAATATATGTGAAACTCGTAACATACATTGCAGCTTTCACTCGTAATTATGATATTTGAAGTATATTGTATGTATGTTGCAACTACTATATACTATATAATATCAGACACATGTTTGCAGCGTTACATGTAAAAATATTTATAACTTTTTCCGTGTATATTGTATCATTAATGTCGCATCAATTTTCCAGACCAATTTTTTAAATTAACTTGTTTTTCGTTATAGTTAATTAAGTATTAAAAACCAAACAATGATTACAATAAAGGTAAAAGAATTGCAGTGCAATTATGTCTTGAAAATATGTTACAACAGTAACAAAAGCTACGTGTTGCGTCTGGAAATAGTAACATACAGCGTGTTTCCGTTTCACGGAAAAATAACCGCAAGATAGCTAGGGCTTTCCGTTGACAATGGAAACAAAAAAGACGAAAAAATAATTCGACAAAATAAAGCGGTTGAAACACGCGGAGCCTTAGGCGGTGCACTCATTGTTATATACGCGTATGTGCGCCTAAAACTATTCAAGCTTTTTGTACATTTCACGGCGGGATGAGGCGGGTGGGCGGACAGCAGTGCAAGACTTATGCAAGCGAAGGTATTATTCTTCCCGAAAGACTTATGCGAAACAGCTGCTCTCGCGACGCGGCTGTTCTCGGTCGGAACTGTGATTATGGTTGACATAACCGTACGATCTAGTAATAGACCGATAACAAAACAGAGATTATTTGTTGTTTGTTAAGCAATTAATAGATAACTATTACTAATTAGATATCTAAAATTAGATGTTAAAATAAATGGCTTTGGCGCGCTCTTTCTTTATCAATAATTACACTCTCGGAACAGATTTAATGATAACGAGACAAAAAATATTTTTGATTTGATACTATTTGACTGACTGGCGTCATAGCATTTGACACAAAATCAATCCAAGATCAGATGATTTTCTATTTAAAGTAAAATATTCCTTTGTCAATAATAAATGATTATCTCTATATCGATCTTATATTTTATGGCAGATCAAAGAATGTAATAGTATTGGATCTGGAAATCTTTTTTATGAATATACTTTCTGTTTGAAGTGTACTATTCAACATTTTCTATTAATGGTAAGTATTTCGATATTCTTCTTATAAAAATTTTTTTATCTGAGTTTTGTTAAAATAAAAAAAAAATAATTAAAATAAGAGTCCGTGCTTAATCTGTACAACTTGCGAACTTTGTTTGAGAACGTTAAACTGCATAATATTATACGTTGTATATTCACGGCAAGAAAGAAGGAAAGGAAATTAGTTATTAGAGAGCGAATTAGCTAAGGTGGCAACGAATTAAACATTAACGTGATTACATGGTGAACACAGGCGAAGCATAACGAATTTCGAGGCCGCTCGCATTCTCTTTGTGCAACTAGAGATCCACGAGCTTGCGCTAATCCGGCGGTTCTTCGAAGCGTATACATCCTCGAGAGGATACTCCGAGAGGATAGATTGCGGCGTATATATCCGCCGGTTCGCATAACTTCTCCGAAATCGAATTCTGCAACGGTGATGCTATTTGCGCGAGGCAGAACATGTATCTAACGGTGTGTGTTCGTTTATATATGAACATAAGAAGATGGAATGGAGGAATCACACACATAGATACATATGTTTCTTAAGATCTTAAGTTAAAATTATAAATATATATTTTTTAATCTCTTTTTTCTTCTCTCTCTAGTTTTGTTTTATTTTACATATTTACTTTTAATTTTTCTTATTTTATTGCTCAGTTATGCTATTGCTTTTTAACGCTTGAGAGAATCTGATTCTAGAGCGCTTAATAAATAACAATATCTCTCTCTCTCTCTCTCTCTCTCTCTCTCTCTCTCACTCACTTTTCTCCCTTTTTCTTTTTCTTGCCTCTATTTAAAGATTTTAAGTTTTGTAAAATTAATAAATTGATAAATAAATTTATAGTTTCAATATCTCATTGAAATTAGTTTCCGTACTTCTAAGTTGATCGCTCTTCTTCGATCGAATTCTTGATTTTTGTGCCCGTCACGGCTTTCTTATGCGACTTGTTTCCCACTTTATTAAGCCAACTAACTTTTTAATCTTCATTTTCATGCAATTACGCGCAGAGATGAATTATTGGTTTTCCGTCGGTTTCGGTTGCGGATAATCGAACACGATCGGATATCTTCCAAGATATAGGGTTTCTTAAACGCGATAAGGATACAAACCACGCTGGTGTTGTACATCTTATGTGCGATATCGTTCCACGATTATGTATCGGCTATCGTTGTGAGATAACTGCCCTTCTGATACTTACAAGTGAATCCAACGTACGATACGGTGTTTGCAGTGCAAGCTCTATACGTGTAATTAAGTGGCTCGAGGAAACGGGTAGGTCGAGAAATTCTACGTAACGTTCTCTCGCTGCTTCGAACGATTACCGATGAGGGATAATACTAAAGAGGACAAGTAAACCCTCTGTCGATGGAAAATCGATACGTCTCCAACTTTGCGGTATCTCGTGTTATATCTTCTTTTTCAAATACTATTATTAATAGAACTAATCCTTTGCTTACTGCCGTCAGATCGATATTTAATCGCTGGTAGATATGCTGACCTGTTAGATATTCTCTTCTCTTTCCGTTGTTAGTACAATATATTAGAGCTTGCTAAGTGTCTCTGCTGGGAATTGAAGGGATGGTCGAAGAGAATTAGAGGACAGCCCGGGCTGCATAACTTGCAGTAGCATATATTGAAAATTAATGTCATGTTGTGTAGTAGTGTACGACGATAAATTAGATTGCGTTATATCTAAGATATTAATTATTGTGTACAAGTCATGATATAAAGTTTTTATCTGTTTCCGAGAGGGAAGAGATTTATTGGAATTGGAGAATACCTTAGTGAATATACAATATATAATAATTCAGTGATAAACACATAATTAGAAAGCGACTTCGATCAGACTGGTATAAACAAAGATTTATATTTTATTTTAAAAATATCGACTATTTATGAATTTATGAAAAAAATAAATTGAACTGAAAGGTGGAGAAGGCGGTTGATACGCAAGTGCTTTCGCACTTTAATAATAAGATTTTTTTTTTCACCCCCCCCCCCCCCCCATTCGCTTGGCGTGATTATACGCGAGTTCCATACGGCTTACAGTTGTCTGTCTAACGGTCTGAAGCTCGTTACGAGGTAGCGAGCGGCTGATGGAAGCTTGGCATCCACCGTCCATTGCCACCCAGCGCGCGCAATGCAGCAATCGCGTAGTACTAAGGCCACGGCACGTGTAATTAAATGCAATCAGGCAACGGAGTACTCTGAATTGCCCTACGTTTAGTTCGCTTCGTCGACTTGCTTCTACGATTCCCATCTCATTCGACTCTTATGCTCTCCGGTCAGGCTCTCTTCCATTCGCTGCTTCCTTTCGTGCCTCGTCTCGGCGAATGAGCAGAATGGAACGTTCACGCACGCGAGCGGAGCGCCGCGCCGCTCGCGGGCAACGTCTATTCGGCATTTCATTCGACGGACGGGCAGGCGTGCTCTCGAAAGAGCGAAGCTGAAAGGCTTTCAATTCGATAAAGCGCTTTCAGCAAACTTCAGCTCCGAGCAATTAACGGGAATTAATTCTCGTTTCTTTTTCCATCGCTCGCGCGTACCTACCATCCCTCCTTCTTTCCTCTCGCTCTCTCGCGAGAGAAGGCGAACGCGAGAGCGAATTTCTCATCGTTCGGCTGGAGCGACCCTTTGCACGACTTCTTATTTGATTTAAGATCGCTGAGCTTTGCAGTTCCTGAAAGCGCCCTGTTTTCTCTCTCTCTCTCTCTCTCTCTCTCTCTTTCTCTTGCTCGCTCACTCAAGCACGAAGAAACGAAATTTGTTTATCTGAAAGCACGGAATCCCGACGATGTAACGGTACTGAAAGAATGCACGATGAACGATCATGTCGTTTGTTTTTATCTTTAGAAAGTTTCTTCCTCCTTTAATTCTCCCTTTCTTTTGCGATAAATTTATGCTGTTTATCACATCTTATGGCTTTGACGAATAAAATGTTTGTTGGAAATGTGATATTTAAATGTACAACGATTAAAGTGGAACAATTTGTATTACATTCGCACGATTATTAGACTAATCTCTGTATCTCAACATAGGAAGTGATGCAGAGCGGAGAGAAAGTCGTAAACAAAAGCGTCCAAAAATCGGAAGCACCGAGGAATGGCGGGTGGGATGCCTCGAATCCTCGACAGGAAAAGCGTAGACAAAAGGGTTTGGGAGCGGCCTATAATTCAGACTTGATGGCTAGATGGACGAGGGGAGAGTGGATAGGTCGCGGCTACGTGGAGTAACGGGAAGGAGAGGGTCGGGAGGGATTGCAAGGGAGAGAATTACGAGGTCACTTCCGGTGGCGCCTGCACGAGCTTCCGCTTCCGGTCGCGCAGCACACTGTCCCTCCTGCTTTAGCCAGTACCGCGACCGTCTCATTCTCCTTCTTCCGCTCTCTCTCTCTCTTCTCGCGTCTGGTCCTGGCGGTTGGAATAGCTTGGTCGCTCGCTTTTCTGACCCCCTTTTTCACCGGCGACCTCGCCCCTCTCCCTTTTCTCTCTCTCTCTCTCTCTCTCTCTCTCTCTCTCTCTCTCTCTCTTTCTCTCTCTCTCTTTCCTTCTCGTTCGAGAATCCCGTCCACTATCCGGTGCAGAACCTCGGTGCAGCGAAACTTCGCACAATGGCGTAACTTGGCCATTACTATCGCGTGCCCATACTCCCCGGTCATATCCTATCGCCCATACTTCTCCCTTACCGGAGTCGCACCCTACCGAAACCAACCATCTCCCTCTTCCTCCTTTCTCATCCATTGCTCGTGTTGCATTATGCATACCCCCCCCCCCCTCTCTCTCTCCTTCACCAGATAAATGGGGTGCTGCGGACCGTTCGGCGGACCGGACTCGTGTACATCTATAATACAGGTTGGCGCAGAGAGTGGTGTCCAGGGTACTCTAGGAGCTCAGGAAGTTTCTCGCTTAGGTGCGCAGGTGACTCTCTCTAACTGGCGTAAATTGTCGTCGTTAAAGCGAGACTCGATAACGCGCGCGAGATGTCGCGCGTGGTTAAGCCGGCTCTGTTGTGGAAATGGAATATGCGGAAAATAATTAATGAGTATATATTACGACAGTATTATTTTTACGTTGAGTAAAGATAGGATTAAGAATAAGACATGGGATTAATGCGATATCAATATAATTACAAAGGAAAAATAATAATTACATCATTCGGCTCTGAGTGTTACATGATGAATTATTTATTTATTCTATTGCGTGAATGTGCCAGTTATTCCGTGATAACGGGAAAAGACAGCCGCTATTCTTATTTCGCATTTCATTCCGAAAAATTTCATTCTGACACACAACAATTTTCTCTCAGGCGCGCGATATGTTGGTATTATCTACCAGAAAAGAAGCTCTTACGCGCGAGTTTTTCCCGAGGATTTCTTTCTGGGTGAAAAATGGTGACGCGGCGTACTATCGCGAGTACGTTGCAGCATAACGATAGCGAAGGCAAGTGGGTCACGATGTAAATAGTCGAGTGCATTTGTGTAACAGAGCGATGGACGACGAAGCGCGCCGGCGGTCGGTGCATCGAAAGCGCGTGGATTTGCGTCACAATGGAACGATGAATTTTTCTCGGCGACATTTTGCCACCGAGCAAGGCAGACAAAGATAGAGAATCAGAGAAAGAAAGAAAAAGAAATGTAAAGCTAGCTTGCAAACGAGAGAATTGCCAGCGTTGTTCTTACATCGTCGACTAGTGTTAACTGCGGGACGCGCGCGCGGGAAGATAATATGATCGGCGATCGTAATTACGTGGGGAAGGCAATTTCCACGCTTACAGTGACCGTGAAACGATTATTGGTCCTGCCGGAGCCGTTCGTTCGCGGTGAAATTACGATTAGGCCAGTCGACCGACTTCATCCATGAAGCCCGCGCTGCAACGAACCCAGGACGAGGCTGTTTAACTTGTTTGTTCGCCATGTTAATTACAAATACTGCCGTATTCCTCGCTGAAAGAATTCAAGATACCCCGCAGTGTAATAATCAGTGAGGATTACATTCGGTACAATTGATTTTGAAGTAACATATGTAATACAACTTCATTGGTAACATTCGAAGATTCCGAACGGATGTAATTATAATTTATTGAAAATGATTGAATGAAATTTATTGATGTTTTTGAAATAATTTCCAACTGAATTATGTAAACAAGATAAGTTTCAAACATCTCGAATTGCGAAGTGCACGAAGAATTATCGATTATTGACACGTAGCTTGGAATTCTACCAGTGAAATGAAATTGAAGTGTAAACAGTTATGCTGTCGAGACATTCAGAAAGTTTTTATCAATTTCATATTTCATTATCATTAAATATTATATTATCTAGCATAATAAAGAATTAAAATCTTTTTTTATTATTTTGAATATAAATTCTATTAAGAAATCAAATTGCAATTAATGCAATTACGTTATTCCAGATTTTATCAGAAATATTGTATCAACCCCTTTCAGAATTTCGGTTATTTCAACTAGAATTTTAATAAATTTAACTAGAAAATTTTGATTCGTCCATTTTCAACTAGAAATTTTTTTCAGTGAATGGTTTGCTTGATATAATACATTTTACTTTCACCTTTTTTGGGATGTTGAACAATATTTAAAGAGGCGAAATTGAAGTTAATTGTACGAATAATTTTATCGATTTTATGTGAGAAATCAAGTAACAAAAAAAATTCTATATTTTGGACAAATGATAAAAAGATACATTATAGATATAAAAATGTAGACACAGATATAATAATTTTTCTTTCATATTTTATTTATCTTGAATTATTTGTAATCCTCGATATGTAACTTTTAATTTGAAAATAGTATGATTTAATTGTACAAATAGAATATAATTAAAAACAAGATAGATGCGAAAATTTATGAGTAGATATCGCTATAAAAGCTCGTTAGTGATACGTCATACAATTAGGCATTCAGCGAGTAGAAAAGTTCGTTTATGGGCACTCGGCCAAGGAATGCAGACACGGTTAGGCGGTGGGTTATACATCGGGTCCTATCGTAACAATCCTAAACAACTAGTGGCGAGGAAAAACATTCCAGTCGCAGTTTAACATAGGCGTGACGAAAAGCACCGCCGTCGTCCGCAAGCCATAGCCGCAGTGCATATCGGTGCGGCTGTTGCTTGTGTTTTATGGCTACTATTCGAAATATTTAATGCTGGGCAAGTTCGATAATACAACAGAAATATACTCTTGGTCTTTAAACCAAGATTTAATGCATCAAATTGTCGCGTTTTATTTCTGGAAAAGTAATGTTATTCCCTCACTTCAAAAATGACAACTAAAAAATATGATTTTTTAATGAAGTTTTACCATGAGTTAAATAAAGATTACTTTATCATTAAAAGTAAACTAACTTAACTTCACAGATCGTCCACTAAACGTAAATTTTGTACCATTCTTGAAGTTTTCAAAGAGATCCTTCTACTTTCGACAAGAGTGACACATTTTAAGTCGTTTTTATAAATAAAAAAAGAGAGTCTTCTTCAAAGAATTTAGAGTTAAGATAGTTTTGATGATCGAAGTTTGAAGAAGAAATTATTTTATTTTGAATTTATGTGTGAATTAATTTCATTTTAGCTGATTAAGATAAATATAAATTATTGGTTATATTTTTTAAGTTATATAATTTTTTATGAATTATTCCAGATTTGTTATGATTTTATAGAATATTAAAATCGTCACAATTCAAAAAAGATGATTTTGTAAGAACTGTGAAACGAAAATAACATTTGATCACATTAAGAGTATTTTCTTTTTGCCAATATTATTTAATTAGTCAATAATTTTTTGTTAAGTTTAAAAATAGTTTTTTCTTTTTTTTTTTTGAAAAAAATTTAATTTTTCTTTCTTGAGTTGTATTATTTTTGAAATAAAGGAACGATATTTTCTAGTGCGATTTGTAATGCACGAAGAACTTTAAAATACGGTTTTATTTTGCATAAGAATAATATTAGTATAAGTAAATCAGTAATTATATAATTTATTTCTTGTATGACTTTTTAAATCCGAATGACTCGGCAGATTTTTTACATTTTTTGCAAGATTTTTAATAAAGATTTCGTTTTAAATTTTGTAAAATATTTACATAAAGTCAACATGAAATATACTTTGACAGATAGTTGACATATTTTTTGATGGATTAAAATATACAGTAGATCAACACCGCTTTCATATTCAACATTTTTTTATGATTCGCATATTATCAATTGTGATATTTCAGTTGAAAGAACAAGCCTCAGTGATGCGGTAGAGTTTTGATGCGACGATATTTCCATAACGGTGACGAAGTTGCATCGAGACAATATCTTGTCTTAGCTGAGCATTGTAAAAAAAAGACGGGAACTCGAGAAGGCGAAAATATCGTCTTCCACGAACAGCATGATGACTAACAACGTCGTATACACGAATCGTCGACGTGAGACGTGCACAAACTGACGCGTTTTAACGAGCGTCACTAAAGCCAGCGCTATTCTGTTTCATAGAGCCAAAAACAACAAAGCAAAGGATCGTATGAAATACACAGACAGCAAACATTACCATAGTATTTGTACTCGTTGACTTAATTGAAATATTTTCCTGCGTTTCTCCGTGTTTTGGATCGAGGTTAAGAAGCGCGCGTAACTTAATGCTGCACAGCATGCCTTTCCTTGCTGCATTTTCTTGTAGATTAGACAAAGTTTGAAATAAAAAAAGACATGAAAAATGTTATGTTTTTATTAATTTAAAATGAAACTAATTAATTATAATAATTATAATAGTTATAATAATAAATAGAATTCAGCATATAAAAAATTTATGGGAAAGATATGGGGAAGACTGCTCACTCTGTGATTTAATTCTAAGGATCTATAAGCAAAAAAGAAACATGATGGGAGATAACAGAGGCTTTTTTCGGAGAAAATAATTGGCCATTTTTTTCTTTCGTCAGCGGATGGTGATCGTGCTATAATATATTGGGTCGACGGATAAGTTATTGCGAGGGACAGGCATTAATTTCGAGCAGGGTTGGTGGGCGCGAAACGCCCGTCTCGCACGCCGTGTCTTGGAGGTCGACAGGCCGCGTTGTGTGCGTCGTTCCACGGTTTAGGATCTCTCCCCGGAGGCTATTCCGTCCCGTTAACGGATAGCTGTTGCCCTTAGACGAATCGATCCTTCTTAGACGGCGGTGGCGGGTGCACCGACCCGCTCGCGGGTGAAAGGAGGTGAATTTACCCGGGACTTTCTCCTCGCACTCGCGAAAGGCAAACACTCACCGCACCGTTCGTCTTCCCTGTTCGTGTAACGAGTTCCACGGAACTTGCCGAGACTTTCCTCCTGGATGGAGGAATCGCCTGGCGCTCGTTCCTTGATTGACGACGATGTCTGAGAACTGCGGCAAACTTCTCCGCGTACATCGTTACTTTCGTGCGCTTTGATTTTGCGATCAAGAGACATCGACTTAGGATACTAATTCAAACATCGTTATTCTCTTGCTGTTGATAACAAGATATAAGTACAATCGATGATATTGCAAATATAAAATATTTTTACATAGCATATAGTTTATTTATCTATTATTACTAACTTATTAAAAATTAGTTGTACATTTTTGATAAGTCATTTTCAATAAGATGTATAACATATAAATCCATTTCTATCGTTTGAGAGATTTTGAGGTCATGTTTTGTATGCATACTATCCATTGAAATTGGTTTTCCGAATTTGAAATACATGTTAAGTCGTGACATAAAATGTGGATTTTTGAGCGAGTAAAAGTAAACGGTAACTACAGTGCGATACCAACAATGAAAGAAAGAGCAATTCAGTCCCGCTAGCTTGCCTTCGAAACGACCCTGAAACTCTCGTAGTCATGCAAGCACGTGGAATGTCGTACGGTACATGCTCACCCCTTTTACTGGCATTGCTTTAGACTGTTGTACAAGGGTTGTAACGACACTATGGAATTTTAATTCGATTTGCACTGCCGACAATTCAGCGGAAAAAAAAGAGAAATCTTGTTTTAGGAGATCGTAGAATTCGACTTGCACGCGATAATTTCATATTTATATAGTAGCTCAATCGTAACAGAACAAGAATTATTACATATATTCAGTGTTAATGAAATGTAATCTGTATATGTTTGTAGTCACGACAAATTTTCTTGATTCTGCTTAAAAAAATACAGTTTTAACATTAGAACCGCCGATAGTCTTGTTAGAATTGTTGAAGATGATAATTTCCTTGTTTTTGATTAATAAATTATTTTGATATTATGTCTATTATATATTCACATATTTTCTCAATATTCTATATATAATATACAAAAAAGGAAAAATTCAAATTAACAAAGCCAAAATGACATCATCGATGATTCTGTGATAAAATTAAATTTACAATACAATCATTAAGTGGATCAATTATCTTGGGCAATTTCTTTCTGGAAAAAACTGATTGTTCTTTATTTGACTTTTTTTTATTATCTTTTTTTATTCATTATTTTTAATTCTCTATTCTTTCTGAATCCTTGCATCACATTTTTATCACTGCATGTCCAAATATTGGAACTTAAATAGAACACGGTTGAATGTGAGAAATATATTTATTCTCACGTTAAATCAAACGCGTTACGAGGTTTCCTAGGAGGGCCGTGACATGCGTTCGGCAGAAAGAAGCATAAAGTATGCCAACTAAAAAATACGAGTTGGACAGAAGAGGGTGCGTGACGCGTTAAAAAGTTAATTAAACTACAGTTAACGTGAGATCGCTCGGGTTGCCGCGACGTGCGAAACGAAACGTGGTGCGGCAACGACGATATTCAACGCAGTGAGCACAATTCCTCATTAAAGTAATTCGACGGACACTGACAGGGCGCAGGACACGGTGACGAAAGGATTAACGCCGTTGCTGCCGTCAGGGCTGCGAAGGGAGTCGGAGTGACAGTAATAACAGACCTGTCTGTCAAAAACGAAGTTTCGCCGGTCCGCGCAGTAATCTACGGACCACCGCAGCGGTAACACCATTCAGTCGGCTATCTGTCAGCTATTTTTGTGCCCGCGCTCCAGCATCCGCTATCGCAATCGGCTCCCCGAGCATTACACTGAGCATTTCGAAATGTATATATATATATATATATATATATACATAAAACAAAAAAAGAGAGAACGAGGAATCGATGGCGAGGTGATTTCGCGTCGATGTAACGTCAACGTGATTTTGAAAAAAGGAAAACCCTGCAACTGCGCTTATTGCGCGGCATTCGATATCCTCGCGAAATTGTGACGAATAACAAGCAAATTGGAGGACTGAAGCTGTCTTTAACATCACGTCGTGTCCCCTTCATGTGTGTTTAATCGCAGTTACGAAATTGCAGCATGAAACGTGCAAATGGCTTTGCGTATGTGTATTTGCGGGACGAGAAGTAATAAAGCTTTATAATCGCTGACATAAATGACAAATATTTTTTGTGAAATAACGTATAAAGTTTATATTTTATTAAATTTTTATTATTTTATCGAAATATTATTTAAACAATATACATACGTAAACTCACTTGTATTAGACGGTTGCTATTACAAAATGGAAATTTTTGTGTTACCAAAGAAAAAATTTGTTAATTATTATCATAATTTACTAGCCATATTTCTTAAATATGAAAATATATATATTTAAAGAATCTGACATGCAAATGTATTAATTCAATTACGTCGTGGAAAGATTTTGTGGTAATCTTCCAACAACACAAAAGTTACGAAACTATTCTGTGCGTGCATCGCATTGTTCTTAATGCATATCACGCTCATGATTTGAGGCGGGTGGGGATAATATCGGAATGCTCATTAGCGTAGGCCGCAACGACGACGTGCACGCGCACTATGGAACGATTTCGCGAAATCTACCGCGAATGTACGTCAGCGAAAATTTCTGGTAATGGCCGATAAGCTCTTTTCGGTCTCTGTTATGTTCCGAATGGCTTTTGGAAGCATTCCATGGCCGTGGTGCACACGATTCACGCAGAGCGCAGCCATAAGCCGCGTGGGCTTAATCAAATGAACCATGATGAATGAAACGGTAGAGCCGAGGCTATAGAGCGTAGAACAGATTGCACTCGTTTCATCGTTAGTTGATCCACTGCCAAAAATGCGTGACGATGTCTCGATGTTATGACGTTTCTTTAGCAATAAATAGGTACCGAGTGTTGTTTTTATCATCGTTGTTCGATCTTTTCTCTTTCTGATGACGTCAATGTAATGGTCGTATCTATAAGTAATCGCGAATCACGGAAGAGAGCGAGCGCGAAATATCTACGTTTGCGTGCGTAATGGGTACATTTTTACGCGGAAAGATGGTTTGAATTTATCTCAGCGAGGCTCTTCTGGATTGTGCATTGTACTCAGAGGGAAAATATCTTTATCTAGCGTGCAAAGCGTATTTCGTGCTGGCATGAAAAGCGCTTGGAATATTTTAATTAAATCCGTTTCCTTTTTTTCAAAGGCACATACGTGTCGTCTGAATGGAAAAAGGCAATGTTTATGGCTAGGAAATATACTGCTTTCAAGTAAATTTATTGCCTTATACACAGAAAAAGATATGAATAAATAAATATAGATTCTTCAGAAAAAATTCGTTGAAAATTTCTCGAGTAATTGCATCGAGGATTATGCACTCTGTGCGATGACGAGCATAAGAAAGTCTGCCATTAATGTATTGTGTTATGTAATCTGTGAACTTAAGCTACTTTGTTCATATTTTGCAAGAGATTAAAATATCCCTTTTCTAATATTTGCTTCATAATTAATCTGCGTATTAAGAATTATAAGAGCTTTGTAAAATTATTATTGTAATCGTGCCACATAGTGTCTATTTAAATGTAGCCATTATACCCAATACTTATCTGTGAATACTGGATCGTATATTTAAGCTATTACTACAGCGCAGAATATTCTGAGATGTCGTGACTTAGTTACGTACAAGTAAATTACGACGTGTATGCAGACGTAAATATGTGAGTATGACAATGACGTTATAGTGTACGAGATGTAGAGATAGAGAATCCAATTTATTTGCACACGTACTTAATAACTATTGCATTAATGCGCTCGCTATCTTAATCAAAACACAGAATAGAATATCGTGTCCATTGATACAAGTATCTTATACTGAAAAAAATTTTTGGTTGATAAAATATTTCTGATAAAATCTATTACACTAGAATTCTTATATTTATCAGAATAATTATATCAATCAGAATTTTAGTTAATTCAACTAGATTCTAACAGACTTAATCAGAAAATTCATTCATTTTCCACCAGAATTACTATTTAATCCAACTAGACCATTTTTTTCAGTGTAGAATTGTCGTTAGAGGTCAAGGCCGTATTGCGCGCGATTGTTAGTGTAAGATAAAATTAGAATTAATTTCTTTAATATTTGAAACTAAATTTTTCTGCTTTAAATAGCATCGCATAAGAGATCTATTGAAGTAAAAAGTATTTAGAATTAATAAAAAAATTAAAGAAAATAAAAGTAAAGTAAATAAAATCTAAAGTCTATATATCGCTAATAGAAAATAAATTTCTTGAAATCGATTTCTTGTGTTCAAATGCAAAAGTTCGATATGACGAATATTTCGCTGAGTACATATTAACTTGAGACATAAGTATTTCTCTCCGTAAGATCCAGTTCTAGTATGGCACACGTGTCTAATAAATCCCCGGGACTTTATTTAGTTTAGCGAGTGTTAATTAAGCGAACGAGACAAATAGATGTCTTTCCTCGCATTCTCTCTTCGCTTCGTAAATCTATTAGGGAAAGCGAGCTCTAAATTTTCGAGTTCTATGCATCGCGAATTTTGCGAAAAAGGAAGAGAGAGATCATTATTACTTAAACTGAGTAAAAAGACTTGATTTTCTATAGGGGGAATAGTTGAATCGCATAATTATTCAGGCTTAGCAAATTCACCGACTTAAACTCAATACACTTGAAACATTTACATTTACGTCGTATACATTTATATATATGATATACATTTGAACAGAAGTGGAAGCAAGAGAGGTATAATCTCATTTTAAAATAATAAGAATAAGAAATCAGGTCCATATGTACAGTTGATATAGATTGAGCATAGCAAAATTGAAAACTTATTTTTTATTTATATACCGTTTAATTTAAAATAAAAAAAGATGCGATTTTTGCAAAGCAATTTTTGCGATTTATGATTACCGACCGTTGGTCGGTCTTTTGTCTATGATCTGTCTATGACTCGGGATCGCAATTTTCTCAGTTAATGCACTTAATCGTCATCAATTCGCGATGTCGATGCTATCTTGATTTTGCGCTGTTCGAAAATAGACCATATCTCCATCGTATATGCACACACAGTATCTGCAATCTAATTTCTGTAATAAAATCAAGAGAAAACGTCTCTTTAGATATAATGTAAGATAAAAGCTTGTCCCAAAATTCACGATTCAAAATACTATAGCAAGACACGTTTTCGAAAAATTAAATAAAAAGGTTATTTGTAAATTTTTATTGTAAGCAATAGTTTCTGAGATATAATGGTTTAAATATGGCCAGTTACAGATTACGTTTAGATAGTCATTTGTAAATATTAATGAGCGCTTACTAGCATTCGTTAATACTATCGCTGTGTAGCTAGTAATTAGTTTAGTAATATTTAAACCCTTATTATTTATCTAAAACATTACTGTTTAATGTAATTTTCAAATGTCATTTTTACTTAATTTTCTGAGAACTTTTTTACTATATTATTTTGAGTCACAAATTTTGGAACGCTCTGTTTACGTAATAGACATTAAGGCTGGTATTCATAATCGGATTTTATATTTAAGACTGTCTTAAGTACAATCTTAAGATGTCACGAGTCAATCAGATAGCCGTCAAGATTAGCATCTTAAAACATTACTTAAGATGATCTTAAAATAAGAACGAACTATGAATACCATTTTAAGTTCTTAAAAATGAACAAACCAAAAGATATATTTATATTTTTATTATTTTTTCAAATATTCTTCAGCGCATCGACAATTTCGTAGTTTTATTTTATTGTACATACGGGAGCTTAATCGAATTCTCGCACACGTTACCAGTCTCTTGGGTTTCTGGCGTTATCTATCGGGATCGCGCCGAGAAATACGCGAACTCAAGCGGATTATGACTTTGCGGCGGTGAGAGTACGTGCTGCTTCTCTTTTTCTCTCTTTCATCTTAGCGTTTGCTTTCGGTTCGATAAACTATAGCTCTGCTAGATCCCCACCTCTTTTGCCCGAAACGCGTGGCTACGCATCTCGCGGATTGCGAAAACAAACGTTTGCATTAGGCACCGCGGGGAAATACTACACCCGTAGCGGATCAAACAATAACATTTGTACTTCGGGAGTAGAAGCCTGTCCACGCTTCTCCTCCGTGCCGGGCTTATATATCGGAGATACATCTCGAGGCTCTCTGCTCTGGGAGATCTTAAAAAAAGAATCGTTTGTTTTTCCTCGATCCATCCACGAGTCATTTTGCCTCGACAGAACGAATATCATGTTACAACACGATATTTTATGAAGTTACTATTCATCTTTTCGACATTGATGGAATTTATGATTTCTCTCAAGTTAATTTTCTCGAGTCTAATAAACGTAACGTTTATTTCATAATATTATATGAAGCAGAAATACGTTTATCATTGTTTACTGTATCTCTTTATAAATTTTAATATTTATTATACTTTCCTTCACGAATACGTCTTTCTCCAAAGATACATCATCCGAAATATTCATTATTCGTCCAATATACCTACGCCAATTTCGCCACACGGCAATGCCGTCGCGGAGTTATTCAAAACAGCTAAGATAAATGTTTCACCCTGTACACAGACGGATTCAAATGACGCAAGAAGCGGCAAAAGGGTAGGAGGGTAGTAGGTGCAAGGTATACGGAGAATGGAAAAAGAGGAGAAACGAGCATCGCGCGTGTGCGCGCGAACATCGGGACGCCTCCCCCTGGTACAGTGGTAACGGAAGGACGCGAGACAAACGGGGATGGTTGAACATCATAAATGATGGGCATCCCGACGTCGAGAGCGCCGCGTTCGCGATGCAACGCGGGGAAAACGATAGAAAACGTGGATGAAAATCTATTCGTTTTGTCACATATAGATTTCATTCATTATATCGTCGGTGATTTCTAGTGCGTTTCCGTTCGTCCGTTGATGAACCGTTGACGTTCTTTCAAGAACGGAGAACACGGCGCGTACGCCAAAACATTGCGCC